>NC_133327.1:487911009-488243509 GCF_042186555.1 Aquarana catesbeiana
GGAACATGTTTCAAATCTTTCTGCCGGAACTCCGCCTGACCCAGTTCCTATCGAGAAATCCGCTCGTCTGTATGCTAGTCCAACGGAGGTAAACTGACGCCGGGGCAACTATTGGCTACTGGCTATGAACTTCCTTATTTTATTCCGGTCGTACGTCATCACGTAGGAACCTGTCGGACTTTGGTGTGATCGTGTGTAGCCAAGTCCGTTCACTCGAAAGTTCGTCGGAAAGACCGCCGGACCTTTGATGCCGCAAAGTCTGCCCGTGTGTACACGGCATTAAAGCAAAAATTACTGCAAACTCTTCAGCCACGTTATTTCACCCAAAAATGTCAACCGGAGATGTTACATTGGTGAAATAGGACAGGAATTACAGAAAAGAATGAATCTACACAGTCTAAACCATATCAGAATATAAGCAAGATGATTACCACACCCCTGTGGAACAACATTTCTCACATAGGTATATACTGATTTGCGCTATGGAGAGCCGTCTCTTTATTCTTTTTTGGGTCCTCCCTGCTTCTTGTATATTGATCCTTTGGACGAAGCCACCCTGGTCTGCCTGGCTATCCTGGTCATCCTCCCCCTACATTGTCAATCATATCAGGACGTTAATACGATAGTGCACCTGGTTATTTACAAGCTGTTCCACAGCTTGCCATTGGTAAGCATTTATTTTACCTGGTGTTGGATTCTTTCACGTGGTTTCATCGGAAGGATTTATGAGCTTCATTGCACCTTATTGGACATTATTTGAATTCATATTTGGATTTTATTATTTCACTGGTGTGATTTTTTTATATTGTTTATTTTCATATGGGGTGTGTTTAATGTTTTTTCTTTTTGACATTTATGTGAATCCCTCAGAGATCTATTTATATTATAATTCACTTGTTTGCAGCGCGGTTCTTATCTAGCCATTTTCCAAACAGGTATGGGGTAGTTTTATGACCACTCTCACCTATTTGAATGTTCTTCCCATTCCTGTTAGCGTAATTGCAGATTTGGTCTTAACATTTTGCTAAGCTTCTGTGAATAAGTACTGCTTGGACCTAGAAGAGGATAGACACCCAAAAGCCTGTCCTGAAAAATTAACTGTTATTTCCAATAAAAAAAGTATAACAGATACCTTAAGCACAAACAATAGAAATCCCAAAACATGAAAATTTCCTTTAAAGAGCAAAAATGTATGAAGTAGAATTAAATTCACAACTTGCAAGGAACAGAAAGCTTTCGCTATAAGAAATTTCAGCCTGAGGCACACTGTGATCTATGCCGTTTGCTAGGAGGTAGGAGCAAAATATGCATAGCTTTTATACTGCGGTCACATGTGTGTGGAAAATAAATTATCCCTGAGTAAAGGATGCATTTCTTTTTCATCTTTTCAGTTCCTTTTGCCTACCTTATTTAAGTAAATCTCGTTCTCATTTGAAGGTCACATCTGCTGACCAAACTGGGGATATGAATTGGGGTGTAAATCGCATTTTTACACAAACCAATTATTCTCTGGTTCAGTAGGCAATTTTACAGCAGTATGTGGTTTGCATCCAACATGATATCTTTATGTCACACAGGGAATATGCAGTTGATTACTAGTTTTTGTTTGCTTCTTTGGCTAAATAAAGAAGAAAGCAAAATTATCTTTGGTTGATTATACTGGAAGAAAAGTTCTGACTATAAATGTTACATTATATAATACATTTCAAATATGGTATAGTTAAAGGGAATAATGTTTTAAATCTGTTTTTATGAACTGATAAGCCAAAGAAAACAAGCTATTATGGGCTCAATTCACTAAAGGACACATTTTTTTCCCAAATATCGCATGCAATACTGAAGCTGTCAATTCACTATCCCCTTATGCGGTATTTACCTCAAAAAGCCAAAACGTTTGGTAAATACTGCATAAAACAGGGTTAATTTCAATTCACTAAAGGAAATAAATAAAGCATGTGTTAAATAAGTAGTGGTCCAAGCATGTGATAGTAAAAGAATGTAGTTCATTTCAGCTGTTTGTCAAGGAACCAGCACTGCCATTGTTCTCAGCAGCATAAGAGCTGGGGGAGGAGAAACAGAAGCACACTGACCTTCTCAGTGAAAGGCTGTGCGGGAGGGTGTGTCAGGACAAGTCTAATCATTGGAGCAGAGTGTACGGAGTTCCCAGCATAGGTACAGAAGTGACCGTGGTGTGTTCTCCTGCTTAGTGTGGTCAGTTTTTAATAGGAAAGCAGAGGGACTGACAGGAGCACCAGGGATTTCACACAAAGGAAGCAACACTAAGAGAACAGGATACTTTTTCATAAAAATACTGTATATAATACAGCAAGCACATATCAGGAATATGAAATGTTGTGTTTACATATTCTCTAACCACCTCCTGCCCGCCGTACAGGTAAATGACATCTGTGGGACGGTTCTATTGTTCTGGGACAACATCGTCCCACCCTTGCCATGCTCGCACGACCATGGCAATCGGCGGTGTGCTGTGTCCCCGGGTCACGGCGCATCCCCAATCTCGGTAAAGAGCCAATGACGCAGCTCTTTACCCATTTGATCAGCTGTGTCCAATCACAGCGGATCACATGTAAACAAAGAAATGGTGGTTATCGGCATTCCTCTCCTCACACTGACAGCGTGTAAGGAGAACCGATCAGCGGCATTTCCTCACAGTGGAGACCTGCACAGGTAATCAGGGCACTGTGCAGTTGGTTTTGCACAGAGCAGCCCGAATCCTCCTCTTTTCAGGTCCCTCTTCGCTGCTTCTAGCCCCTCCCTCCTTTGAGTGCCCCTCAGCCAGCAGCTTGCTACAGAGGGGCACCCAAGCAGAGTCAGAACTCCGTGTATCCATTCAGACACGGAGCCCTGGCCCCGCCCCCTCTCTCCCCTGATTGGCCGACTGACTTTGACAGCCTTGTGAGTCAATGGCGCCGCTGCTCTGTCTCAGCCAATCAGGAGGAGTGTTCTGGATGGCTGAGGGGATTGTGGACATCGCTGGAGAGAGATGGACCTCAGGTAGGTAATGGGGGGGGGGGGGGGGTGCTGGATGCGCTGCTACACACAGAAGGTTTTTTTATCTTGATGCATAGAATGCAGATTAAGATATAAAACCTTCTGTCTTAATAGGCAGAATAGCTCAATAAGAAAAAAGTGGAAATGATATGAATTCCCTAATGTTAATTGTTAAAAAAAATTGTATGCAAAATATGTTGTTTTTTGTGTAAAAACAGAGGAAAAATGGTCTTGCCTATAGCAGCTAATCATATTATATCTGTCATTTTTATTGTTCAGTGTAGTAAATGAAAGAGGACACCTGGTAAAACCCTATAGGCAAAACCTCAACTTTTTCTTCTGGAAGCTTTGATAAATCAACACAAATATCTTCATTATACAGTAAAGCAGTTATTGCAAAACTTGTTTTGTGTTATTGCTATGCTTTATATGTAAAAACTGCCACAAATAAACAATTTTATATTTTTATAATAACAGTTGTAATTTGGTTTATAGGAGCCTCCTGAAATCTGTAGAAGAGGAGCTGCACCAACGGTAATTAAATGCTCATTTCAGACACCAGCGGCTTTACCCCCCCCACACACACACACACACCCCCCCACACCCATATTCTGTGTATTTCTTTCCCTTTGTAATGCTTCAGTGTTTTCTGTGCAGATGTATCAGAGCTTTAATTGGTGTGACCTGCATCTGTGCGCCACAGGAAAAGCAAAAGCATAGGCAGTAATACCAAAAAACTCTATACTCTGTAGCAAATAAAACCTCTTGGCTATTGCATGCCTAGTTCTTTCACAGTAGCTATAGTCTTATTGGTGAAGAGCACTCA
This sequence comes from Aquarana catesbeiana, assembly GCF_042186555.1. Classification (NCBI taxonomy): domain Eukaryota; kingdom Metazoa; phylum Chordata; class Amphibia; order Anura; family Ranidae; genus Aquarana; species Aquarana catesbeiana. The sequence continues at coordinate 487,914,848 of NC_133327.1, forward strand.
GCCAAGGTACCTTGTTCATCTCCTTAGGGGACATGTGACACATTTAGAAGATGATGATGATGGGGATGATGATGAATCTAAAAAGTAAGTCCTTTTCATATCTTAGCTTATTGGGTCTCTGCTTTATGCACTTATTATACATGGGACTCATGCTGCCCTTAACATTATTGCATTTGGCACATGATGGTACAATCATAACTACACTGCTTTTCCTGTATTTTTACTATCTTCATAGCTGGACTGAAATTTTATTTTTTTAGCCACTATTAAAACACTCTTCTATTTTTAGTATGCAGAACAAGTTGTGCGCATTTGTATCCATTTTAATTTATATGGACCATTTAAGGACACTCATATTTGGGTCTGATTTCCCCAATGCAGGGTTCTGTATGTCAGCAAAAAAAGGTGGTGTGTTCTGTAACTTGTGTAGCCTTGTTACAGTCTCCCCATATGTTCTTCTCTGTCTTCTGCTGGCTCTGTTCTGGCTTAGTTTGTGCTATCTGGCTTTTTCTGTGCTATGTATGCTCCAAATGTTTATGTTTTTGTTTTTGTAAAATAACATATAATCTTATTTACAAAACAGCCTGTATTTCTGAATGCATGCTTGTAACTGAGTTTCCATACCTTGACTTACAGGGTTCTTTCTTAGTCAATTGCCCTGCTTTTGTGTCTTTTATTACTGCACATTAGTAATAGCTTTTATAGTTATAAAGATTAAAGGTTGAAAAAAAGACACGGGTCCATTCAGGTCAACATATGCATGTGTGATTTTTTTATTAACAATTCCCATAGCCCTCTGTATATTCTGCTTCCTGTGGAAGACATCTAAATGTTTTTTGATGTTGTCGACACTCTCAGCTAGTACCACTTCCTGGGGGAGGGAGTTCCACATTTTTACTGCTCTAACAATGAATAACCCTCTCTACAATTTAAAGCTTAGTACACACGATCAGAAAATCGGATGAAAAATACCACTTTCAAAGCAATCGTACGATAATATGATCATTAATACACAACTTTCGAGAGCCAAACACGACAGTTCATGTGATATTATCCGAAGGGACAAACTCGTACAATACCAGAATGTACAATTTTTATTTAATCGTGACAGTATTCATCCGAAAAAAATCAGAAGACCACGCATGCTGGCGTCTGAGAATTTTGTAACTTTTAATTTTGTAACCTCTTAATTTTTGATATAAGACTTGCATGCAAAAAAAAAAAAGACGATCATTCATCTGATATTTTCATGGTGTGTATAAAGCTTTAGGTTAAAGTGGATGTAAACCCTCACATATACCCACTGAAGTGAACAGCCTCAGATGATACACAAAGATGAAACAAATCCTCCTATGTAAGTTTTACATGTACAGTATCTCACAAAAGTGAGTACACCCCTCACATTTTTGTAAATATTTTATTATATCTTTTCATGTGACAACACTGAAGAAATGACACTTTGCTACAATGTAAAGTCGTGAGTGTACAGCTTGTAAAACAGTGTAAATTTGCTGTCCCCTCAAAATAACTCAACACACAGCCATTAATGTCTAAACCGCTGGCAACAAAAGTGAGTACACCCCTAAGTGAAAATGTTCAAATTGAGCCCAAAGTGTCAATATTTTGTGCGGCCACCATTATTTTACAGCACTGCCTTAACCCCCTTGGGCATGGAGTTCACAAGAGCTTTACAGGTTGCCACTGGAGTCCTCTTACACTCCTCCATGATGACATCATGGAGCTGGTGGATGTTAGAGACCTTGTGCTCCTCCACCTTCCGTTTGGGAATTCCCCACAGATGCTCACTAGGGTTTAGGTCTGGAGACATGCTTGGCCAATCCATCACCTTTATCCTTAGCTTCTTTAGCAAGGCAGTGGTCTGTTTCAATATGTCACAGTACATGTTGGCATTCATGGTTCGCTCAATGAACTGTAGCTCCCCAGTGCCAGCAGCACTCATGCAGCCCCAGACCATGACACTCCCACCACCATGCTTGACTGTAGGCAAGGCAAACTTGTCTTTGTACTCCTCACCTGGTTGCTGCCACACACGCTTGACACCATGTGAACCAAATAAGTTTATCTTGGTCTCATCAGACCACAGGACGTGGTTCCAGTAACCCATGTCATTAGTCTGCTTGTCTTCAGCAAACTGTTTGCAGGCTTTTTTGAGCATCATCTTTAGAAGTGGCTTCCTTCTGGGATGACAGCCATGCAGACCAATTTGATGCAGTGTGCGGCGTTTGGTCTGAGCACTGACAGGCTGACCCCCCCACCCCTTCAACCTCTGCAGCAATGCTGGCAGCACTCATACATCTATTTCCCAAAGACAACCTCTGGATATGACGCTAAGCATGTGCACTCAACTTCTTTGGTCAACCATGGCGAGGCCTTTTCTGAGTGGAACCTGTCTTGTTAAACCGCTGTATGGTCTTGGCCACTGTGCTGCAGCTCAGTTTCAGGGTCTTGGCAATCTTCTTATAGCTTAGGCCATCTTTATGTAGAGCAACAATTCTTTTTTTCAGATCCTCAGATAGTTCTTTGCCATGAGGTGCCATGTTGAACTTCCAGTGACCAGTATGTGAGAGCGATAACACCAAATTAAACACACCTGCTCCCCATTAACAACATGTAACACTAACGAGTCACATGACACCCGGGAGGGAAAATGGCTAATTGGGCCCAATTTGGACATTTTCACTTAGGGGTGTGCTCACTCATGTTGCCAGCGGTTTAGACATTAATGGCTGCGTGTTGAGTTATTTTGAGGGGACAGCAAATTTACACTGTTATACAAGCTGTGCAATCACTTTAAATTGTAGCAAAGTGTAATTTCTTCAGTGTTGTCACATGAAAAGATATAATAAAACATTTACAAAAATGTAAGGGGTGTACTCACTTTTGTGAGATACTGTATATCTGCTGTCTTCAGCTTTATATACTGTTTAGAAAGTGCACATCATGTTAAAACTGTAGATATATGTGCCCAGCTCAAATTTCATGAATCGGGTTTACATCCACTTTAGGCCTCCATTCTTCTAACCACAAATCATGGCCATGTATCCATTTCAGGGATCTTAGCGCAAACAGTTTTTGACAGTTAATGAAGTCACCTTTGATATATTTGTACAGCGTAATCACATCCCCCCTCAAGCGCCTCTTCTTCAGAGTGAATAGATGTAATCTATGTAATCAATCTTTATAGCTGAGGCCTTTCATACCCCTTATTATTTTGTTGCCCTGCACTGAAATCTTTCAAAATCAACATCTTTCCTGAAAATTGGTGACCAAAACTGAACTGCATACTCAGGATGAGCCTGAACCAGTGTTTTGTAAAGGGGTATAATTATTGAATAATCTCAGACTCATATCTTTTTAAGGTGCACCATGCTGTATAACAGTGTTCCTAATTTTAAAAAAATAGGTTTGCAACTCACAGACAAGGGAGTGGATATTGCTTTCCTAGGGGTTTTTATGTATGCCTCACTATCTTATAATCAGCCTTTATGAGAGTGTTATAAGGTGTTATCTCTACTAAAAATTAAAACTGAACCCGGGGCTAAATACACAGGACAAAAAACATATATGTGAGCTGTTTTAGCTCACCCTCACTCTCCCAATCAAAGTGCTTTTGTATAGGAGAATGGAGGAAGCTTATATTAAGACAAATGTAGATTTCTTTATCGTACATCACAGGACACAGAGCAGCTATAGTAATTACTATCTGGGTTATATGCCACCTATAGGTGAATGGACACTGGTACACCTATATAACCCCTCCTATACAGGAAGTACTTCAGTTTTTTTCACCAGTGTCTGTAAGGTGGTGGTCACTGACGTGATACATGTGCTCTTGGAGCATACCTGGAGGTCTGGACGGTTCCATTAAGAATCATGGACTTCAATCGGATCCATTTGAAAAAGCTGTCAGCCAAAATGGATGGTACCCGAGCCTCATTGGAAGGAGAGAAGATTCCTTGAGGTTTTGCATGTAATGCAGCCTTACGACACTGGACCCTATGTAATGGAACCCTGTGCAGTGTTTGTTCTGACCAAGGTGCTTTCCTGCAGGGTGCTATACAGGTCCAGGGGAGTAAACCCCAGATTAAGGGGGACCCAGTCTCTGAAGGTCTTTTATGACAAAGCTTGCCGTGATGGGTAAAGATTGGACTCCTGTTATGTTCAGAGTCCTGCAGCAGTAATGGTAAGTCTGCATTTGTTTGCAGTTTCTCTCTTTTTTTTTTGAAGAGTGTGCTGTTTAATCATGCTATGTACTCTTACTCTTTTGGGCTGCTGTTTCTCCTCCAGCCGTTACAGGACATAGGCTCACTCAGTATGGCCTATTTTTATATAGGCCGGAAGGGCGGCATTGCAATGTGACAACAGGTTTAGTAGGCCTCTGGAGACATAGCAGCAGCCCATGGATACTAACAAAGTGTGTGTACTATGGGAGAACTGTGTGACAGACAAGTCATGATTATATGCTGCATGTTTACTGCTTCTCTGGGGGGGACTGTACAACTGTAAGTTGATACACCCCTGGATGGTTAGCAGTTCACTTTAAAGTGTTGTTGACTGCTCTGTAGGCAGGTGCAGCGTAGTATACATGCTTGCAAACTTGTTGCTTAAATGCATGTTTAAATATACGCGTTTGGAAAAACATGAGCATGGGTGCATTTTAAGGAGTTGTATCTCCAGTATAGTGCATATGTGCTTGGCTAAATCCTGCAGGTCTAGTATGGGGCCAACTGCAGTTAAGCAGGTGCTTGCTTGCAAACTAGCTGAAATGCACGGTTGCTGAAAATGCATGTTTTTATATATTTGCATAAAGATGCATGGTTATTCATGTTTGCATAAATATACATGATTGCATAAAGATACATGGTTGCATAAAGATGCATGTTTGGACACGTTTTTATAAATAGACATGGTTATACATGATCATATAAAGATATGTGATCGCATAAAGATGCATGTTTATACATGTTTGCTTGGATATACGTGGTTATACATGGTTGCATAGAGATACATGATTGCATAAAGATGCATCTTTAGACATGTTTGTATAGATATACATTGTTTTACATGGTCGCATAAAGATATATGGTCACATAAAGATACTTGATCGCATAAGGATACATGGTTGCATAAAGATGCATGTTTATACATGTTTGCTTAAATATACATGTTATACATGATCGCATAAGGATACATGTTGCATAATGATACTTGATCGCATAAAGATATTTGATCGCATAAGGATACATGGTTGCATAAAGATGCATGTTTATACATGTCTGCATAGATATGTGTTGCGTAATGTTACATAAACACGTGCTTCCATAAACGCATGCTTCCATAGATGCATATTGCTTAAACACATGCTGGCATGTTTTCATTTGTACTGCATACGTATGTTTATTTACATTAAGCTGTATACATATGTACTTGTTTTCCTGGCACTGCATACATATGTGCTTATTTGCATAGGACTACATGCATATGGGCTTATTTGCCCGGGTGCTTGTTTGCCTGGGGGTACATGCGTGTGTGCTTATTGACCTTGTACTGCATATATAAATACACGAATGGCAAGAATACTTGTATACCTGCATGTTTGCATACCTAGGTACTTGCATACCTAAGGGGTTGCATAGAGGTAAACCAACATTGTTTTAGGCCTGCATGCTTGGAGGACTGTATATTAGGTTGGATAATATAGTTACTGCATTATTTACCTGTTATATCAGTTAAATGGTTCCAGAAAAGAGAGGCAGCCGGGGGAAGCAGGGGCACCTATCTCAGGTTCTGGGATCTGGCGGTGTCCACATCTCCTGATGGACAGTGTTTTCGGGTGCATCTGAGTGTGGTGTTTGGCATTGCAGTGTTTCCTGGTATATACATTTTTCGTCAGACTGCGGCTACATCACCTTGATCATGTCTGATCTTAGTTGATTATAGCCTAAGCAGGATCAAGCCTGGTTAGTATATAGATGGGAGACTGCCAGGGGATACCATATGCTGTAGGCTTTCCCCACCTGGGTGAGGGAGGCATCTGAGGTTGCTGGGTTTTGAGAGTATTTCAGGCCAGAAAATCTTAGGGCAGTCTCTGAGGTGGTTTGTTCCATCTTTAGCCGGCAGAAACCTGGTAAGTTGAGTGCACCTTTTGGGACTGTCTGGGTTTGTCACAGAGTCGTCAGTCTTTTGCCTTGCATTTGCTCTTGGAGCAGAAGTTATGGGCTCGTTATTGTGAGACAATTAAATGGTAGCAGTTCCAAAGCCAAATAGGGACATGAGATCTATCTTAAGATCTCAAGCCGCTGAACATCCTTCTGTTTCAGGTAGGCTAGACTGTTCAGTGATGACCTCTTGGCAAGAGGTAGATTTTGGGGTCTATAATCATCTGTAAATGGACATCTTCGTTTGGCGGTATGTTTCCAGACTCATCAAAGATTTCTGTAATTGCAGTGGAAAGCCGTTTTTTGTGAATCTTCCCTTTGTGTTGGCCACAGCTCCGGAGGGTTCTCAAAGCATCTAGCCCCAGTGCTGGGCTTGCTGAAGTCTCTTTATCTCAATAATCTTTGCTCATGAAGCAGTCAATTCCAGGGGTTCCTTCGATTTATTTCTACAGGAGGAAGCTGTGTTTCGTTCAAAGCACGTTCTCTACATACAGCCCTACGCCAGGTTTTGGTAGAGGTTCATTCTCTGTCTGGAACGTGAAGATCCAGGCATTGCATTGCCGGAAGGCTTTGTTTCCTGGGTGTTGCAGAGCAGAAATTGGTGCTTGATATTCTTCCTTTTCAATTTTGAAAAAAAACACTTATACCAGTCTCACTAAGTTGACTTGAGGCTGGCTACAGTTCAGTGGGCTTGGTCTCCACAAGAGAGAATACTGTCCAATAACTTGGAATTTTTGGCCAGTATGCCTTGCTCTGGATTATAGGACAAACCTCTTGTAGGTTCAATCTGGAAATGCCACTGCAAGCATATATATTTATCAACCACCAGGGTGGCACCAGAGGTCATGTGACTCAGAGAGGTGTACCACATTCTGTCTGGGACAGTACAAGTGCTGTCTCTATCGCCAATACATATTCCAGGTATAGGATAGTGGCAAGGGGAACTCTGCAGGAGAATCTACTAGATTCCAAGTTCTACAACAGTTTGGGACAGGTAAGTCCGGGACAATAGTCCCACTGCCAATAAGGGTGTATGTACTGGTAACACCTTAAAGTGGTTGTAAACCCTTACAGACCACTTTTACGTACAGGTAAGCCTAGATTAAGGCTTACCTGTAGGTGCAAGAAATATCTCCTAAACTTACATGGTTTAGGAGGTATTTCCAAAAGACAGGCACCGATGTCTGTGGCGCATGCGCCGTAGACAATGGCGAGCAGGCACACTCAGCATGCCGTCTCTAACAGTGATCATGCCGTTAGTGGCGGCACCAGCGCGCATGCGCGGGAGTGATGCCATCGCGGCTCCGGGCAATCACAGCGCCGGAGCCGCAATACCCGGAAAGAAGATGGCCGCTTCGTAGGAGAAGGGACAGCGGTGACATCACAGGCTCCCTTGTCAGGTAAGTGGCACATAATTGGCTACTATGTGATGCATAGTAGCCCATTATGCTTTACCTTTGCAGGGAAACAAAGAGAAAGTAAACTCATCAGGGTTTACTTCCTCTTTAAGGTCTGGTACTCCCTTATTTGACATTTTTTTTTCCCCGTTTTGGATTCTGCTGTAAGGTGGTAACACTGATATTAATATTAGTGTTGGCCAAATTAGCCCAGGGGGGCTTGGTACACAAGCATAGCGAGTCTTGCGGGGGTTGCTCCCTTGGACGCTCTCAGTCCAGCGGGACCTGATGGTGTTGAGTCCTGTATCTCAGCACTGTTGAGCCCCTGGAAATCAGCTTCGGGGAACTTCAGTTACAGGAATTGAAAATATTTTTTTGCCTGGTGGTGAAGCCAGGAAGTGGCACCTGCAGAAATATGCGGGTGGGAGATTTTCTTTTTCTTTCTCCAATTGGTAGAGGAAAGGAATTTGGCCTTAAGTACCGTTAAGGGTCAGAGTTCGTTCCTATCCATTTTTTACCAGGGGCTGTTGTTTTTTACTCCCTGTTTCATACCTCATACAGCATGTAACTTGGACAGTCCCGCCTGTCAGGCTATTCTTGTGTCCTTGGAACTTGAATTGATCACGACTGTCCTTGCAGAGGCCATTTTTTGAACCAATGGGGCATTCTGTTGGTCCTTTTATCTCAAAAGGTGGCTTCTTTGGTTGCTATAACTTCATGAAGTGGAGTGTCAGAGATGGCGGCTCTTTCATACAAGGAGCCATTCTTGGTCTCGCATCATAAGGTGATGTTGCTTCCTCATCCATTTTTATTGCCTAAAGTGGTTTCTAGTTTTCACTTGAATCAGGACAGTGTCTTACCTTTTATTTTTCTCCTAATCCACAGTCAGCAGTAGAAAGATCGCTACCTACTCTAGAGGTAGTTCAGATGCTCAAGGTCTACTTGAGTTGTCGGCACAAGTCAGGAATCCTGGTTTGTGCTGCCAGAAGAGCCCAGGAAAGGCAAGCAGCATCCAGGTCGAATATTTAGCAGTGGATCTGCCAGTTTATCAATGGTGCCTATGGTTCAAATGGCAAAAAAATCTTTTTTTTCTGGGGAGAGATTCTCTACCAGGTGTGGGAGTATCTTGGGCCATCCATCATCGAATGTCAGTGGCCCAGGTGTACAAGACCACTATTGGGTCTTTTGTTTATACATCTACAGGGTTTTTACCAGGTCAATGTCAATCACATAGAAGATACTGCCTTTGGTCTCAGCGTATTACAAATAGCAGAGTAGGTCCTTCTTTGGTGGCAGTTTCTTTGATGGTGTCTCCCTCCCCTCAGGGGCATTGCTTTGGGACACCCCAGATAGTATTTACTACAGCTGCCCTGTGTCCCGTGATGTATGATAAAGAAAATAGGATTTTTCCTACAGCTTACCTGTAAAATCCTCTTCTTGGAGTACATCACAGGACACAGAGGCCCCTCCCCTCTTTTGGGAATTGCTTGCTACAAAACTAAGGTACTTACTGTATAGGAGGGGTTATAAAGAGGGGAGACTCCCTGTCTTTTGGGTGTGCCAGTGTCCATTCACCTATAGGTAGTGTATAACCCAGATAGTAATTACTATAGCTGCTTTGTGTCCCATGATGTACTCCAAGAAAAGGATTTTACAGGTGTAGGAAAAATCCTATTATTTATATCAGCATCATTTGAAATACATTAAATCATTTGTCTGGAATTAAATTGTCTGGATTAAAATGTTGTTCGTATCCACTTTTAACCACTTGGCAACCGCGCTAAAGCCAAAAGACTGCTACAGCACAGGCTTAAAATGCTGGCAGGGCGTCCATGGATGTCCTCCCGTGCTTGCGCTGCCTGCACGCCCCCTGTGGTGCACTCTGTGATCGCCGAGTCCTCGGGACTCAGCTGATCACAGATCGAGGTAAAAGGCCAATCACAGCTGCCCTTTTCCCACGTGATCAGCTGTCAGCCAATGACAGCTGATTACAGAAGTAAACAGAATCCGGTTATCTGCTTTTTTTTTCCTTGTGCTGACAGCGTGAGGAAAAAAGGAGAGCCATTAACCAGCTTCTGTTACAGGAATATCGGTCCTCTCAGTGCCCACCAGTGCTGCTAATCAGTGCCCACCAGTGCCACCTACCAGTGCTCATCAGTACTGCTAATCAGTGCCCACCAGTACCACCTATCGGTGCCCACCAGGAACTCATCATCAGTGCCGCCTATCAGTGCCACCTCTTAGTGCCCTTCAGTGCCACCTATCAGTGCCCACCAGTGCTCCTTCATCAGTGCCACCTATCAGTGTTGCCTCATTAGTGCCTATCAGTGCAGCCCATCAATGAAGGAGAAAAATTACCTGTTTGGAAAATGTTATAACAAGCTATATAAAACTTTTTTTTTTTTTTTTTTTAATGTTCGGTCTTTTTTGTTTGTGTAGCAAAAAATAAAAAACAGTGGTGATTAAATACCCCCAAAAGAAAGCTCTACAGTATCAGTGTGAAAAAATAAAATAAAAATGTCACTTGGGTACAGAGTTGCATGGCCGTGCAATTGTCATTCAAAGTGTGACAGCGTTGAAAGCTGAAAATTGGCCTGGGCAGGAAGGGGGTGAAAGTGCCCAGTAAGCAAGTGGTTAAAATGACACTGAAAAGGCAGGTACTTGTCCATTTGGCATTTAAAGTGATTGTAAAAGCAGGTGTTTTTTTTATCTTAATGCATTCTTATCTTAATGTTCCCTGTGTGCAGCAGCACCCCAATACTTACCTGAGCCCCCTCTCAATCCAGCCATGTCCACAAGTGCCTAGGCCATCCGGGATGCTCCCTCCTGATTGGATGAGATACAACAGCGGCACTATTGGCTCCCGCTGCTGTCAATCAAACTCAGTTAGCCGATCAGGAGAGAGGGCTGACCCACAGCTACATGGATACACAGAGCTGGAGCTGGGCTCCGGTGCCCCCATAGCAAGCAGCTTGCTATGGGGGCACTCAACAGGAGGGAAGGGCCAGGAGCTCCAGCCAGGGGCCCGGGAATAGGAGGATGCAGGTTGCCCTGTGCAAATCCACTGCACAGAGAATATAAGTATAACATGTTTGTTATTTTAATAGAAAAAAAAAACACTAAAACTCAGCAGCTCCAACTGACTCTAGTGCTGTAACCACAAGCTGTCAGTGACCACTTTGATTCAAAATAAGCCCAGGAACTGAAATGATCCCACTACAGACCACTTCTGTCCTATTTGACCTGTGTTTTCATAGGCAGTAAAGTGATGTCACAGCACTTCTTGACAGTACAGATTCTAGGAAAGAGCTGTTGCAGCTCTTTCCTCCCTCTCTCTTCAACAGTGCATCACCCTCATAGAGGTCTTTTCCTGGCTGATTTAACAGTAGATCTGTTACTGCATTGGTAGGGGGGTGTGTATAAGAATAATACATACAGTATATATACAGTATGTGCACGTGTATTTATATATGGTGTGTTTCAAAAAGAAACAAGCTCTCAATGTGTCTGAGAGTGTATTCTTCTACAGAAGTTACTGCAGCTGTGATTCGTTTTTGAGCTCCTCAAAATCCATGGGTAACGGTGGAACACAAACACATTGTTTTACATATCCCCACAAGAAAAAGTCACAGGCAGCCCCATGCTACCTATCCAACGTTAAGGCAATCTTTCATTTAGAAACTGACAAACTTTGCGGTGTTCTGTCTTCCTGAAAAATTTAATATTCAGAGTCTTCATTGAGTTGTGGGAAAAGCCAGGTTTTCAGCATTTCAGTATAGGAATGTCCCTCAAAAAAGAAAGGGCCAAAATGTTAGTAACTGAAACCGCACAAAACACATATATTTTTGGTGAATCCCACTCATCCTGTTCAAGTTTGTGTTGCTTCTCAAGTCCCCATATGCGAACATTGTGACACAAAATTTTACTGATTAGTAAGATTGCTTCATTACTAATGTACCTTTGATGCCGAAAAGTCCGCCCGTGTGTACACGGCATAAGAATCAACCTCGGTAAGAATCTGTCGTCTTAATGTAATCTAAGACCATCTGACAGAAATCTAAACGTTTTCTTTTGTCGCTTATACAAAGAGCTTGCACCAGTTGCAATTGATATGGCTTCAGAAGCAAACATTGTCTAAACAGACGCCAAACATCATATGAGGCACTGCAAGTTCTCAGCTAGCATGATGAGCCGACTAGTGCAGGCTTAGATGAAAAGTCTCTTGAATTTGTTGAACATTTTCCTCTAAAGTGCGTGGTCAACCTGGATTCTTCCCCTTAAATAAACACCCGATATTCAAATTGTTTATACCAACAATGAATGTTTTTTGCCGCTGGTAGATCAATCCCGAAATGCTGTTGAAACGCACGCTGCACCATTATCATGGACTCCTAGCTAAATGGGAGAACAGAAAATGCCTTCTGTTGCATAGACACCATCTCTATTTATTGTAGTGGTATGTAGTGGCTGTCATTTGAAATTCTAGGCTAATTCAAGTAGCACAGGTTCCTTTCATTGGCGGTGCATGGTTACACAGATCTGAAGTTTTAAATTTGGGTCAATATTTTTGAAAAACACTGTGTGTGTGTGTGTATATATATATATATATATATATATATATATATAGATAGATAGATATAGATATCTAGATATCTATCTATATATATATATATATATATATATATCTATATATAGATATATATATATATATATATATAGATATATATATCCCCAGGTCCCTTGGATGATCTGGGTGACTATGCTCATACTGCATGAGCCTTAAAGGATATGTTCACCTTTTGTAACATTTTACACCCACATTCAGGGTGTAACATGTTACGAACAGACCGGCCCCCGCATCCCCACCCCGATTTGACAGCTGGCAGGGATCTTCTCTCCTTCGCTAGCTGTCACAATTTAAAAAACAACACGGCCAAACGGGACTCCACCCTCCCGGCCAAATTACTTATTCACAGTGTTCTGTCAGTAGAAAACTACTTGGTCTGAGAACCTTTGTGGCTTGTAGTTTTCAGTGAATTACCACAGCGCTGTGGTAGTTTATTCTCTCTTCCTGTCAGATTGTATCTGCTTGCCCGTATGGAATGTATGGGCACACAGATACACTGACAGATCTGCAGGAGACCTGCATGGCACCAGCGATCTACTGATCGCTGGTGCCATGCTTTAGAGGCTCCAGAAACAAAAAAATGATATAAGCAAATTTTTTTACCTGCAAAAAAATGTGCATTTATTATTTTTTGTTAAACAGTGAACTTATCCTTTAAATGCTCATCTAAGCAAATGTAATGCCATTTGAAATTTTAAAGATTGCAAATCTATGAAAATGTTGCCTTTTTTCTAATTTGCTTCCTCGCCAACCTGGCTAACCTAAACCAGTATTAACCGCTTCAGCCCCGGAAGATTTTACCCCCTTCCTGACCAGAGCACTTTGTGCGATTAGGCACTGCGTCACTTTAACTGACAATTGCGCTGTTGCACCTAAACAAAATCGACGTCCTTTTTTCCCCACAAATAGAGATTTCTTTTGATGGTATTTGATCACCTCTGCGATTTTTACTTTTTGCGCTATAAACAAAAAAAGGCGTCAATTTTGAAAAAAAACTCAATATTTTTTTACTTTTTGCTATCCCCCAAAAATATATTAAAAAAACCCATTGTTTTCCTCACTTTAGGCCGATATGTATTCTTCTACATATTTTTGGTAAAAAAAATCGCAATAAGCGTATATTGATTCGTTTGCGCAAAAGTTATTGCGTCTACAAAATAGGGGATAGTTTATGGCATTTTTATTATTATTTTTTTTATTAGTAATGGCGGCGAGCTGTGATTTTTATCGGGACTGCGACATTATGGCGAACACTTCGGACACTTTTGACACTATTTTGGGACCATTGTCATTTATACAGCGATTGGTGCTATAAAAATGCACTGATTAGTGTGTAAATGACACTGGCAGGGAAGTGGTTAATCATTAGGGGGCGATGAAGTGGTTAAGTGTGTCCTAGGGAGTGATTCTAATTGGGGGGGAGGGATGGACTTCAACTCACATGACAGCGATCACTGTTTCCGATGACAGGGAGCAGTGATCTCTGTCATGACACAAGGCAGAACGGGGAAATGCCTTGTTTGCATTTCCTCATTCTGCGGCTCCGTGACACGATCGTTGGGAGACTGACGGACATCGAGTCCTCCGGTCCCGCGAGCACGGTCGCGCTGTACGTGGCGCGCGCCCGCTAACCCTGCCAATTAAAGGGGTACAGGTACTCCCATTTGCCCACCGTTTCCATTGTGCCGATGTGGCGTGCAGAGGTCGACAAGTGGTTAAACTAAAAACCGAAAATGTAATCTATTTCAGCTTGCCAATCATTAGATGAAGTGGCTGCGTCGGTTTTCTTTTGGCTTTTTTCCCCTCTATTTTCACCTGGTGATCTGGCCAGTAACATGCCCCCTGTATTGACAACACTCTGACACCACTCTGACATGCATGAGTGCAGGAGGCAGGAGGCACAGCAGAGAGCAGCATTGTCAGTTTGGTAGGAGGGTAGTGTAAAATGTAGTTGCAGATTTAAATACACAAATTAAAGCCAAACTCCAGCTCACACTTTATAATCAGTTACAGCAAACTGTTTTTTTTTTGTTTTTACTTTTGGGTTAAAGGTTTTACATGAGTAAATGAAAACTGATCATTTAACCAATTCACGCAAATCGCCGTACCCATACTTTGACGCTAAATACCGGTATTACGGCAGCAGCTAGCTGCCATAACCCTGGTATTTTCAGGAACGGCGTGCGTTTCCCTTTAGGATAAAAGTGGTCTCCGCGGCAGATTCACTGCAAAATCACTTTTATCGGTGATGGGAGAGGTGCCCGCTGCGCTCCAGTCGTCTCTGCTGCTTACTGGACCTGCCAGTAGCGGTGGAGACGATCACGTCCACTCCTGTGAATGCCTGGCTTCCGACTGAGGGGAAGATGGCCCCTATTCGGCTCCATAGCATGGGAGGGCGTCAAACGTCACTTGCGCCCATAGCTCTAAAAGGGGAATTTTTATATATATATTTTTTTCAAGTTACATAGGTTGAAAAAAGACACGAGTCTATCTAGTTAAACCATAAAAATAAATAAATAAATAAAAAATATCATACAATCCCATATACGCAATCCTATACCCACAGTTGATCCAGAGGAAGGCAGAAAACCCCAGCAAAGCATGATCAAATTTGCTACAGCAGGGGAAAACATTCCTTCCTGACCCCCGAGAGGCAATCGGATTTTCCCTGGATCAACTTTACCTATCAATATCAGTACCCAGTTATATTATGTACATTTAGGAAAGAATCCAGGCCTCTCTTAAAGCAGTCTACTGAGCTAGGCAGAACCACCTCTGGAGGGAGTACCGTATTTATCGGCGTATAACACGCACTTTTTTCCCCTTAAAATCAGGGGAAAATCGTGGGTGCGTGTTATAGGCCGATCCCCACAAATTTTGTTTGATCGGAGCAATCGCCGCCGACATACACAGCCGTGTGTAGATTCAAATATGGTGCCGAGACTGCAGGGACTCAGCCCCGCCCTATGATGGACATAACACAGGTCCAATGGCGGGACTGGGCGTGACTGTGAGCGGCGCCGAGAACACTCGGCTGTGTTATCTCGGCCATATTTGAATCTACACACGGCTGTGTATGTCGGCGGTGATCGTGGCGAGTACACAAAGTTTCACTGGGGCAAAGCTGCACTGACAAGGCTGCACTGGGGCAAAGCTACACTGACAAGGCTGCACTGGGGCAAAGCTGCACTGACAAGGCTGCACTGGGGCAAAGCTGCACTGACAAGGCTGCACTGGGGCAAAGCTGCACTGACAAGGCTGCAATGGACACCGGGGCAAGGCTGCACTGACACTGAAAAGGCTGCAGATGGACACTGATAACGCTGCATTGATGGGCATTTTAATGTAAGTTTTTTTTTTTCTTAAACTTTACTCCTAAAAGTTTTTTTCCTTAAAATTCCCTCCTAAACTTGTTATACGCCGATAAATACGGTATATTCCACATTTTCACAGCTCTTACTGTGAAGAAACCTTTCCCTATTTGGAGATGAAATCTCTTTTCCTCTGAGTGTCGAGTGCCTCCTTGTCCTCTGTGTTGACCGTAAAGTGAATAACTTAACACCAAGTTCACTATATGGACCCCTTATATATTTGTACATGTTGATCATATCCCCCCTTAATCCCCTCTTCTCACGAGAGAATAAATTCAGTTCCTATAATCTTTCCTCATAGCTGAGCTCCTCCATACCTCTTATCAGTTTGGTTGACCTTCTCTGCACTTTCTCCAGTTCCCCGATATCCTTTTTGAGAACTGGTGCCCAAAACTGAACTGCATATTCCAGATGAGGTCTTACTAATGATTTGTACAGGGGCAAAATGATATCTCTCTCTTTGGAGTCCATACCTCTCTTAATACAAGAAAGGACTTTACTCGGTTTGGAAACCGCAGCTTGGCATTGCATGTTATTACTGAGCTTATGATCTAACAAAACCCCCAGATCCTTCTCCACTACAGATCCCCCCAGTTGTACTCCCCCTAGTATGTATGATGCATGCATATTCTTAGCCCCCAAGTGCATAACTTTACATTTATCAACATTAAACCTCACCTGCCACTTAGTCGCCCAATTAGACAGTGCATTGAGGTTGGCTTGTAAATTGGAGACATCCTGTAAGGACGTTATTTCACTGCATAGTTTGGTGTCATCTGCCAAGACTGAAATGGTACTTTTAATCCCAGAACTTCTATCATTTATAAAGATATTAAAAAGTAAGGGTCCCAGACTGAACCTTGGGGTACACCATTGATAACCTTAGACCACCAGAGTAAGAGTCATTAACCACTACTCACTGAATTCTGTCTTTTAGCCAGTTTTCTATCCATTTACAAACTGATATTTCCAAGCCTGTAGACTTTACCTTACACATTAGTCATGTGTAGGGAACTGTATCAACCGCTTTTGCAAAATCCAAGTATACCACGTCCACAGCCACCCCTCTGTCCAAGGTTTTACTTACCTCTTCATAAAAAGAAATCAGGTTTGTTTGACAACTTCTGTCTTTCATTAATCCATGCTGTCTGTTGCTTAAACTATTTTTTTCCAGCAAGAACTCATCTATGTGGACATTTATTGAACTCTCCAGTATCTTCCCGACTATAGAAGATAAACTAACAGGTCTATAGTTACTTGGTAAAGACTTTGTTCCCTTTTAAAATATAGGCACCACATTGGCCCTACGCCAATCCAGTGGTACTATTTCCATCATTAATGAGTCCTTAAAAATTTGAAACAATGGTTTTAAAATGACAGAGCTCAATTCTTTTAGGATGTGTGGGTGGATGTCATCTGTTCCAGGTGCTTTATCGACCTTAATTCTGTCTAAATATTTCTGGACCATATCACCCATGCTCCTTTGTATACACAGAACTGAAGAATGTATTTAATAACTTTGCCTTTTCTTTGTTCCCAGTCACCCACTGTAGATTATTTTGTAAAGGGCCTACATGCTCAGACCTGACCTTTTTACTATTAATATATTTGAAGATTTTTTGGGGGGTTTTCCTACTATATTTTGCAATCTGTCGTTCATTTTGAAATTTTGCATCCTTGATTTCCTATATAACATATTCTGTTATATTCTTTGTAACATTTAAACGACAATAGTGTTCCTTCATTTTTATATTTTTTTAAAAGCTCTTTTCTTATTGTTTATAGCTTTTTTAATTTGGCCGTGAACCACATAGGTTTTATTTTTAGCCATTTAAACTTAGTTGACATTTAAGTGATTTTTTTTTTATTGCATTTTAGTGTAAATATGAGGTCTGAGGTGTTTTTGACCCCAGAGCTCATATTTAACCACTTAAGGACCGGCCGTCGTCAAAATACGGCAGCACTTTGAAGAGGGATATCGTTGTTATGGCAGCAGCTAGCTGCCATAACCCCGGTATCCTCTCCTTCAGCGGGCAGTCCGCTTTCAGATAAAAGTGTTCTCTGTGGCGGATTTGCTGCAAGATCACTTCTATAGGCGGGCGGGAGAGGACCCCCCCCGCTCCTTCTGCGCTCCGGTGCCCTCCGCCTCTTACCAGAGCCACCGGCAGCGGCGGAAGAGCTCGGGTCCTCTTCCGTGTTAGGTATGGGGCTGAATGAGGGGAAGATGGCCCCTATCTGGCTCCATACCACTGCAGGGCGGAAGCGACATCAAAACGCCACTTCCGCCCATAGCTCTTAGAGACATTTTTTTTCTTTTTTTATTGCATTTAAGTGTAAATATGAGATCTGAGGTCTTTTTGACCCCCCACTTCATATTTAAGTAGTCCTGCCATGCTTTTTTCTATTACAAGGGATGTTTACATTCCTTGTAATAAGAATAAAAGTGACACCATTTTTTTTTTTTTTAAAGAACAGTGTAAAAATAAAAGGTAAAATAAGAAAATGTATTTTTTATTTTAACGCACCCCGCCCCGCCGAGCTCGCGTGAAGAAGCAAACGTATACATGAGTACCGCCACCATATGAAAACAGTGTTCTTGATTGATGAGAGTCTCAGTGAGCCGCTGAGACGGTCGCTCCCCGTCCCTCCAACTCAGCGCTGAGCGTGGAGAAGCAGAGAGGAGAGCTGCTGACTGACAGTCAGCAGCTCTCCTCTCTGGGA
Organism: Aquarana catesbeiana; assembly: GCF_042186555.1. Classification (NCBI taxonomy): domain Eukaryota; kingdom Metazoa; phylum Chordata; class Amphibia; order Anura; family Ranidae; genus Aquarana; species Aquarana catesbeiana. Next base: position 487,933,143 of record NC_133327.1, read on the forward strand.
TCTGTGAAAACCGAGCCATTGGTGATGTTCAGTGGCTCGGTTCTCGGTGCAGAGACCGCGGGGGACAGATGCAGCATTGGTCCGATGCTGCATCCACCTAGGGTAAGTATGAATCTTTAATAAAAAAAAGAAAACATATTTCTCTTTTAAAAAGATCCTATATAGACACTGGAATGTGCTACGCAATGATAGGATCTTAGGACCTCTTCTTCCGGAGCATCCAGCAGTGGTTTATAGAGGGCCTCCCTTTGAGACTTCGAGTAGCCCCCAACATTATAAATCCCCCCAATAGAGAGTCATTTTTTTACAATATAGGAGGTTTCTTTGTGCTCTGTTTGTAAAATTTATATTCAGGAAAATAGGAGAACTGAGCCATGCCTTGTTTGATGTTAGCATAATTATGAATGCACCATCCCCACCACAAAGCAAGATGATGGCAGCCTCATGTTGTTGATGAGTCTATGCAGCAGGCTCTGAAAGGTTTTGTGAGGGTAGAGGATAGAATGAATACAGGGAAATCCTGGAGAAAAACCTGCTTCTGTTTGTAAGAAACCTAAGCCTTGAGAGATTGTGTACTTGTTGCATATTTCCCCTTTCTTTCTGTCTGATAAAACTATTGTTACTGTAACAGTAATTAAGGGGAAATCTCTCAAACAGAGCCCCAGATAGATGTATACACCCAACAGGGGTTCCAATTGTTCCACACGCTAAGCAAAACACAGATAAAAAATTGTCTGGACTTACACATTACTGTCCTGGAATTGTCAAGTCCAGATCACAATTGAATAAAGAATCATTGGAACAACTTAAACATGGATTACTCACAATCCCTATGCAACGCAATAGATTTTAAGCAGTTTTCAGAGAGGAATAGGAGAAAAACTGCCATGTCCAGATGTGCACAGCTGATAGAGATTAATCCACAAAAACTGCAAACTTTAACTGCTAAAAATATGTAAAAAAGTTTCGCTTTTGTACAGTCTATTAGAGAAGGCAGTGAAAGGTGTATCTTCTGATGATGACAGAAAACACGGCTTCCTCGCACAGCGATCACAGGTGTACATCAAAGACAACAAAGGGAATGGCTACTCTTACCAGAAAACGTGGACACACACGCCAGCAGCGGTGGTTCAATCAAGCATAAGGCAATTGTTTCCACTGGATCTCCAACCAGGACCTTTGCAGTAGGATCTCATCCTTCTGTTATAAACAGACGGATGAGATGAGCAGAGCCATGGTATAGCTTAAGTCTCTGCTATTGATCAAACCATTGATCCCTCGATGCAGACGCAGGTAAACACCATCCTACTGCAGAGGTCCTGGTTGGAGACCCAGTGGAAACGATTGCCTTATGCTTGATTGACCCACCGCTGCTGGCGTGTGTGTCCACGTTTTGGGGTAAGAGTAGCCATTCCCTCTGTTTTCTTTGATGTACACCTATGATCGCTGTGCAAGGAAGCCGTGTTTTTCACATTCTGTCATCATCAGAAAATACACCTTTCACTGCCTTCTCTAATAGACTGCACAACATCATATAAAGGAGTGTTTGGATGTGCTTTTTTCCATTATAGACTCTTTGCCCTCTTGGATATCTTGTGCTTTATGCTCACTTGCACCTTCAGTTTTTGTGTGTGTTATGCATACATGAGTTGATTTATTAATTGTTTAAATATTTTTTTTGCACTCGTCACTTTTATTGTATATTTGCACACATCTTCATATTTTGTATCACTCATTATTCATCTTTTGAATGCTTACTCCTAAGGTGCTCCTGGGGGGTTCTTGTATTCCTTAAGCACTGCATTTTTTATTTTTTAAACTTCAACTGCTACCAAAGGTACAGCTATATACCGACTTAAAGGTGTTGAATACTTATTTAATCAGTTATTTTGTGTTTTTTTTTTTTTGTAATGAATTTAAATCACTCTGCAGAGATCTGTTTTTGATTTAAGGAGGAAATGTCAGTTTCTGTTGATCAGTTTAAGGCCTCGTGCACTGCAGCTACTAAACGCACGTTTAGGAGCAGTTGGGCATTTTTTTCAGCAGCCCCTGAACTCTCCTTAATATTATTCTACGTGTACATGTACACTCAGTTGTTTATAGTAGTTTAGAGGCAGATGAGTTTACTGATTTTTAATTTTTTTTTTTAAGGAGATAAATCGCGTTCAGGACTGTAGTTTACCGGCATTTCAAATGCTTGTAAACATTAAGACACAGCATTAAGGCGCACTTTCAGTCCACTGATTTGAATGGAAGTCGCATCCAAGTCGGATTATGATGATCCAACTTGCAGTGCAACTTGTGCTTTGAGGATCTTGAAGGGGAACCCCATGCCAAAATGTAAAAATAAAAACGGCGCGGGGTTCCCCCAAGATCCTTACCAGGCCCTTTGAGTCTGGTATGGATCTTGAAAGTGAACCCAACATCAGAATAGAAAAAAAAAACTGCGTGGGGTTCCCCCCAAGACCATACCAGACCCCCCACCCCAAAGCACCCTGTCCCCATGTTGATGGAGACAAGGGACTCTTCCCAACAACCCTGGGCTGTAGTTGTCGGTGCCTGCGGGCGGGGGGCTTATCGGAATCTGGAAGCCCCCTTTAACAAGTGACGTCACAAGGGGCGGGGTCTCATGGTGATGCCACCAGATGGCTACGTCACATTGCTATATAAGGGCCGGCAGAGAGCGGAGCTGGCACAAAGACGGGAGACCGTATTCGAGGAGGACCAGGTCGGCGGCAGAGAAGACCAGAGGAAGATCGGAGGAACAACACTGGAGAGAGAAGACCGGGGGAACATTTTTAATAAAGGACTTGTGAAAAACATGTTTTTATTTACAATACACTGCCTTTTTTGGGGGGGCAAATGGGTAGGGTTACAATTTACCCCATACTCATTCACATGGGGGAAGGGAGCCAGGATCTGGAGGCCCCCTGGTTGAAGGGGGCTTCCAGATTCCGATAAGCCCCCCTGCCTTCAGACCTTGACAACCACAGCTCATGGTTGAGGCCCTTGTCCCCATCAACATGGGAAAGGGTGCTTTGGGAAGGGGGGGGTGCAGAGCCCCCCCCGCCCCAAAGCACCCACACACCCCCTATGTTGAGGGCGTGTTGCCTGACCTGCTGGGCTGCATGCTTGGATAAGGGTCTGGTATGGATTTTGGGGAGGACCCTTTCAATATGGGTTCCCTTTCAATATCTTTGATTTCCCTTTCAATATCCATACCAGACTCAAAGGACCTGGTATGGATGTTGAAGGGACCCCATGCCGTTATTTTTTTTTTTTTTTAATTTTGGCGTGAGGTTCCAAAATTCAAGATTTTCAGAGCATAAGTCGCACGACAAGTCAGGTCATCATGATCCGACTTGAATGCGACTTCCATTCAAATCAATGGGCTGAAAGTCGGCTCAGTAGATGGCTTTCATAGGGAACCATTGATTTTGAATAGAGGCAGAGAAACGCTAAAAGTTAACACGGCTAAACAGGCATTAACGTTGATGCAACGGAACTGACCTTAAGAGGCACCCCGACAATGTACAGATAAATCCTTAGCTGGCTGTCCATAATTTTATTGTAACAAGCTATGTTTGGACTCAGTTACGCAGCCTCAAACCAGTAGTGTGGGTGAGATTGAAAGTGGGAACGCAGCGTTGGACTCCCGAAGAGATCTGGATGGGGCATTGAGTATCTGGGGTGCAACCTTAATATACAGGGTCGGTACCTAATAGTCCAATTGGTATATTGAAGGGGGACTTAATTGGGACTCCCTGGAGATATTTTACACAGTTCACCAATGGCCTATTAATGTACCCAAAACTAAAACAATCTACATAGTCAATGATGATTGCATAGCGTTTATAGAGCCTAATAAGTTTTTGACCTCCCACCCTATTGGGAGTTCTTCCTGGCGCTGGGGTATCACAGTATATCTCTCCTATTCCCATCGTATCCAGTAAGTTCATTCTGAGCAGGGTACTACAGAAAGGGGAAGGGAAAGAAAGGAGAAAATGAGGGGAAAGTCAGGGATGGGGGCTACAGCTAACCCTACTAGAACGAGTGTTAGCCCGGGCGCTATTAGGAAATACATGGTCCAGGAAAATACTAAAGAAAGCCCGGGAAAGGTAACTGGGACTAAAAGCAAAACTCTTGAGTGTCCACCTAAAGTTAGTACGAGGAGACAGCTAGCGGAGATGGACACCCACACCTTAAGTCCTGAGATAATAGAAGAAGCTCCAACTGACCCCCAGCAGGACAGACAATTACCAACAAAGAGCGAGATGGCAGAAATGTTCGCAAGGTTGGAAACATCAATTAAAGGTGAAATTGAAACGGTACGGGAGGATATGAGCCACATCTTAAAAAGAGTTGAAGAAGTGGAAACAACGATAGATAGGCAAGGAATAGTGATAAAAAATCTCAAATTTCAGATGGAAGGGATCCAGCAAGAGCAGAGAAATTTACGGTATAGATTGGAAGACCAGGAGAACCGTAATAGGAGGAAAAATCTACGAATCAGAGGCCTCCCAGAGACACAGGGTGAAAGAGAACCTACAGGAAAAAATTGACCAAATTTTTGGAGGACTGTTAGATCCACCGGATTACAGGCAAAAAATTAAACTGGACAGAGCCCATAGGATAAAAAAAACCTGCTAAGATTAGTGAGGATGTTCCACGAGATGTAATTGTAAGATTCCATAACTATCAGGACAAGGAGAAGATTAAGGCTAGTCTGAAAAAGAAATTACCAGCGAAATATGGAGAGACAAGTCTCCAGATCTTTCCAGACTTAGCAGCAGAGACGCTAGCCAGGAGAAGAGTTCTTAAACCACTGCGGTCTCAACTTAAATCCCATGATGTCCGATATTCTTGGGGTTTCCCAGCTTGTTTAATTGGGCGTAAAGAGGGTCGTTCAGCAACATTGAGATTCCCAGAAGAGACCCAGAAATTTTGCCATCACCTAGACATGCCATTACTGGAAATTCCAGGATGGTGGGAAAGAATAGCAAATCAAGACACTGCAGAGGAATCACAAGTTTGGAAACCAGTCTTTAAAATGAGAGGCCCGTAAACAAAGGAAACTCAGTTAAAATGTGGCTTATAGTAATCATAGACACTGGGCTATGTAATCCAATGAGTAATGGGGTGAGGGGGGAAAAATGCGGATGCTGGGTGGGGGGGTCGGGGGGGTGGATGGGGAATGGAGGGGGCCGGGCGTGCTTTCCAACCCTAGGGGAGGCTGCTGGATTCAAGGATTGCCCTACCGAGCTCAACCTCCAGGGGGCTAACCGTAGGGCCGGGTGGAGTTAGTGGGGCCACGGTTAACTGGACCATGGAGTGGTCTGTTACCTCCAAATGGGTGGGCGGGGGGTGGGGAGCATGGGGTAGGGGAAGGGTAAGGGAGATGGGGAGAGGTGGGTGGGAGGGGGGGTAAGGGGAGGGCGAGACCGGTATATACCTCAATGCATCCCGCCATCTAGCTTTGTAAGGTTATGCAAAGGCCCACCCATGGAAAATATAACGGAATGTCCGGGATAAATTTAATCACATATAATGTAAGGGGCCTCAACTCCCCCATAAAATGTGCGAACATAATGGGAGAATTGAGATTCCTTAAAGCGGAGGTGGCCTTCTTACAGGAGACGCACCTCTATCTTGGTAGCAGCCGGAGAATATTTTATAGAGACTACCCGATGTGGGTTTATGGAGACTCCCCCACCAGGGGAGCAAAAGGAGTTGCGATCGGGTTTGCAAAGGATGTTAGGTTTACGTTGGAGGAGAGAATGACTGACCCTGAGGGTCGTTTTTTGTTCCTTAAAGGTAAACTTAACGGGGTTGAATGCTCATTGGCTAACATATACTGCCCAAATATCAACCCAGGAAGGTACTTACTGGGAATCCTCTCAACGTTCGAAGGCTTTAAGAAGGGGAGGGCTATTATAGCAGGAGATTTTAACACATGCCTTGAGCCAGGTAGAGACAGTACGTCGCGTGTCCGGGGGACTGGAGGGATATGGTTGAACAAACTTAAAAAAAAGTTGCGTCAGTATCAACTGGTGGATGTATGGAGGATACAACATCAGAGTCTAAGAGATTACTCCTTCTATTGCCCCGTACATGCGATGTATTCTAGAATGGATCTCTTCTTGGTTGAGCATTGGTATATTGAGAAGGTGGAGAGTACAAATATAGGAGCAATGACGTTCTCCGATCACGCACCCGTGAGCCTGTGAATGAAATTAAGTAAACACAAACTGCTGCGTAATAATTGGAGACAAAATGAGGATCTCCTACACGATAGAGAAATTGATAAGCGCATTAAAGAAGAATTAGAATTCTATTTCAAAATTAATACCTCGGACGAGACACCAGCAGCTCACAAAGCGTATATCAGAGGGATTATAATAAAGGAGGGAGTGGAGAAAAAGAGAAGGCAGGCTAGGATTCTCTGTGAGCTGCAAGAGGAAATCTTTAAACTAGAACAACAGCATAAGATATCGGGGGATATAAAGATATTGGAGGGACTATATAGGAGCAGGGAGGCTATGAGGCAGCTAATCGAACGAGAAAACCGAAAGGTGTTCAACCTCGTAAAAAAAGAAAGATACATAGGCGGTAATAAACCTGGTAGACTCCTGGCAAAAGTTCTAAGCAAAAAGAAAAACAATAATTATATTGATAAGATAAAACTTTCAAAGAATTCTACGGGGAGCTGTATTCTATAGATAAAAACGACACTATTAAGGAGATGGAGCAAAAACGAGTGAAAATTAAAAACTACTTAAAAGAGGCGGGAATGGCCAAAATAACCGGAGGGGAACGAATCGCCTTGGAGGCTCCCATTACGGAGACTGAAGTGAGAAAGGCGCTCAGGGAGACGCAAGTAGGTAAGAGCCCAGGCCCGGATTGGCTGACGGTGCTGTACTACAAAAAATATCAGGACTATCTAATACCAAAATTGTGCTCCTATATGAATGATATAGGGGATAAAGGGGAAATGAGAAAAGAAGCACTGGCAGCCAATATAGCGATCATTCTCAAGGAAGGCAAAGATGGTACACTATGTTCCAGCTACAGGCCTATCTCCCTCTTAAATGTGGATACAAAACTATTTGCAAAAGTGATTGCGGAAAGAATGAAACAAATAATAAACACGATCATACACCCGGACCAGGTGGGGTTTGTATCAGGTAGGCAGGGACGTGACAACAGTATTAAAACCCTCCTGGTAGCTCAGGAAATCAAACAGAGTGGAGCCCCAGGCCTACTTCTATTAATAGACGCGGAAAAAGCGTTTGATAGAGTAGACTGGGACTTCATGATGGGTACGCTTGAGGAAATTGGTCTTGGGCAGAGAATTTGCACATGGATAGGGGCTCTATATTCTAGGCCCTCAGCGAGAGTGAGGATAAACTGGATCCTATCTGAGTCTTTCGATATGTTTAATGGCACGAGACAGGGGTGCCCAATTTCCCCTATGCTCTTCTTATTGTCCCTGGAACCCCTCCTCTCGAAGATCAGGTGGAACCCGGACATTAGTGGGGTAGTGATAGGCAATGTCGAATACAAACTGGCTGCTTTCGCAGACGACATTCTGCTCTATATAACACACCCAAGGATTTCCCTTCCGAATATTATGGCCACCCTATCAGAATATGGGAAGTTATCCAACTTTAAAGTTAACCCGACTAAATCAGAAGCATTAGATATTAACTTTAGTAAAGCGAGGGATTATTCATATCAAAAACACTTCCCCTTTGTCTGGGGGAAAAAAGAATTGAATTATTTAGGAGTTAAAATCACCACATCAACTGAAACGCTATATCAAGCGAATTATATACCGCTCTTGAACGAGGTAAAGTCAGAACTAAGTAGAATCTCCCAGGGACAGTTATCCTGGGCGGGGAGAATAAATATTTACAAAATGGTATTATTGCCAAAAATTACATATAAAATGCAAATGCTCCCAATAACGTTGCCGCAAGCATACCTTAGAAGTTTGCACTCAATGTTCTTAAGATTTAAATTAAAATTTACTCAACTGATAAAAGCTAAAAGTAAAGGGGGATGGGGAGCACCAGATGTACGTAAATATTATGAAGCTATTGCTCTAGCCAGGGTTGTAGAATGGGTGAAAAGTAAAGAAAAACACTGGGTAGAAATGGAAAATAAAATTAGTGACACTAACTTGAATAAAATAATATGGATTGCACCGCAGTTGAGAAAATGTAGCACTGAAACTCCCGATATTACCAGACACGCACTTAAAATATGGGATACGTTGCACAAAAGGGAACACTGGGAGTTTAACTCACCTTTAATGCCACTCAAAGATTCAGACTACTTTGTACCAGGGAAAGAGGAGTGTTTTGGCAAGTGGTTACGGGAAGATAATATTCAACTAAAAGATGTAATGTGCCAGGAAAAAATATGCTCACTCCAAGAGCTCAAAGATAAGAAAAACATGATAGTCATTAACACTTGGCGCTACAATCAACTAAAGCATTTTATAGATTCTCTACCGCGACCTATTAGATCGTCGGATAATTTACTCCCATTAGAGAAGATATGTACTGACAAAAAGGGGAAGGGCGGCTTCTCTCGGATCTACAAAGTTTTAATAGAATTGGGAAGTGCAGACACCCCGGCCTTTATTGGGAAATGGGAAAAGGAACTAGAAAGAACGCTTACAGCTCCAGAAGTCTCACTGGTATTGAAGAGAGTCTCGGCCACGTCGGTCAATTGGAAAATGGTAGAGCTAAACTTTAAATGTCTGGCCAGAATGTATCTGACTCCGGATCGGGTACATAAATTTCAAAATGAAACTTCACAGTATTGTTGGAGGGGTTGTGAAGAACTAGGGTCAATGGCTCATATTTGGTGGTTTTGCCCGGAAATTAAAATATTTTAGAGTGAAGTAAGAAAGTATAGCAAAGAGATCACAAATTTGGACATACCCAATGACCCCTGGCCCTGCCTATTTCATCTGAGTGACATGCACACTAAAACTTACCTTAGAACGCTCTTACCACACCTTATCGATGCAGCTAAAAGCCTAATTCCTAAGTATTGGCAAAAGAAAGAAAGACCCACGATGAGGGACTGGTTTAAGAAAATTAATGAGATACATAGTTTAGAATACTTAAGGTTTAGTGAAGGGATGAAAATGGGGGCCTATGAAACAAAGTGGAGTGTATGGGTTAAATTCAAAGAATCCCTAAAAGCAGTTGAGATGTGGACTACTTAGATTAGGGGTGGCTGTGTCGCACCATTGAAAGGTACATAGAGGAACCCGACGGGCGGGCAGATAGGAGGAGGCTGGAGGAGAAGAGTGGGGGGAAACAGGTGGGGTACGGTCTCGGGGGGGGGGGGGGGGGGGGGAGGGCGGAGGGTAAGGTTCAAGAGGGAAGCAAGTAACTTATTGAGTCAATACTTTTTGTAATCTGATGGTATTGTCGTTCAAATGGATTTATATTCCCACTATGATGTGATAACAAGGTGGGAAGATTTTGAACTTTAAATAATTGAAAAATCTATTCCCAGGGAAAAAATTAAAGTGCCCCTGCCCATTGAAATCCAAGGGCAACGCCGGCAAAGCGCCACTGCCTCGGTGCTTTGCGGGTGCATTTAACACTTTTTCGTCCGTTAGCGGGGGGGGTTAAAAGTGCCCCGCTAGTGACTGAAAAGCGCCGCAAAAACGACGGTAAAGCGCTCAACTCATGCAGGCAATGGGCTGCCGCTCTGATCAGTGTATAGTGCATCTATGTAACCCGACACATTTCGTGATATGATGTCACTTCCTCAGGGATTGACACACACACAATTGTCTAAAAAGTAGAAAAAGTTTAGGAATATACAGTGGGGACGGAAAGTATTCAGACCCCCTTAAATTTTTCACTCTTTGTTATATTGCAGCCATTTGCTAAAATCATTTAAGTTCATTTTTTCCCTCATTAATGTACACACAGCACCCCATATTGACAGAAAAACACAGAATTGTTGACATTTTTGCAGATTTATTAAAAAAGAAAAACTGAAATATCACATGGTCCTAAATATTCACACCCTTTGCTCAGTATTTAGTAGAAGCACCCTTTTGATCTAATACAGCCATGAGTCTTTTTGGGAAAGATGCAACAAGTTTTTCACACCTGGATTTGGGGATCCTCTGCCATTCCTCCTTGCAGATCCTCTCCATTTCTGTCTGGTTGGATGGTAAACGTTGTTGGACAGCCATTTTTAGCTCTCTACAGAGATGCTCAATTGGGTTTAAGTCAGGGTTCTGGCTGGGCCATTCAAGAACAGTCACGGAGTTGTTGTGAAGCCACTCCTTCGTTATTTTAGCTGTGTGCTTAGGGTCATTGTCCTGTTGGAAGGTAAACCTTCGGCCCAGTCTGAGGTCCTGAGCACTCTGCAGAAGGTTTTCGCTCAGGATATCCCTGTACTTGGCCGCATTCATCTTTCCCTCTATTGCAACCAGTCGTCCTGTCCCTGGAGCTGAAAAACACCCCCACAGCATGATGCTGCCAACACCATGCTTCACTGTTGGGACTGTATTGGACAGGTGATGAGCAGTGCCTGGTTTTCTCCACACATACCGCTTAGAATTAAGGCCAAAAAGTTCTATCTTGGTCTCATCAGACCAGAGAGTCTTATTTCTCACCATCTTGGAGTCCTTCAGGTGTTTTTTTTAGCAAACTCCATGCGGGCCTTTATGTGTCTTGCACTGAGGAGAGGCTTCCATCGGGCCACTCTGCCATAAAGCCCCGAATGGTGGAGGGCTGCAGTGATGGTTGACTTTCTACAACTTTCTCCCATCTCCCGACTGCATCTCTCGAGCTCAGCCACAATGATCTTTGGGTTCTTCTTTACCTCTCTCACCAAAGCTCTTCTCCCCCGATAGCTCAGTTTAGCCGGACGGCCAGCTCTAGGAAGGGTTCTGGTCGTCCCAAACATCTTCCATTTAAGGATTATGGAGGCCACTGTGCTCTTAGGAACCTTAAGTGCAGCAGAAATTTTTTTGTAACCTTAGCCAGATCTGTGCCTTGCCACAATTCTGTCTCTGAGCTCTTCAGGCAGTTCCTTTGACCTCATGATTCTCATTTGCTCTGACATGCACTGTGAGCTGTAAGGTCTTATATAGACAGGTGTGTGGCTTTCCTAAGCAAGTCCAATAAGTATAATTAAACACAGCTGGACTCAAATGAAGGTGTAGAACCATCTCAAGGATGATCAGAAGAAATGGACAGCACCTGAGTTAAATAAGTGTCACAGCAAAGGGTCTGAATACTTAGGACCATGTGATATTTGAGTTTTTCTTTTTTAATAAAAGTGCAAATATGTCAACAATTCTCTGCTTTTCTCAAAATATGGGGTGCTGTGTGTACATTAATGAGGAAAAAAGATGAACTTAAATAGTAAGATGTATTCTGTTTACGCAAATTGGTTATCAACCAAGGGGGGACCCATACTTACAAATCACTTAGTTCCAGTGAAGGGATCAGCATACCAAGACATTTTAGACAATTTCATGCTCCCAACTTTATGGGAACAGTTTGGGGATGGCTCTCCCTGTTCCAACATGACTGCGCACTAGTACACAAAGCAAGGTCCATAAAGAGCTCGATGAGCGAGTTTGGGGTGTGGAAGATCTTAACGGCCTGCGCAGAGTCCTGACCTCAACCCAATAGAACACCTTTGGGATGAATTCAAGTGGAGACTGCCAGCCGGGCCTTCTCGTCCAACGTTAGTGCCTGACCTCGCAAATGCGCTTCTGGAAGAATGGTGAAAAATTCCCATAGGCACACTCCTAAACCTTGTGAACAGCCTTCCCAGGAGAGTTGAAGGTGTTCTAGCTGCAAAGGGTGGACCAACTCAATATTGAACCCTACGGACTAAGACTGGGATGCCATTAAAGTTCATGTGCGTGTAAAGGCAGGCATCCCAATACTTTTGACAATATAGTGTATTTCTAAAGGTGCTATTGACATGAGATTTTCACCACATATCGGTAACAACACATGCCATTTATACATACAAAGAAACCAAACAAATAAGTTCAGAAATTAAGTTATGTGTAATAAAATGGAATGACACAAGGGAAAAGTATTGAACATGGGAACTGAAATGTATTTAATACTTCGTACAAAATCCTTTATTGGTAATGACAGCTTCAAGACACCTCCTGTATGGAGTAACTAATCAAATGCATTTCTCAGGTGTGATTTTGGGCCATTCTTCCACATAGTCTTCAAAACTTATAGGTTCTGTGGTCCTCTTCTATGACCTCTGATCTTTAGTTCTTTACATAGATTTTTCTATTGGATTCAAGTCAGGTGATTGGCTGGGCCATGCTAGCAGCTTTATTTTCTTTCTTTGAAACCAATTAAGAGTTTCCTTGGCTTTGCGTTAGGAATCATTGTCTTGCTGAAATGCCCACCCTCATTTTATCATCATCATACTGGTAGATGGCAGCAGATTTTTTATCAAGAATGTCTTGGTACATTTTTTCATTCATCCTTCAAAGATATGAAGTTTACCAGTACCGTGTGCTGAAAAACAGTGCCACACTATGATGATCCCACCTCTAACTTTACTGTTGGTATGGTGTTTTTGGGGTGATGTGCAGTGCCATTTGACCTCCAAACATGGTGTGTATTATGGCATCCAAAGAGTTCAATTTTGGTCTCATCTGACCAAACTATATTCCCCCAGTATTTCACGGGCTTGCCTAAATGTTGTGCAGGAAACTTTAAACAAACTTTGATATGCTTTTTCTTCAGCAATGGAGTCTTGCATGGTGTGAGTGAATACAGGCCATGGCGTAACGTACGTTACTTATTGTTTTCTTTGAAACAAATGTACCTGCTTGTTCCAGGTCTTTCTGAAGCTCTCCTCAAGTGGTAACTCTTCTGATAATTCTTTTCACTCCTGTGTCAGAAATCTTGCGAGGAGCACCTAATCGTGGCCAGTTTATAGCTAGCCAAAGGCATTAGATGACAGTCAGATATGCATGTAGCATCCAACCATAGAACATGTAAGCATTCCATGCTGATTCCTATAGATGAGGTAATGAGGAGAATAGCTACACACACACCTATAGTGTGGACCTTATCTCAGGGGAAATGGTAGTGGTCAACTGTAAAATCCAACAAAGCGGTTTGCTAGTTCTTCAGGGAATGATCAGCTGGGATATCTGCTGAGATATACAGACATGAGGATCACTGTGTCCTACAGCCAAGGTCAGGCAGCCATCTGTTCTCTATTAGATGCTATGTTCTAGTTGTTTCATACTTTAGAGCAGTGATTCTCATTCACCGAGCCTCAGCCTCCCTTCTGACGGGCGATAGCTGGAGCAGTCAGTCTTTGCAGAGCCTGCAGTTATATTTGCCCTCATTGTAGATACTAACAGCCGCAGGTACCACTGTCACAGTCTGAGTCTGCACTGTTTGTTTTCCGTTGAGCATTTCCAAGCATTTGCCCCAGGGTAGTGAGAGGGGTAGTAAAAAGGGCCAAAGCCGACAACATTTCAAATATGGCTGTGTGGACTACACTGTAGAAATTGAATGAATGTATTGTTTTTTCTTTCGTCTTTAAAATTGAGCTCCAATAAAAGGTAATGTGTGAAGGGTGACTTTATGTGGTAGCTCCTGCACTATATCAACCAGGAATCAATAAGTTGCTGCACATAGCAGTCTTTCATGATGATCCAACCAATTGATTGCCGTGACAGGATTTTCAAAAAAGTGGACTGCCACCACGAGTAGCGGCTGGTGCTCAATCTTATTGGAATCCATGCATCCTATGCCCTGCATGTAGATTAGGGGCCAGACACATGAATTAGTGGGGCGGCGTCCCTAATGGACGAGCCGCCATTGGCTACCACCCTTAGTTTAGCAGGGTTTAGCATAGAGTATACCACCGGGATAGCTCGTAGTCATTTCTTGATCTCTGTAAGCTTTGCCCTTTGTTTTTGGATTGCAGCCAATAAATCAGGGTAAATGGAGATTTTAGTACCCTGAATCTCCATGTTAGGTGTCTGCCTGGCCAGCCGAAAGATAATAGTCCTATCTTTACAGTGTAATAACTTCAGCAGGAATGGACAGTCAGGGCCCCCTGGTGGTGGTGCTCGAGATGGTACTCTGTGGGCTTTCGCTACAGAAAAAAATGCAGAGAGGTTATCTTTCCCAAAGGTTTCAATCAGGCAGCATTCAGTGAAATCACCTGTTTTTTTTTCCTTCTGCCTTTTCAGGCATTCCCACTATACGCAAGTTACTATGTCCGAGTCTGTTTTCCATGTCTTCAGTTCCGGCTGCAGTGTCAGTTGCTTTGGTGGATTTTGCACGAATGTCTTGCAATAGTGGAGGTAATTCGTCCTCACCCTACCCTTTAGGGCTGTAGCTCTCTCCCTAATTTTCTGCATGTCATGCCTTATGTGAAGTAAATCCTCTTTCATACCCTTTACTTCTGCTGATAAGTGAGTTAGAGAGGATCCATAGGTGTGTACAGCGGTAAGCATTTCTTTCAGTGTGGGTTCCCTGGTATCAGTGTCTGCGTCTACTATAGCCACATGTAATGGCAGTGGGGAAGTACTCACTGTGGTCCCTGGAGAGGCAGGCATCCTGGCGAGAGCTGTAGGCCGTATTGCACTGAAGGGCTGTGGTGAAGAAGTCATTCGAGCTGTTGCAGAATGGGAAGAGGGAGAGGGCTTCTGCAGAGTCTTGCCTTTGCTTGGATTGTGAGAAAACTTCCCAAATTTAGCTGCCACTGTTTTTTGGTGGTCCTTCTGTGCACACTAAGGCTGTGGGGAGTCGTCATGGTGAGTTTGCCGGCCATCTGCCCGGGGGGCACTCCTTCTTTCTGGTCATGGCTGCGGGTTTTTCCGAGGCAGGAAGAATGTCCCAGAGGGTGTCAGCACACAGGTAGCGAGGATTGTGGGCTTAATATCTAAGAATGAGTCTCGCAACAGGATTATTTTCAGGAGTCCGTCGGAGCTGCAGTGAAGCACGTCTGTTCACATGAACGGCCAAGCCACACCCCCTCACTGTTTGCTTACATGCTGTGCACACTGTGTTAGTAGGTTGAGCCTACCTCACAGGGTACACAAGGCAGGATGCAAAACATTGCTTGTGAGCAACAGCAACAAAACAGCATTTGCTTAAAGTGAAACGCTGCCCCTTCTCTTATTAGCATTTGGCATGGAAGAAGAGGTTGCTGGCATCCTAATCAGCAGCAGTGAGTCTGAAGTTGCGGCCATCTTAAACAGAACCAGGCAAGTTGTAAATGTGAGTAATGCAGAGTGTTGCTATGGGGTAAAGCGCAGAAGGAGGGTGAGGGGCTTTCTGCTGTGAATTAGAAGTTCTTAGAGTTTAAGGCTTGGTTTACACTTCTGGGATCGAATTTTGAACACATTTTCGGTGCGAATTTGTATTGCAACTTGGATGTGGTTTGTATTTGCTGTGGGGCCAAAATTGTGCTCTAATTGCACCAAAGTAATACAGGAACCTTTTCCAAAATCACGCTCTGCTGAGTTGCATTGATGTGAACCGGTACCATTAAACGCAATGTGTTTCCCATAAGCAGAACTCCAGGCAAAGGTTTTGCTTTTTTTTAATCTGCAGTATAAAAATAAGTTAAATGAAATGTACACATTCCTACCTGCACCTTGTGTTTTTCCTCTGCTAAGATGTGCATTTATCATGCAGTTTCATGGTGTCAATTGTTGCTCTTAATGCATTACTGTCAGTAGTGCGAGACCTGAAACCTCCTGTGAAGAAATTACATATCTAACAAGCCCTGGGTCTCCCAGTCTATTGCTTGTGTAGTTTGAGAGTTACACTGTAATTAGATCTGACACAGACACAGAGCATTTACAGACACACAGAGAACTCCCATGCAGCTGGAAGATGTTTTCTTATTACAGTACCACTTACACATTGGTGATGCAACACAGAGCAGATGACAAGGCATGCATTGGAAGCTGTGTGACCCGGAACAGGAAGATGTCTTGTCTCTTCGAAGAACAGGGACAAGCTAGTTGCAGCAATATATGGACAGAATCAATCAGCCATGACACTACAAAATGCATCCACTACATATGAGCCCACCATTACAAGGTAAGTCAAACAAACAGCACAGGGAACATAACTACACTACTACAAAGGGTTCTGTGAAATGTCAAGAGAGGTGAACAAACAACACTGCGGTTCTGTGTATGAGAGCCGCAGCTCTAATAGCCAAAGCCAATCAGAAGTACAGAGAGCGCTATGCTGCCCAGACTGAATAAAAGTGAAAATGCTAATGAAATTACAGTGATATCTAAAATGGCAAACACCTAACCTATTTTTACATTGCATATTTTTTTTTATTTTTTTTTTTCGGAAATTTGTTCTGCTTTAAATTCAAGGTGCTTGTGTGGGATATGGAGGTTATTGGAGAAAGTTATTGAAGGGGTGGATGCGATTGGGTAATAGTCTGCTTACCTAATTTAAAACTCATGCTGCTGCCGTACATATAATACAGTTGTGTTGTAATTTTAAGCGCATTTCACACTTACCATCTTGTCACTGGCAGCAGCTGGCCAGTGACAGTATTGCTAGGAAACATTGAAGTCAGTTACTTGCTTCTATGCCCACAGCATCCTTCCCTAGTTGGCCAAACAAACAAGACTTGAAGTGATTGTAAAGTCTCGTTTTAAAAATAGATAAATAAACATTTTATACTTGCCTCCTCTGTGCAGTTGGTTTCGTACAGAGCAGCCTGGATCCTCCTCTTCCCGGATCCCTCTTCATTGCTCCTGGCCCCTCCCTTCTATCGAGTGCCCCACAGCCAGCAGCTTGCTATGGGGGCATCTGAGCCGCGTCACAGCTCTGTGTATCCATTCAGACATGGAGCCCCAGCCCCGCCCCCTCTCTCTCCCCTGATTGGCTAACTGACTTTGACAGTTACGGGAGCCAGTGGCATTGCTGCTGTGTCTCAGCCAATCAGGAGGAGAGTCCCGAGCAGCTAAGACACTCGTGGACATCGCTGGAGAGATATGGGGTTCAGGTAAGTAATTAGGGGGTGCTGGGGAGGCTGCTTCACACAGGTTTTTTATCTTAATGCATAGAATGCATTAAGATAAAAAAAACTTCTGCCTTTTTCAAATCCTTTAACTCTATGCTGGTGCCAAAGATTCTGCAGCTTTTCAGATTGACACTGAGGTATATACATTTTTTTTTTTTTTTTTTTTTTTTTGCAGCTTTGAAGCTTTTTTGAAAGAATTTGCAAGACCCCAGTCTAATAGAGTTTTTAAACTACTGCTTTAGAGCAGTCTTGCCTGTATATGTCTAAAATGCTTTGTTTTGAATTTTAGTCAGATCCTGTGCTGTGAGGGTCATTTTTGGTGTTATTTTGTTTATTTACTTATTTTGTGTGCCTTTCTTTTCCAGTGCTACCATAAAGCCCAAGGTGCCACCACCTTTACCGCCAAAGGTTAGTGCTGTATGTTTGAATTTTTATATTGCTATATTAATGTGGTGTTTTTTTAGTCACATATTTAATGTCTACCAATTCTTCACCGTACCACAGAATACAGGGATCATTAACATTCATTGTTTCTTCAAAGAAGCTTGTGTGCTAATATCTTTATCAAAAACACACACTAGAATATGTTTTGGGTGGAGAGTATATAACACTAATGAAATGGCTGCTTGGATGACATACAGTACAGTAAGGAAAATAATTATTTGATCCCCAGCAGATTTTGTCCACTTACAAAGAAATGAAGGGTCTATAATTTTTACCATAAGTGTATTTTAGATGATAGAAACAGAATATTAACCAAAAATCCAGAAAAAACACGATACAAATGTTATAAAATGAGTTGCAGTTCGGTGAGTAAAATAAGTATTTGATCCCCCAAGAAAATATATTCATAGTGAAAAGACCAGGCCTGGGCATGTAGGTCCTTTACAAAATGATCTGGAGTGGGTGACTGCGAACAAAGAGAAGGCACATTTATTAAAAGCTTTCTTCAGCTAGGTATGTACAAAGGAGCATGGGGGGAGCTCAAGTCCATAATGGGGATAGTATTGACACAGCCCCAAATGATCCACAATGGCTCAAAATTGATATGGTCCAGAAATATTTAGACAGAATAAAGGTGGATAAAGCACCTGGACCAGATGGCTCCCACCCACAGATCCTAAAAGAATTGAGCTCTGTCAAAGCCATTGTTTCAAATTTTTAGGGACTCGTCAATGACTGGAGTAGTACCATTGGATTGGCATAGGGCCAATGTGGTGCCTGAAAGGTGCAATTTCACCTTTAATCACTAGTCCTGACTAATATCTACTTCTCTAATTATAATTATGACCGATTCCGTTGCTTTCATACCCAAATATATCTCTATGCATAGGAAACAGCATATATGAATAATTGACACAGCAAAGTTGCTTCGTACACTGTTCGATTTTATTATCCCAGACAGGGTGTTAAATATGGATAAAAGATAGGTGTTACTGACCATCTTCCGCCAATAAGGGGTACATATCCAAATGACACAATTCCTTTTAACATACTTTCTTTTTGAATAAATTTTATTGAAAATTGTACATATCAAATTCCAAGACAAAAGATTGTTTACATGAGATAGGTATTTCTGTATACAAAGTGATGTCTTAAAGAGGAAGTAAACCCTGATGGGGGGCAAAAGTAAAGCATAATGGGCTACTATGCATCGCATAGTAGCCCATTATGTGTCACTTACCTTCCTTCCGGGGCCGCAAACTCCGGCTCTGTGACTGGCCGGAGTCCCATGACGTCACTCCCGCACATGCGCACAGGAGCCGTCAGTCACGGCGTGACCCCCTTAAGAAACGGCACAATCTGCCCTTTCTAAAGTGCGCATGCGCCGCAGATATCGGCGCATGGCTTTATTGTAAATATCTCCTAATGGAAGTTTAGGAGGTATTTCCAGCACCTACAGGTAAGCCTTAGTATATATCGCTTCAATACATAGCGTATATTATCCCATGATACAGAGTCAAATGCCTTGCAAAGGTCTAACAACAATAGCATGCCCTTACGCTTGCCATGGTTGTCCCAGTTTGAATGTAGCGCTGCTATTATATTTATCACCCGTCAGGTGCCTGTCGATTGGGAACAAATCCTTCTTGGTCCGGATGGATATAACTGGATAGAAAAGTATTCATTCTAGTCGCTAAAATTTTAGTCATCAATTTAAGATCCACGTTAATGAGTGAGATCGGGCGATAGTTGGCACAGTCCCCGTGGACCTTCCCTGGTTTAGGGATGACATATATGAAAGCAGCATTTTCATGCATGGCTAACGGGGAACCTCTTCTCAGTTCATTGAAAAAGCAGCATAGATGAGGTGTCAATAGCTCTGAGTACTTTCTATAATAATGGCCAGTAAAGCTATCCGAGCCCAGTGCCTTTGACGGGTTCAAACTTTTAATTGCTGCCTTGATTTCTCCCTCCGTAAAGTCGCCCTCCATTAACTCTGTGTGGTCCTGTGCGACCTGTGGAAGGGGGATATTGTGGAAGAATTTATCCGCTTGAGCTGTGGGGAATGGGTTCAGTGTTGTGTAAAGTTTAGAAATTTTTTTTTGAAAATTCTGCAATTATTAATTGGGGGTTTTGAGTCCGTTTCCCATCTTGCAGTAATCTTGGCAAGGCTGGATTGTATGGTCGAGGGGTACATTTCCTAGCCAATAGTGATGTAGGTTTGTCTCCCAAGGTATAGAATCGATGCCTAGACCAACGTAGATACTTCTCAGCCTTAGTGGTAAGGCTAACATTTAATGCCATACGTGCCGTTTTAATTTTATGTCTCAAATCCAATTGGGGATTACACTTTTGCTCTTGCACTATACGTTGTAACTCCTCCTCTTGTTGTATCGTTTGTGCATGACTGCGTTTGGTTCTGGAGGCTATTTGGATTAGTTTGCCACGAATTGTTGCTTTGTGCTGCCCAGTTAATACTAGGGGAGGTATCAGTTGCATGATTGTCAGTAAAGTATTGCCGTAGGGCAGTCTCTATTTCATTATAGACAAATAAAATGGAGGAGAGCTACACCCATAACAATAGATAAATAGATAATAATGAAAATAGTCCATAAGTCAATTCTTGAATAACACCACAGTGACTCCACACATTATGAAAGAGTGCCCAACCACCGCATAAAATGCCTGCTTACCAGATAGTAAGCAGAAAGAGGCGTTTGGCTGTAACCCAGCCACGGCCTTTGTCTTGCGCAGCTATCCTCCATTTTATTTGTCTATTTTGTGTGTATTCCACATTTGAGTTGCTGCCTTTGTTTTCACTTTACCAAGTCTAGCACAGTTTTTTCCTTTTTCTATTTCATTATAAATGGTGGGGTCATTAAGCAATGAGGCATTAAGACACGACATTGAGGGTTTTGGTCTAGTTCTCAGATCTGATAATGAAATCTGGACTGGCGAATGGTCAGACCACGAGGTGGACAGTAGTTTGGTCGAGTCAATGGAGGGAAGCAGTGGTGACAATGTAAATATATGGTCTATTCCTGAATACATTTTACGGACCTGAGAATAATGGGTATGATATCTGGTCGTAGGGTGGAGATCCCTCCAGATATCTATCAGGTCATGGGAGTGCAGTATCCAAGCCAGTTTGCAACCCTGTTTTAGGATGTGTTTCAAAATCGGTTTGTGTGCATTAGATCTATCCAGGGCTTAGTCCAAAGACACATTACTATCTCCCCCTATTATAACGTGGCCCAGCACATGAGGCATCAGTACTGTGAGCATGGGCTCAAAAAATTTTACTTGACCCACATTGGGAGCATACTATGAAATAAGGGTGATTGCACGTTCATTATTTTCCCTACCACCATGATGTATCTCCCCTCTTTATCTTTGATTACCGTAGTAGGAGTTAATGGGACTTTTTTCGCTATGCAAATCGCTACACCTCTTTTCTTATCTGGGCCATTAGACAGGTAGAATGGGGTATCTGACATTTAAGTATTTGGGGGCTGAGGTACGAGAGAAGTGTGTTTCTTGAAGGAGCAGTATGTCTATGCCCAATTTGTGAAAATTTTGGAAAGCCATCGTGCGTTTCGTAGGGGGATTAAAACCCTGAACATTGTGAGGTAAAATTTGAATTTTAGAGGAAAGGGTACTTAACATAAGGGTTTGGTAGAATGTACTCGCCTGTTGTCATTATCCTTCATCTCCTCCGAGGGCCTGGCACCTAGAATGAAAGCTTCGGGCATTGGAAGCAGGGGTGCACTGAAATGAAGAAACATTAGGAAGAAGAAAAAAAGATAGAATTAGTGTTGGGATGCAGTAAACTGGACCATCGCATACCAGCAAACCAAAAACAAAGAAACGGAGTCGTTTGACAGATTAGTGAAATCACAAAGGTCTGGGAAACTATAGTTCTCATCAAGTAGTGTGAGGTTGTCGCTCCCCACCTGGTAAGGACAAGCTCACTAACGGGGGGCATGCATTTCCGTCCCGGTCCCTTTCCATTCAAAGGATAGTAAGGGAATTGGGGAAAACCAGTCGAACAGATAACATTTCAGTCACAACAATAACATATTGCAATCTCATATGGTGGAGTCCACTCACGCAATATAGTAAAACCCCCCTCCCCCAGAACTGGGGTAACTGCATTTAGGGTATGTAAAACCACTAACGTAGAATAGATGAAAACATCTGGGTATGTCCCAAACCACTTGAGAAAGGCCTTTTGCAGGCAATTGGTGATTGTGATTATCACCGAGCGGGCAACCTCCTCAAATTACAGTTAAGACGGTCATCCATAGGATCCTGCGAGAGGAGGGAGTTTCTTTGAAGAAGGTCGCTGTTGTTGAGACCACAAAGGTGAAATTGGGCGAGCTCTGTTTTGCTGTAATTTGGGGGACAGAGACTCCCTAGAGATCAAGTCCATGCTCAAGAGGACTTCCTCTCCAGCTGGAAAGTTGGCAAAGGAGTGTGACTTGCCCTTATAGGTGAAAGAGAAGTGGAACGGAAATGACCAGCAAAATTTGATGGTTAGTTAGATGAGCCAGTAATGGTTTCAGAAATATCCGCAAATATTTGAATGGTGTGGCCCAGGAAGGTAATGTCACTCCTGGTGCGAGCCGTGGACATTATTTTTTCCTTGATTCTGTAGAAATGTGGGTTAACTATAACATCTCTAGGTAGACCATCCTGTCTAGGAGCCGTCAGAGCGTGATGCACTCTATCTATTTCCAGATGGTATGGTGAAATGTCTGGAATTAAGTCCTGCATCAGGACATTTACTGCGTCTTCCAAATCAGTTACTGCTTCTGGCAGGCCACGAATTCTAAAATTATATCGTCTGGACCTATTTTCCTGATATTCTATTTTGGCATTAGCCTGGTCCAATTGGTCTTGTAGAGAAGAAATCAGGGTAGAATTTTGATTAACCCTCCTCACTGTGCCATCCATCTTAAACTCAACGGTGTCTAACCATTCACCAATGCTGTGGAAATCATGCTTTATTTCAGCAGTGATAGACAGGCATGCTTTTGATAACTCCTGCTGGAGTAGTGCTGAAAAGCGAGCTAACAGAACAGAGTCCCCAGAGTATGGAGCTGGAAGTGGGGGGGGGGGGGGGGGGTTGTTCACTCCCTGAACTATTATGGATCAAAGCTATCTCTGCCATTTCAGACATATTTCTGTTCATGAATGAAGCTGGGGAATCAGCATAGTACAAACCCTCCCCCTGATATGCTGAGGAGGGAGAGAACTGTGGGGACTCACCCATCCATGGCTGGAGCATGTCTTCCTGTGACTGGGAGGAGAAGGGATCTGGAGCCCGACCGACTTGTGAGGCCGACGTACTGTGTGGTGAGGTGGCTGCTTGTGGGGTGGAAGCCGAGCCACGTTGCGACTTGGTTGCCTGCAGGGCTGCACATGAGTCTGTCCTCCGGTCAGACGCCATCTTAGGTGAGGGAGACTGATGTGCTGCCGAAGCTGAGTTCGCCGAACGGAACAAATAGGTGGGCAGAGGAGAAGTCTTCTTTGGTGGATCCCTCTCCCCTCTGTTGCACGATGCGGTATCCAAGCTGCAAGCAGTGTTCCTGATGTCCCAATCGCTGATTAAAGCAGGGAAAGTCTGGTGGCGAGCGGAGCAGGTCAGATCATGACCGAGCCGCGCGCATGTGCACTCTCCTTTTAACATACTTTGAACCAATCACAGTCATTTACTCTATCATTATAACTCATTGTCAACTTATATCATGTCACATTATATTATGCCACCCAGACAGATATAATTGCAGACCATCTTATGACACACACGTAACTTCCCGATGTCTGGTTTCGCTTTCAACACAGACTCACTTCTTGAACAACAATAATCTCATCTGATCTGCAAAATGGTAAATTTAAAGGCACAGTTGTGTATTAAATTACAAACCACAATATGAACATAAAGGGTGGCTTTTTTCCTTGATTCTTTTAATCCTTTCTTTTGTCACAAACGTGACAATCACATACCCTGTTGCTCCCAATATACCCCGACATTCACCTGGACTACTTTCCTATAAATGTACCACTATCCTAAGCATGTAAAAACAGAGAACAATAAACACATCAGAATTGGTGGATTTCAAAATCTCGGCTGCATAGCAATTGTCCATAAAATATAAAGGGGGAACGGGCGTGACAGTCCATAAAAGCAAGTGGGAGGGGCATAACAGCCTTTAGGAAATGGAAAAGAATGGAATCTCGCTAAAAGACTGATATACCTACAAATAATCACTAGTTCAGCAATAAATTCCTGAATGTATATCATCTGAAATGTGAACATTTGAAGAGTGTCATATCACCAAAAACATTGAATAATTATTGTTATAAACAATTAAAAATAATTGATAAATATAAACGTGAGTCCACACACATAAATGACTGTATCACCCATGTGATAAATACATTGATGTGAAAAGTCCATCAAAAAGCTGTGAAATCCTTGTTGGTGTAAAGATAGTGCTCGATCCACCACCAAAAGATGTAAGTTGGCCGCTTACCAGAGACTCATGATCCCCCACTACAGAAGATCAGAGAGAGCCTAAATAGGAATCATTCCTCTGGACCACATCCGATAAGCCAAGGTCTTTAGGATATAATAACATAACCAGAACATAGCCACCACATATGTGTTTCAAACTGCCACGTATTGACACCAACTCACAGATAGACGGATGCACCATGAAAGATAAAAGGCTCCAATAGTGTAAAACCCTAAACCTTTATTTAAAAATTAAATAATATTGCACTCACATAATCCTGGTAAAATAAGCGTCTGGAGACCTCGCTGATGTAGCCAATTATCGACCCATTTCCCTTCTGAATGTGGATGTTAAATTGTTTGCCAAGATCCTGGCTACTCGCTTGTCCTACCATGTACCTGCCTGGGTAGGCCTGGATCAGGTTGGTTTTGTCCCTGGAAGAGAAGCCAGGGACAACACCATTAAGGCTCTTAATTTACATCATTGGCTTACATCAACCAACAGAGAGGGCTGCTTTGTGGCCATGGATGCGGAGAAGGCGTTCGACAGGGTGGCCTGGGACTACATAAGTGCGGTCCTGGAAGCCCTGGGCCTGGGAAGTGGCATGCGGGCTTTTATTGAAGCACTCTACGCCAATCCCAGGGCGAGGGTCCGAGTGAATGGCCACCTGTCGGATGCCTTCCCGATCCATAATGGGACCAGGCAGGGATGTCCCCTCTCTCCCTTGCTGTATATCCTTACCTTGCAACCCCTCCTCCGATGCATCCGTGCAAATCTGGACATAAAAGGCATAGAGGTACGTCAGCGGAATTATAAGATTGCCGCCTTAATGGATGATATTTTACTCTTTCTTACATCCCCGCTGACGTCCCTGCCCAATCTAATGACAGTATTAGAACAGTTCAAAGCCATCTCGAATCTGAAAATTAACCTTTTCGAAGTCTTATGCGCTAAACGTCTCCTTGCCCCCCAAGACGGTACAGCTCTGTCAAGTGAACTTTCCATTTCGTTGGAAAACAGATGCTATTACTTAGGTATCCAACTCCCTACCAAGCTTAATGATCTGTATGAAAAGAACTTCGTCTCGGAATTGAAGCTTATTCAGCAGGACCTTCACAGATGGGAAGCCCCCACCATCTCCTGGTTTGGTCGGGCCTCGATTTTAAAGATGACGGTACTCCCCCGCTTACTGTATAAATTACAGACTATCCCCATCCGTCTGCCGCCCTCCTTCTTCACGGCATACAAGCGCATGTGCAGAACCTTTATTTGGGGAGCTAAGGTGGCACGAGTGGGGTGGGCAAAGTTAGTATTGCCAAAATCAGGGGGTGGAATCGGACTCCCAGACCTCTAGTGACTACTGGTTCTCCTTTTCAAATTTTTGTATTGGTAATTAACAAGCATCTGTTACAAGCATTTCAATACAAGGTATTGCATGTGTATTAAACAGTGCGCATCTCGACAAAACAATATAACGATGGTATAAAAAAAGGAAGGATTACAGAAGATGGATACTCTGTCAGATAATACAGGGTCCAGTAATAGCCGAAAATGCTAACATTAAGAGGGAGCAAGGTCCCTAATTTAGTTATAGTGGGCTTCTGGTGGTTATTCTTTTGGAGTCGGACATAAGAGCAGGCGAGACCATCTCAAGAAACAGAGTACAACACCAATAGTTATTGAAGGTAAATAAAAGGGAGGATAGAGGAGGAGAAAAGAGAGCAGAGTAGAGGAGATCCGAAAGGAAGAAGTGAGGAATAGCTGAGTGGAAGGGATGGGTCGGCCGGGTCGCACGGGCACAGGTGTGATTTCAAAAATCGTAGATGGTAATTATAACTATCCTAGGGTTCTAAAAGGCGTTTGTCTATATCAGTGGGCAAAAAGTGCTCTATCCACGGTTGCCAGGTTTTAAAGTGCTGGGGGACCTTATCTAGGATCGTCGCTTCGATTTTGCTGTGTGTCATTGCCTGAGTGATCCTATTTTTCATTTCAGCTATACTAAGAGTGGGTGTCTTCCAGGCCTTAGCGATCGTTTGCTTGGCTGCGGTAAATAGGTGAAGGAGGAGACGGAGTTGTGCTCTGGTGTAGTCTTGCGGAATAAGGTTGAGTAGGGCTATAGTTGGGTTGGGGTTTAGGGTAATTTGGTGGAGAGTAGAGGCCATTTGGAATGTTGTTGCCCAGAAACACTGCACCAATGGGCATGTCCACCAGATGTGCATGTGTGTTCCTCTGTCCTTGCAACCCCTAAAACAATTTGGGGGATATTCGGGTAGGAGTTTAGCGATTCTGGTTGGGACTAGATACCAACACATTAGCATCTTGTAGTTTACCTCTGAGGCAACAACATTTTGGTATGAATTTTTTGTGTTAGTCCAAATGGTCGTCCAGTCATCTGCCTCTAGATCAATATTTAAGTCTCTAGACCATCGCTGTGCATAGGTGGGGAGGTTTGAGGGTGGCGACGTGAGATGGGTATAAAGGCGAGAAATAATACCTGGAGCATGCGGGGCCGAGTCGCACATATTCTCAAATTCAGTTAGAGTATCTAGTCCAGAGCTAGATCTTATAGTCGTTTGAGCAAAATGTGCAATTTGAAGGTAACGGAAGCACTCTCTGTGTGGAAGATGTGCCTGCGATTGAATAGCTAGAAATGATTTTATAGTATCGCCATTAATTAAGTCACATATGCGAGTCAGACCCGCCTGGGCCCAGGCTTGGAATGTGGCTGGTTCTGTGTAAGCCGGGTAGAAAAGAGGGTGACCTAGAAAGGATAAAAGTGGAGAGTGTGGAGAGATCAGTTTGAAGGGGATCATCAACCTATCCCAGAGTTTGAGGGTCTGTTGCGTTATTGGGTTGGTTATAGGGCCCCATGCTGCAGGGGGAAGCCATAGCAAGTTGGTTACAGTAATTGGGTGAAGGTCAATGGCCTCGAGGCTAACCCAGAGTGGTGTTTCGGACTTAGAATGATATAGAATAGACAGGGCCAGTCGGGCCGCATGGTAGTAATGTAAAAAGTTGGGTATGCCAAGGCCTCCACTGAGCTTATTACGGGGTAAAACCGGCCTAGCAACTCTGGGTTTAGTGGGGCCCCAAATGTACTTAAAGACTCTGCTTTGTATGATCATATGGTAGTAAGGGGGGATCGCAATCGGGAGTACTCTATATAAATACAGTAATTTTGGCAACAAGGACATTTTCACAGCTGCAATACGTCCAAGCCAGGAGACACATAAAGGCTGGCAGGAGTTAAGTAGAGAAGATAGTTGGGTTAGCATTGGGAGATAATTGGATTGGAACAGGTTCAATGGGTCACTGGTCAGTTTAATGCCCAGGTAAGGTATTGATGAGGAGGACCAGTGAAAAGGGAAGTTTTGGTGAAGCAGCTCAAGATCAGCTTGTGGAAGAGACACATTGAGGGCTTTTGATTTAGTTTGGTTAACTTCTAACCCGGAGACCAAAGCAAACTTATCTAAGATGTTCATAAGGTTTGGTAGGGTAGTGTGTGGCGACGTAATAAACAGTAGTGTGTCATCAGCAAAGAGACACAATTTGTGCGTGGTTGAAGCTACCTCTAGACCTCGAATGTCAGGGTTTGCTCTGATCAGGGCCGCTAAAGGTTCGATCATGAGAGCAAAAAGTAGGGGAGATAGGGGGCAGCCTTGTCTGGTTCCTCGAGAGATGGGAAAGGGTTCTGAACAAAACCCAAAGTATTGTACGTATGCCCGTGGGTGGTTATATAGAGCATTGATCCAACCAAGGAAATGTCGGCCGAAGCCCCAGCGTTGGAGGATATAAAGCAGGTAGGGCCAGGAGACTGCGTCGAAAGCCTTTCTTATATCTAGGGAGAGGAGATGCATCAGTATTTTACGAGAACGGGCTAAGTGTTGCAGAAGGATTACACGTCTAACGTTATCACTAGCTTGCCGCTTAGGTATAAAACCTACTTGATCCTCATGTGTCAGTCCTCCAATAATCGGATTAAGGCGTAGAGCTAAAATTTTGGCCAGGATCTTTATATCCACATTTAAAAGAGATATTGGTCTATAATTAGACCACAATGTATTATCCGTATTTGGTTTCGGGATCATAGATATGAGCGCCGTCAATGTGTCTCGACCAAAGGAGTGCTGTCTGAGCAAAGCATTAAAAGTATTAGTGAGGAGGGGGGCTAGTTCAGTTGCAAATTTTTTATAATAGAGACTGGGGAGGCCGTCTGGGCCCGGACGTTTGTGGGGTTTGAGTGTCTTGATGGCTGATAAGACTTCCTCGACTGTGATCGTACTTTCCATAGACTCACGATTGGCGTCTGATAGTGTAGGGATTGGCAGATTATGAAAAAGCTTCTCTGCTTGACGCAAAGGAAATGCGGCTTTTGTCTCATAAAGATTTGCCAACTGTTTACGGAACTCTGAGAGTACCTTGATCGGGTTACTAATAACCGTGTCTTTAGCCAATCTGAGTCTGATGGGAACACGAACACGATCTGGCCTACGAAGGCGTAAAGCCAGGAAGGTATCCGGTTTATTAGCTTTGGTGTAGATCGTGTGGTTGTATCTACGAATAGCCTTATCAGCCGACTCGGCAAGAAGCATGTCTAGTTCAAGTTTAGTTTTTTTCAAAGGTAATTTTATGTGCTTCGGTAGGAGAGGATTGAAATTGGAGAAAACTATTATGGTAGTCTGACTCGAGCTGCTGCAGCTTAAGGATTCTATCTCTCTTGAGATGTGATGCAACTGAGATACATGTGCCTCTCACCACTGGTTTATGCGCCTTCCAGAGCAGTATGGGGGAGATATCCGGGGTGGTGTTGTGTGTAAGATAGTCTTTGAGGGTGATTTGGATATCCAGACAGTATGACTGGTTGGTTAGGAGTGTATCATTCATACACCATGATCTATTGGTGACTTGTGGTATCAAGGATGATACCGTGGTGAATCACAGCACAGTGATCTGTCCACGTGATTGGCTGGATATGGGAATGAAGTAGGAGTGGCGCGGATGCTACAGAAATAAAGATATGATCAATCCTGGAGAAGGAATTATGGGGGTGTGAGTAAAATGTATAATTTTTCTTTGTGGGGTTGCATTCTCTCCATGTGTCTAGGAGGGAGGCCTTTAGTAATTGTCTGCAAAATTGTGTAGAGGGGGTGTAATGCTCTGGAGTATAGGGTGACTTATCCATGTGTGGTTGTAGTACAGAGTTGGAGTCGCCACACAGGAACAAGGTTACAATGTGTTTTTACTACCTGCAGTAAGTGTGAAAAAGGGGTTTGGATTTGTATTGGGGGCATAATAGGAAACAAAAGTTGTTGCAATATCCTGCAACAATCCCACTAGAATTAGGTACCGACCTTCTGGGTCTTTTATTTCAGACAATAGGGTGAACGGCATGGTGTGATGGAAGGCCAGCAGGACCCCTCTGTTTTGTTCCCGCAGAAGCGATAAATACCTGTTGGTATTTAGAGCTAAAAAAGCTTGGGGTGTGGCGTGTAGAGAAATGGGTTTCCTGGAGGGCAACTACACTGGCCTTTAGAGATGCAAACGTTTGAAAGACCTTCACCCACTAGTTTCCAGATCTGCTGTGCGTTGACCAAGCTCACGGATTTCACGTGTCAGACTGTTAGTGATCTGGTCTGATGTTGTTTTTAGGGCCTTATGTAGCATTGTTTCCATAAGTCTGATAAAAGCAGATTGAGACATACCTGTCTGTGGGATGAGAGGGTAACCACCTGGATTAGATTGCATGTCATTGTCGTCCTCGCTGTCTAGTATATCAGACCGAGCGGGAGAGGATGCAGATTGTTCAGCCAGAGCTAATGTCCATTCACACCCTCTTGTCGGAGCAACCCTCCAGGCCTTTGATAGGGCGTGTAAAGTACACTCACTTTCAACTACGTATTGTGCGATCACCCCTATCAAGGGAAATCCAGACTTTCCCCCCAACATGGAGGGGGCCTTCCTATCAGCAGAATAGCCTTATGCAGAAATGCCGGTTAAACTCTTCTTTTCCAGAGGAAGGTTTCTCCGACAAGGTGAACTGGCATCATTATCTAACACAACATCTTTCCCCTTCTCGGCTTATATCCAATTGAAACATTTCCTGGACAGCCCTACGAATAGAGATAACTTTGCGTAAACTCCTACTGCCCTGGAATCACTATGCTCCAGCTCTTCTCCCCAGAGTCATTTAATCTCAAGGCTTTATGCCACAATGTTTGGAGAGCCTTATGCCTCCCTGAGATCGGAACATGCCTATTGGGAAGTTGAGCTGGACATAGTGATTGATGAAACCTCTTGGGATCGAGTACATTTATACATTCACAAGGGCTCTTTGAACATCTAATACCCAGGAAAACGATTATAAGGTTAAAACTAGGTGGTGTAGAACACCAGAACAAATTCATACATTTATCCCAGCAGTCTCAGACCAATGTTGGAGATGTGAACAGGGTCTAGGCACATTCCTCCATATATGGTGGACATGCCCATTTATTCAACCATATTGGCGGAAAGTACATGAAGTGGCAACTGAGATATCCTCGCTTTCATTGGAATTCTCACCAGCGCAATACCTTCTTCACATCTCCAAAATTTGCCATAAAAAATACTATAGGTCAATAGCTATGCATATGATTAACGCAGCTAGGCTGTGTCTCCCAGTACACTGGAGGTCCAAGTCACCCCCATCCATGAAGGAATGGGTATCATGGGTTAACCAGATAGCAGTTATGGAGCACAGTTGCACCGCACAGGACAGAATAACATACTTTACGGAGACATGGACACCCTGGCTCGATTACCGAAGTTCACAACACTGCCAGGACTTAACCAATTGGGGCATATTGGGGAGGGTAGCTGGTGGTGAGCCCACCCCCTCCCCAAGTGTACCCCTCTCAGTTCCACCTCTCACCCCCCCTTTTCCCTGTCCCCTCCTCTCCGCTCGTTTTTCTTCCCTTTTTCCTCTTCCCTTTCTTCTCCTATATTTTCTCTCTTTATTTCTTATTTTACTTGACAAAAAGCTTTATAAGTGAGGGCCGACCTAGTATTCGGACACATTTCCCATTACTTGCTAGTGTTATAGTACTTACAGAAGATATACTGAATACTTTTGGGCACCAGTCCTCTGGAAGGATGTACTGGAAATGGAGAGAGTACAAAGAAAGGCAACAAAGCTAATAAAGGGTCTGGAGGATGTTAGTTATGAGGAAAGGTTGCGAGCACTGAACTTATTCTCTCTGGAGAAGAGAGGCTTGAGAGGGGATATGATTTCAATTTACAAATACCGTACTGGTGACCCCACAATAGGGATAAAACCTTTTCGCAGAAGAGAGTTTAACAAGACTCATGGCCACTCATTAAAATTAGAAGAAAAGAGGTTTAACCTTAAACTACGTAGAGGGCTCTTTACTGTAAGAGCGGCAAGGATGTGGAATTCCCTTCCACAGGTGGTGGTCTCAGTGGGGAGCATTGATAGCTTCAAGAAACTATTAGATAAGCACCTGAATGACCGCAACATACAGGGATATATAATGTAATACTGACACATAATCACACACATAGGTTGGACTTGATGGACTTGTGTCTTTTTTTAACCTCACCTACTGTGTAACTATGTAACTTTTATGTGAAGTCTCCCATCCCATCGGAAGCTTGCAGACGTGTAAGACGATGTAGAACATCCCTCTAAATGAGATTATGCCCTAGCACTTCACGTCTGTGTGTGTGTGACTGCATACGTGGAGACAACATATGTTGATTCCTGCTCGCCTGAACCTTGAACTACATGTACCCGGCTGAATGGAACGTTGTACTTTTACCTTGGTTACGTGTGATATGGTACTATCTGTATAATCTGTGAAAATTTCAATAAAAACTTTTGTGGAAAAAAGAGTCTCCTGATATTTTGGGCTGTGGATCTAGTGGGTATGAACCCTTGACTGATCTCTATGTATGAGCTTATGTATCACTTTTGCTAGTCCGGTGGCTAATACACGTGCGAGTAGTTTGACATTTGCCGTGAGGAGAGAAATGGGCCTGTAAGAGTCTGGTGGTGTGGCTTCCTTAAAATACAAGAAAAACAAAAAGAAAAAAACTGCGCTATGAAGTGAAATTGCACAGAAATCAAGAATGCAATAAATCAGTGTATACACTGGAAACCCACATAAACATCCAATGAAATCAGATCATTAGTGCAATAATTGTAAAAAAAAATTTATAATGACAAAGTCCATAGACGTGAAAAGATCAGGAAGAATCCTTCAATAGTTCTCCGTTAATAGCAAGTAGGAAAGTGGAAATTAGGTACACCCAGCAAAGTGATCTTTCACCATCACACATATGCGCTTACCAGATGGGAAGCACAATAAGGCACATCTCAAGACTGTATCCCGGTCAGGCAGCTTAACATAACCACTACTCCAGATACCGCTAGGGATGATGGGCGTGTAGAATGAGTCCCAGTATCCTATCTGCAATAGCCCTCCGTACAGCATGGATCCAACCAAACACCAACCCGAATTAATCACTCCCAGATGAGTCAAAACTCATATGTGGATCTCCCCACAAGCTCTTTGCTCTCACTTCCTCTTTCCAATCAATGGTGGGTAATCCAGATGGCTTTTTTCATAATGGTAACTCGGCTCATTAATATCCAAAGAAGCGGATCATCTCCCAGCTTGGCTCAAGATTCCATGAGTTCAGGACATGTAAATAATAAGTATACAGACCATAGTGTTCTCTGTTCTCTACTGAGGAAGGCCTGTGATTGGCCCATATGCGTCTAGAAGGGAGGAGCTGATAGTCACATCCAGCCAGGCAATGTGTATGTGGACACGGTGGTGCTACTCTGGAGATTTTTATGTGATTTTAAAAGTTTTTATCTTGTAAGTGCAACTTGTCTGTTTGGGGGCTTTGAATAAATTTGTATACGGAGAACACTATGGTCTCTATACTTATTATTTACATGTCCTGAACTCATGGAATCTTGAGCCAAGCTGGGAGATGATCCGCTTCTTTGGATATTAATGAGCTGAGTTATCATTGTGAAAAAAGCCATCTGGATTACCCACCATTGATTGGGAAGAGGAAGTGAGAGCAAAGAGCTTGTGGGGAGATCCGCATATGAGTTTTAAATCATCTGGGAGTGATTAATTCGGGTTGGTGTTTGGTTGGATCCATGCTGTACGGAGGGCTATTGCAGATAGGATACTGGGACTCATTCTACACGCCCATCATCCCTAGGGGTATCTGGAGTAGTGGTTACGTTAAGCTCCCTGACCGGGATACAGTCTTGAGATGTGCCTTATTGTGCTTCCCATCTGGTAAGCGCATATGTGTGATGGTGAAAAATCACTTTGCTGGATGTACCTAATTTCCACTTTCCTACTTGCTATTCACGGAGAACTATTGAAGGATTCTTCCTGATCTTTTCACGTCTATGGACTTTGTCATTATTATTTTTTTTTTTACAATTATTGCACTAATGATCTGATTTCATTGGATGTTTATGTGGGTTTCCAGTGTATACACTGATTTATTGCATTATTGATTTCTGTGCAATTTCACTTCATAGCGCAGTTTTTTTCTTTTTGTTTTTCTTGTATGTTGTGATTTTCACAGTTGAACTGCTGCTCTCTTTGGGGGTTCTTTCTATGATAGCGCGGAGATTTTTTTGTTTTTAGTGTGGCTTCCTTGCCTGGTTTTAGGAGTAAAATAATGATGGCCTCGTTCATAGAATTAGGCAACGTTCCCTCTTTCAGTGCCTCATTGTAAAACTTCAATAGCGTGGGCAGTAGTTTGCCCGCATATCTCTTGTAGACCTCGGACGAGAGGCCATCAGGCCCTGGAGATTTTTTGTTGTGAGTTTGTGCTATGGCTATAGCTAATTCTTCCTCCATTAGTGGAGCGTTAAGCTGGGCCGCGTCCGAGGTCAACAATTGGGGCAATGTGCATTTTTGTAGAAATCTCTCTCTATTTCCTTTTCCATGGGATGCACCTTAGATGTGTAGAGATCCGCATAGAATGTTCTAAAAATTTGTACCACTGTGGCAGTCTGTGAGTGACACCCTGTGCATCACGGATGGCCGAAACCATGGAGGTGGATCTCTGCGCATGCACTAGTACAGCCAGCATGTGCCCAGTAGACTCCCCCTCCTCAAAATGGGTTTGTTGCAAGAAAAATCATTTGTTTTCAGCCAGCTGCAATGCCAGTTGTCTGGACATAGATTGTGCCCCCAACCAAACTCTTTTCGTGTCCTCTGTAGGATTAGCAATATATTTATCCTCGGATTCTTTAAGTGTCTTGCATACCTCAGATTCCCAAGCTTTCATGTTTTGATGTTTTGATTCGCTTAATTGTGTTAATAAATTGACCCCTCATATATGCCTTGGCAGTATCCCATACCACATTCAAATGGGCTGAACCTAAATTGTCCTGTATAAAGAATTTTAATCATTCTCTTATGGGGTCTGGGTCTTTAAACAAAGAGAGCCAGAAAGGGGTAAGTTTGGCAGCATTGGGCAGTGATATAATAACCCACAGCGAGGAGTGATCGGGTATGTGTATGTTACCGTACTCAGTCTACTACCAGTGGAATTAATAAATCATTGCCCAGACCTAAGTCTATTCTTGACAAACTCCCATATGAAGCTGAGCAACATGAATATTGTTTAATATGAGGATGCCCTAATCTCCACACCTCTGTCAGCCCGAGCTCCTCAAGTATGCCAGCGAAAGGTGTAAGACCTCCTTTTCTAATGCCCCGTACACACGGTCGGATTTTCAGATGGAAAATATTCGATGGGAGCTTGTTGTCGCAAATTCCGACCGTGTGTAGGCTCCTTCGGACATTTTCCATCAGAATTTCCGTCACACAAAATTTTAGATTTGGATCTCAAATTTTCCGACAACAAAATCCGTTCTCGTAGTTCTTGTAAGACTAGCGTTTGTAATAGAGATAGCACATTTGTCACACTGCAAATTTTAAAATCTTTTAATGCAGTGCATTCTCTTCTTCTTTATAATGCTAGAATAATCAAGTTGTTTTGCTGCTGATATTCACACAGAGTTCTGACAAACTGATTTCTTTATTATTTTTCGTGATCTCATGAATAGTTTTTTTTTTTTTTTTTTGGCAGATCCCCATAATAATGTTTAGAATTT
Organism: Aquarana catesbeiana; assembly: GCF_042186555.1. Taxonomy (NCBI): domain Eukaryota; kingdom Metazoa; phylum Chordata; class Amphibia; order Anura; family Ranidae; genus Aquarana; species Aquarana catesbeiana. Next base: position 487,968,327 of record NC_133327.1, read on the forward strand.
TTGTTTAAAGATATATTTTTTTTATCCAGATGTCCTTTTTTTTTTTTTTTTTTTTTTTATAGTGATCTCCATTATTTTTTCTTTCGTTTGTCAAGTTACCACAACACCATTATTATCTTGTATTTTTTAACCTCCTTTTTAACACCTGGTGTTGGTGTCCCTTGTTAATTTGACATTGTATTTTTGAAATGTACCTGCCTACTCACAAACAAACTGTCCTTTTTGAAGTAAAACACATAGGCAAGTATTTGTGAAAAATAAATAGCCATTTATTATGGGGCATAACAAAATAAAGAGGAAGGCAACGCTGGAGAAATTTGGGAAGCCTTTGTACCCAAGGGCAGACATCAATTATTTTACAGTCAAAATTGGTGGCCTGAGGAGTCCTTATAATAGTGAGCACAATCCGGTCCAGGACTACAGGAGATCAGGAACAGCAGCAGATGACATATCTGTCTTTTGTCAGACCAGACTGAACCCAGGCCATCACTTTCTTGTCTTCCTTCCACGCTTCCTTCCAGGCTGTGGCTCTGGTGTTGTAGTTGTGGCAGGAGGTGGAGGAGGACCATGGTTGAACTCACAAACATGGCTTTGGCTTGTGAGTTCACCCCTCAACCCCATATTTAGGGCTTGTAACATAACTTCTTCACATAGGAGGCATTGGCCCTCCTCCATTTCCTGCATTTTGCAGGCTGTCATGTAGGCAATAGTCCTCTTGAATATTGGGGGGGGGGGGGGGGGTCTGAGGGCCGCATTAGCCTTTCCGAAATAGGCCAAGTGCTGCCTCCTCCAGGTTAATCCTCTTCCTGGGACTTTTTTTTGGAAGGCGGAGGGGAGGGACCTGGGATTCGGGCAGGCTACTGGGCCTGACCACCTCCTGGCTGCCACTTTCCACAACCTCCTGCTGGCTGAGACTTTCCTGTGTATGAAAAAGAGACATAGTTTTAGTTTTTGGTTCATCCATCACACACAGTTTTCAGCTCATGACTGTTGCAAACTGAATGTTAATAAATAGAAAAGACTATCATTCTGACCCCAGCATTTTTCATTCTTGTCCCAATCATTTGTGGTCACTACTGTCTGTTGATATGTAACGCACTTTGTAAAATCAGAAAGTACTGATCAATAATAACATCTACTTAACTTCATTAATTATTTGATTAGAAATATGTTGAACAATGCTATACCTGTTTCAAGCTGGGCTCCTCCACTTCTTCCTGGCTGGAAGGCCCAGGTTGGACGTCAGAAGCCTCAGCTGAGGTGGAAGGAAGCCTTGAAGGAAGACTGGAGAGTACTGGCCTGGGTTCAGTCTGGCCTGCCAGAAAATGCACTCTGTCATAGTACCACAGCCTGGGTACATAAATGTCATCTGCTGCAGCTGCTGATCTCTGGGAATCCTGGAACTTCTTGCGTTCCCTATTATAAGTGTTCCTCATTCCACCAATTAGGGCCTTCAAATAGGGGATCTCTGCCGTGGGGATCACCGGCTTCACAAATTCCAGCAATTGATCCAGCGCTGCCTTCCTCTTTGTTTTATTGTCATAAAAGGGGTGGTTTACCTGCCACAGACAGGGCAGCTCCGTGTACATATCAATGAATATGGGGATAAAGTCCTGATCATTTAATAGATCCATTTTCTCTGCAAGACACAACACAAGACAAACCCTAATGTCAGGCTAAACTCTCCTAATCTTGTCCCATTATAGGCCCCAATCTATAAGCAGTATAGGCCACTGATGCACCAAGTTAAAATTGTAGCTTTGTTCTAACAATCGGCGCTTCCATTACTCCCGCCTCCTCTCACAAATCGTATGTACGACGCACACGTGTTAGGCTTTATATAAACTGCGCATGCGTGAAACTCCGCCCGCCCCTGACGTTCTTTCTAGTCTATTCCCCACCCTTTGTCTTTCAGCGCAGTAGGAGAGCACATGGTGGAGAAAGAACAAGTGCATGCAGAGGAGAGCAGAAACGACGAAAGCCCGGAGCCACGAACGTCCTGATCCCAGAGGAGATTTATGACCTCAATTATGTCATTTATATAGATGGTGGAGATTCTGGACATCTTGAAGAAGGGCCGACTATGATGGGAAGCATGGACCTTACCCAAACCCAAATGTCAGAAAGGCCAAGATCATGGCTAAAGTTGTGAAAAGTCTGCACAGGAATTTTGGGGTACGACGATCCAAGGATCAATTGAGGAAACGCTGGTCAGACCTGAAATTGAGGGAGCAGGATCAGTACAGAAAGATCAAGAGAGTTCTTCAAAAAAGTAAGTAGTTGTCATGTGTTCCTATTATTATTATTACTTGCATGCTGCTCCATGTGCTTTTCTTTACTGTTGTACAGTTTAAAATGGCAACTTTCAGGTTCGTGGGCACAGTAATCGTCCGTAGTAAACATTCATTCGCCCACTAATACAATGTTTTTGGCAGATACAGGTTAACTACATTTGTTCAGACCTATTTCTATTAAAAGAAGTTTATGACATTGTTGTCTAGATGGGTTTGTACTAGAATGAAATGCAAACTTGTTTCAGTGTAAGGAGAGGACCCTCAGCAGCTGTTTACACATCTGGACGCAGGAGCACTAGTATGGGACACCAGAACAAACTTTTTAGGGTGTCCCACCACAGGTGCTCCAGTGGATACTAGGGGTGTCTCCATGTGTGAAAATTGTACAAAAAAGGTAAGTATTCCAGAAAAATAAAAAAAATAATGTATTCAGCTCTGCCAAAAAAGACAATTGTACGACACTTGCAAGCAATGTTTCATATTACTGTTTTTGGCCTCAAATATCTGTGTGCTAAGTATACCTTTTTTTATTCACATAGGGGAGAAAAGACTCGGGACATCACCAAGGACCCCCCACCTCCGAAAGAAAAGCAAATCCCCACACCACAACCAGAAGATGTGGAGGAAGGAGAGGTTTATGAAGTGGGCGAAATAGTGACCACAACAGGTGAGTGTCTGAGACCACAGCTTAAGGTAATAGATGTATGCCTGCATATTTATAATACATGGTGTGTTTTTTTTTTTTTTCATTTTAGGTGATGTGGATGTTGTGGAAGAAGATTCGCATTTCAGAAGTGCAAGTGCACACGTCCTCATCGGGGAGATCATGGTGTGCAAACGTGATGGGGGTGCAACCCCTTCCTCGCAAATAAAGTAGATGAGAGGAAGGGGTTGCACCCCCAAAACACGTCCATTGTTCCCCTATGATGAGAGCTAGCACATGTTGACATTAGCCATTGGATCAGGAGGGAAATCCCAATTTTGACTCTCAATTTGTGTGCATCTTCAAAATTTGGCTTTCACAGGGGTGACATCACCCCATCTGATGAAGGCAAGATCAACACAGTTTGGACATACTAATGTCTGATATTGCCTTCACTTTGTCAAAGTTGAACTTTGTAAGCTCCTGAGTTGTGTATTGTTTTATGGTTTTAAACATGCCTGTTTTAACACAAAAAAGGCTATCTGTACTGTCAAAAACAAAAATGTTATTACTAAAATATGTTGGTTTGTTCAAAAAACATTTTCTAACGCACATTTGAATGGGCACAGAGTAAGAAGTTTTCTACTCAACACTGTGTTGCTTCTTCTTTCAATGCTCAATATCATTTTTTGGACTAAGTTGGTGTTTACACTGAAATCCACTTTGCACTACAAGTGCACTTTCAGTGCAGTTTCAAGTGCACTTTTGCAGTGCACTTGTAGTGCAAAGTGGATTTTACTTTAGTAAATAACTCCCACAGCGCTTTATAATTTGCCACAATCATGCCATTTTTGTGACTCTGCAAAATTCATTCATGGTGCTAAAAATGATGTATACTTTTAACAGTAATGCATTACATACATTATCAATAAAAACAAGGTGTGTGTGTAGCAGACCCACAAAATAATAATAGTTCGCTGAAGAAGAGATTGTCACCTCATGTATCAAATAAATTACGTTTGCACTTTTGAAGAAAATGTAAAAAAAAAGACCATTGGAGAACATAGACAGCTACAAGAAACACAAGCAGTAAATCAAAGGAAATATTTTCTTTCTCGAACATCACGGGATACAGAGCCACCGTAATAACTGATGGGTTATGTAGGTACCACTAGGTATTGGACACTGGTCACACCCTAAGCAGGAAGTTCAACCCCCTATATAATCCCTCCCCTTACAGGGATACCTCCGTTTTTACGCCAGTGTCTTAGGTGTTGGACGTGTAAAGATGTCCTGTGCTGAAGCTCCAAAGGGAATATCCTGATATCCTATACTGGGGCAAGCCAGGCGAACCGGATCCATTCAAAGTGTCCTTTCTAGGCCGAATTGGATGGTACCCGGGCCTTGTGTCCGAAGAAACAAGGTTTTACCTGTAACGCTTCTCTTTTTAGAGAGCTGGACCCCGCATATCAGAAAAGGGTCTTTAACACCTTATTTCTGGCTGGGTGCTTTACAGGGCCAGAACTGTGGATCCCCCTATTCGTAGATGGCCCCAGTCTCTGACAGTTTTTTCAAACGGAGCCCACCGTGATAGGTGAAGATTGGGTCTGTATATACAGAATCCTGTAGCTGGATAAGGTAAGAGGCGATTCCTCAGAATTTGGAATTCTAGTAGGTTTTCTCCTTTAAGGTAAATGCATGCTATGCCTATTGTGACCACCGGGGGCTGCCAAGAGCACATACCTTATGCTGATTTCTGTCTCAGCTTTCGACGCTGCACAAGCTCCTCCGAACGACTCCAGGTAGGATGGGATGGGGGGTTTTCTCCTCTGGGATATTCCCCCCAGGCTAGGGGGAGGCCGCGGGAGGGCTGTAAGGCGGTTTTACACCGCACTGTCACCACCGCTGCCGCCGCCATTGCATGTGCAGGCTCCATCTCTGCCAGCCTCTCTCCTTCCTCCTCCACCCCCAGCCTTCCTCCATGCTTGTCCCGGAAGGGTCGGCTCGCGTGGGAGGCGCACGTTTTTCGAAAAAAAACTAAGGGAGGGGGCGGTAGAGGGGGGGGTGGGGCGTCAGCACAGCATCAGCGTGCTCAGATGCCCACATTGCCAGAAACAGGGCTATTTAAAGCACACTTTACAGGTGCTCTGAGCCTTTGGAGGGACACAGAGCTGACAGTCGCATGTAAGGTGGGACACAGGCATTCTCCTAGGATGCATTTACTAAGGTAACACCAGACTGGGCATTTGGTAGCAAGGCTTTTGCCAGACTACATCGCTCAGCAGTCAGTGTTCATTTTGGATACCTCCACCTTGTTGCTTTGCACTATGGGTAGAAGAGGTTCAAATACCCCCAGAATCAGAGACACTAGGGGATCTCATTCGGGTTCTGAGGACCCCCTGTCTGCAGCATCCTCCCCCCCCCTGAGGGGCCAAGGACGGCTAGCCAGGGAGAGCCGTTTGGGTCAGGGGCTGTACCTGCTTCTGGCACTTCAGCCCCTGTATACATTACACAAGAGGTTTTTTCCTCAACCATTACTGGTTTAGAGGAAAGATTAATGGCCGTGATTACATCTTCACTCAGTGGAAGAAAACGTACTAGGCCTTCCTCTGTTTCCCAAGACCCTCAAGTAGAGGAGCTCTGGGATAAAGGAGAAGAATCCCTTTCAGAGGATCAGGATGGGACAGATGATTCCTCTTCTGAGTAATCAGGTGGAGAGGGACCCTCTTCGGCTTCCCAAGAGGAGAAAGTCTTAGTACAGATCCTTACTGGATTGGTCCGCTCCACATTTAAGTTGCCCATATCTGAATCAGTTAAGGAATCTTCTTCTTCTTTGGGGTCGCTGAAACCTTCTCAAACAGCACATGCTTCTCCTGTTCATAATTTACTTGAAAAGCTCCTTTATTCTGAGTGGGATCACCCAGATAAGCGTTTTCTTCCGCCGAAAAAGTTTTCAATACTTTATCCTATGGAAAAAAAATTTATTAAGATGTGGGGAATACCGGCCATTGATGCGGCCATTTCCTCTATAAATAGTAGTCTGACTTGTCCTGTAGACAACGCTCAGATGCTCAGGGATCCTGTGGATAAAAAGATGGAATCCTTATTGAAGGATGTTTTTTCCTTAGCAGGATCAGTGGCTCAACCTGCAGTAGCAGCGACTGGAGTCTGTAAATACTTAAGAGACCATGTTAAGCAGGTCATCAAAGTTCTACCTGAACAGCAGGCCCAGGGGTTCGCTAACCTTCCAGCGGCCTTATGTTATGTTGTTGACGCCGTCAGAGATTCTATCATGCAGACCTCTCGTCTTTCACTTGGGTTGGTGCATATGCGTAGAATCTTATGGTTGAAAAGTTGGTCAGCCGAAGCACCATGTAAGAAGCTGTTGGCTGGGTTTCCTTTTCGTGGTGCAAGGTTGTTTGGAGAAGACTTGGATAACTATATCAAGAGAATCTCTTGTGGGAAAAGCACTCTCTTACCTGTTAAGAAGAGGAGTAAGCGTCCCTCTTTAAAACGGACTCTTTCCCCAGCGCCAGGGGCATCAGCCTCCAGGCATTCACGACGGCCTCCTCCGTCTGGGTCAAGAAACAAGAGTCAACCCCAGGGACAAAAGAAGTCCTGGGGGAAGAAGTCTACTAGACAAGACACTAAGGCCTCTTCATGAGGTGGCGCCCCCGCTCGCTCGAGTGGGGGGAAGACTGCTACAGTTCTCAAAGCTCTGGCAGGAGGACTTCCAGGACAGATGGGTAATCTCCACGGTAACCTTAGGGTACAAGCTGGAGTTCCAAGAATTTCCCTCTCCTCGTTTCCTCAGATCAAGTGTTCCCAGAGACCCAGAGAAGAAGCAGTCTCTCCTTCTAGAGTTAGAGCGACTTTTGTCGCAAGAGGTCATTATGGTGGTTCCCACAAAGGATCAAGGATTGGGCTTCTATTCCAACCTTTTTATGGTCCAAAAACCAAATGGGGATGTCAGACCCATTCTGGATTTAAGAGATCTGAATCGATTCCTAAGGATTCAGTCCTTCCGCATGGAATCAATTCGGACAGTAGTCTCCATCCTGCAGGGAGGAGAATTTTTGGCATTGATAGACATCAGGGATGCATATCTACATGTGCCCATTTTTCCTGCTCATCAGAAGTTTCTGCGCTTTTAGATAGGAGGGCGCCATTTCCAGTTTGTGGCTCTGCCCTTCGAGATAGCCACTGCACCTCGAGTGTTCACAAAGATCTTGGCTCCTCCTCTGGCCAGATTAAGGGCTCAGGGTATAACTGTCATAGCATACCTAGACGACCTGCTCTTGATAGACCAGTCGGTAGCCTCCTTGAATGGGAACTTGAGGACCACGGTCAAGTATCTGGAACACCTAGGTTGAATTCTGAACCTAGAAAAGTTATTAAAAAAAAAAGAAAAGAAAAGAAAATTAATTTTTCTGGTAGCCATTTCTTCTGCTAGAAGAGTGTCTGAATTACCGTAGCAGCTCTTTCTTGTAAAGAGCCTTATCTGGTCATACACAAGGATAGAGTGGTATTACGCCCTCATCCTAGTTTTTTACCGAAAGTGGTTTCAGATTTTCATCTAAACCAAGATATTGTTCTGCCTTCCTTTTTTCCTGATCCCTGTTCTTCGGAAGAAAGGTCACTACATTCTTTGGATGTAGTAAGAGCAGTCAAAACCTATCTGGGAGCAACTGCTCAAATTCGCAAAACGGATGTTTTGTTCGTGCTGCCAGAATGTCCCAATAGAGGACAGGCAGCGTCAAAAGCTACCATTTCTAAATGGATTCGACAATTGATTATTCAAGCTTACGGTTTGAAACAGAAGATTCCTCCGTTTCAGATCAGGGCACATTCCACAAGGGCTATTAGTGCTTCTTGGGCAGTGCATCACCAGGCCTCTATGGCTCAGATCTGCAAGGCCGCAACCTGGTCTTCAGGCCATACATTCACCAGATTTTATCAGGTGGATGTGAGAAGGCATGAGGATATCGCCTTTGGGCATAGTGTGCTGCAGCCAGCGGTACAAGGTCCTCAGGTCTGATTGCACCCTACTTGGTTGTGATCCCCCCCCCCCCTCAGTTGGCATTGCTTTGGGACATCCCATCAGTTATTACTGTGGCTCTGTGTCCCGTGATGTTCGAGAAAGAAAATAGGATTTTTTATAACAGCTTACCTGTAAAATCCTTTTCTTTCGATGGACATCATGGGACACAGAGGTCCCGCCCCTCTTCTAATACACTTATATTGCTTTGCTACAAAACTGAGGTATCCCTGTAAGGGGAGGGATTATATAGGGGGTTTAACTTCCTGCTTAGGGTGTGACCAGTGTCCCATACCTAGTGGTACCTACATAACCCATCAGTTATTACTGTGGCTCTGTTTCCCATGATGTCCATCGAAGGAAAAGGATTTTACAGGTAAGCTGTTATAAAAAATCCTATTATTTCAGTTTAAATAAGAAAAAGTATTTTTAAAATGTTGATTAAACATTTTCTGGCATATCAATGGCCCCCCTACCCGCAAAGTACTCCATATATTTTATATGGACCTTGCGTGCGCTTTGGGGGGCAAGCACTGAAAACCAGATACGAACCCACAAGCACAAACTGAAGAGCAGTAACAATCGGAAAAGCACGAGGCTGAAAAGCGCCAATTGTCTCTCACCAATCTTCTACTAACACGATATTAGCAGAAGGAGCCCAAAGGCTGGCGCACTTGGTACTGAACTTCCCTTTTCTAGTGCCGTCGTACGTGTTGTACGTCACCGCGTTCTTGACAGTCGGAATTTCCAACAAGATTTGTGTGACCGTGTGTATGCAGGACAAGTCTGAGCCAACATCCGTTGGAAAAAAAAACATGGATTTTGTTGTCGGAATGTGCGATCGTGTGTATGCGGCATTAGAGGTATATTAGGTGTACGGGCAATTTATCCAAATGTTGGTTGATATAGTGGTTGTAATTGCCCACTGCCAAGAGTGGTACATTGGGAAATTGGGCCATGAAGCTCACTAGACCCCTGAGGATCTCGGACGAGTAGGGCGGCGATATGTATATTCAAGCTACTATACAAAGCAATCCTGACACAGTACATAACAAAAAAACATATCTTCCCTCCTGGTCCACAAGTTTTTGAACACAATGGAACTGAGCGTCCTGACGTATCAGGACACTCACTCCCCTAACGTATGCTGAGTAAGTGGAGTGGAACTGGGTACCGTACACTCGGGGGCTAAAGCTGGGTGTAGGGTCAGGTGGAAAATGAGTCTCTTGTAGACACACAGTAGCCCCTGTGGACTTGAGGTTCCTAAGGACTGCTAGTCTTTTTTACAGGGCTGCTCAGTCCTCGAACATTCCAGGTCAAGGCTTTCAATTTTTCTGCCATTTGGGAGCGTGAAGAACAAAAATGTGGCCTTGCTAGACGGTATTGAATGGTATATTAGCACCTTTTACCTTGGTATCAAAAAGTACATATCTATTACTCCTGATAATAATGTTACCTGGAGTACTCATGGTTAATTCGAGTGTCTGTAAATATGGAAATCCATGGTTCGAGGTCCGGTGGGTCTGAGAGAAAACAGTTATCAGCGCATGAGCTTGAAAAAAATAAGAAAAAACAAACAAGTCAATGGCTTTTTCAAGTGTGGAGCCAACCATGCTCTCGGTCAACAGGGCTGAAGTGTAGTCTTCCCCCTAATATATTTTCCAAGAGGGGAGGGATGCAATGGAAACACCCGCATAAAGAAAAACTTTTGGATGGTACTTGGGGTTTCACTTCTGCAGGGTGCGTGGTATAATCCATGCTGTAAAAAGTTTCAAAATTCTCCTTTTTGTCCGTCTTGACTAGAAGAAACGGTTAGTGAAAAAAAAGGGGGGGCCTCAACCCTCCGCCACCCTCCAGGCCCCCCATGTAGCAGGATTATGGACCCTCATGCTGAAGCTGGGCGTTGTGGTCTGGCAGCTTTAAGTGCTCTATTTTCACGATCCAGCCATTGTGCAGCTGCATTAGGTCAATCAAAAAAATTAACTTCTCCCAATGCGACCACCGTGAGGCGTGCAGGGTATATAGCATTGCATATTGCAGGTTGTGCTCTCTGAGCCTTTTTTTCAAATCAACAGATTTTGCACGTTGTTTTTGCAGCTCTGCTGAAAAGTCTGGGAACAGTGACACTTTTGAATTATCGATAGCCATGGCCCCGCTCATGGTTCTTGCCTTAGATAGAATCGCATCTCTGCTTTTCTAATTTAGTAGCTTAAACAGAAAGGGACGGGGATGGTATGCTCGGTGGCAGAGGGTGTGAGGACACCCTGTGTGACCTTTCAACAGCAAATAATGGGGAGAAGGCATCCTTGCCAAACGGCGCAATGAGCCATTGCTCTATAAAGGCGACGGGATTTTTACCCTCCGCCCTCTCAGGGATGCCCAGGGCGCGCACATTGTTGCGCCTCATGCGATTTTCCAAATCATCTAAACGTGCCGCCTGTTGAGCTGTGAGGTGGCAGTTATCATTCTCCACTGTGCTCAATCTGCCTTCCAGGGCAGAAGTTCTCTCCCTCAGTTTTTGCATATCATGGCATGCATATGAAATCTCTGTCTTTACCCCTTTGATCTCATGAGAGAGTGCTGTAATGAACAGATTACATGATGTTACAGCCGAAAAAATGTCCCTGAGGGTGGGTTCTGTCTTTTCTATGTTCGGGAGAGTTGCCTGTGGCCCATTAAAAATGTCTCTGGGGGTACTCACTGTGTTCCACTCAGGGGACAATCTACCTGCATCCTCCAGCGGGACAGTGTCATCAGCTTCCGAATGGCCCCCGGATGCTTCTCCTGTGTTAGGTGCAGCTTGCAGGGTGTCCCTGTTTCATTTTCCTCCAAATAGGAGCTTCTGTGCTGCTTCCTTATACCGCTCCTTGGAGGAGCGCTGTGGCCCAGCGCCATCTTGGCTGGGGTCATCCACAGGTCCTTCCCCTTCTTTAAACCTCCTGGACATGTCTGCGGCGGCCGAGGGGAATCTATCATGTGGCATGCTGTTTTAGAGGTACTGGCACTGTAGTTCAGGGGGCCGGTTCGGTCAGATAGTGGAGTTAACAGGATAAATGCACCGGATGATCGGCAGAGAGGGAGACGAACACGTCCTTCTAGTTCCGCTTCTTAGCCACGCCCCTAAAATGACCCTATTTTGGAAAGTAGACACCCCAAGCTATGTGCTGATAGCTATGTTGAGTCCATGGAATATTTTATATTTTGCCACAAGTTGCGGGGAAATGATAATTTCCCTGTACTCAGGAGAAGCAGCAGAATGTATTTTGGGGTGTAATTTCATATATGCCCATGGCATGTTTGAGCAATAGATCATTTAGTGACAACTTTGTGCAAAAAAAAAAAAAAATTATTATTTTCCTGCAACTTGTGGCAAAATATAAAATATTCCATGGACTCAATATGCCTCTCATCAAATACAGAGGCAGCCTGCAGGTGGGTTTCTTGCAAACACACCACAGAGGGCCGATGAGCTTGTATCGTGGAAAAAAAGGCCACTCTTTTCACTCCATCACTCAGCCCCCGCACATTCCATGATACTAAATTACATTCAGCAGACATAACTAATGCATTGAGAGACATCTATCAGGAGTCTATATAGGTGTATAAGCATAACAAAGTATCCTCCACACCCCCATATAGTGCAATCATTAATAGTGCATTTCCATTCCAAATTCAAGGAGACATAAGGAAGGATTAGCCTAAGCCATATTTTCCTATTGGGACCATCAGCAGACAAGAATGTAAAAATAACATACCCCCTGCAACCAGCAGAGGTCAAATTAGAGAGTACAACCATAACTAGAAGTAACCAAAAAACTGTCCAAAAAAAGGGGAGGGGAAGAGGAGAGAAAAAAAAGGGGGAGAAAGGGAAAAAGGAAACAAAAAAGGATCTTGCTTCCTGAAAACAGAACAGGAGCTCAGTTCCATTGAGCATATCCACGTAGAACTATTGCCGGGGGGGGCGGGGCCCAACGTTTCAGATCAACTGATTCAAAGGGACTTGCGAGTCCAAGTCATTGGTGCAGTACAATGTAGACAAAAGAACAGTTAAAACTCTGCCTTACAGAGAGTGATAGGAAGGTGGAGAGGCATCCCCGGTTCTTCACACAGGAGTGTGCTCAGCAGGAGCAACAATAGTAAATAGAAAAATATCAGTCACTGGATACTGCCGCTTTCTGAAGGGTATGTTCCGTACGATCCAACCAATGAGATGCATTTGCAGGATTATCAAAGAATTGTGTTTCACCATTCGCAGCGATTCTAAGCTTAGCTGGATATAGCATAGCATATGCAACATCATATTTGCGGAGACGCTTTTTTACCTCGTTGAACTTAGCTCTTCTACGCTGCAGTTCCGCAGAGAAATCTGGGTAAAACGATATGCAGGCATTATCAATTTTCATAAGGTTCCCTTTGGTTCTAGCCTGGTACAGGGCAGCGTCCCGGTCTTTGTATTTCAACATCTTAAATAGGAATGGTCTAGGCAGTTCCCCAGGTTTGGGCAGCCTGGGTGGGACTCTGTGAGCCCTCTCCACTGCTAACAAAAAGGCGTCCTTGCCAAACGTGTCAATCAGCCAGTTCTCAATAAATGCCACACGGTTCTTTCTCTCTGCCTTTTCCGGTATGTCCACTGCGCGGACATTGTTCTGTCTCTGCCTGTTCTCCATGTCCTCTAAACGGGCGGAATGGCCGGTGATAACCGACTACATGTGGCGTATTTCCCTCTGCAGAGGTGCTACATCATCTTCCACGTTGCTCACTCTGTCCTCCAAGGCTGCAGTGCGATCTCGCAACTTCTGCATGTCCTGTCTGACTAATTTCAGCTCCAGTTTAACCCCTTTAATCTCTGTAGTCAGGGTAGTAATAGACATATTACAGGAGGTTACTGCTGCAAAAATATCTCTGAGGGTTGGTTCGGGGCAGGGTCCTCCTGGCCTGACATGGCTGTACTATTACATTCAGGGCCTGGTGTACTCACTGCGTTCCATGTGGATGAGTTTGGAGCGTCCTCCGGCCAGGCATGCTCCTGTAGTACAGGGTCAGTGTCCTGCTCCACAGGGCTTATGGGGGGAGAAGGTGGTCTGGAAGGGGTTCCTTTCCCCAGAGCGCCGCCAAACATCCTCATGGCTGCCTCCTTAGCTGAGCGCTGTGATCGGGCGCCATCTTGGCCTCCATGCTCCACTGCCTGCCAGGAATCTTTACCCGTCTTGCGGAACATGTCTGTGCGTCGAACCTTGTCCAAAATAGTACCGCTGGGTCGGGAACCAGGCAAGGACTTCTCCAGTGCCAGTTAGGTGTCAATCGGGCGTATCAGGATAGATGAGCGTAGTTTCGGCTGAGCTCTCACACCACGCTGCCTACTCCATCAGCCGCAAGCCATGCCCCCCGCCTCTCATCAAATAGCTTGGGGTGTCTACTTTCCAAAATTGGGTAATTTGGGGGGGTTTTGTGCTATCTTGGCTTTTTATGGCCTTCAAAACTGATAGGTAGTGACGAGTAAAATAAAAAATTTACACCCTTAGAAATCCTGAAGGCGGTGCTTGGTTTTCGGGGTCCTGTACGTTACTAGGCTCCCTAAAAGTCTCACACATGAAGCATCCCCATATTCAGGAGAAGCAGCAGAATGTATTTTGGGGTGTAATTCCACATATAACAATGCCATATTTGAAAAATATATCATTTAGTGTCACTAAATAGGATTTTTATAACAGCTTACCTGTAAAATTATTTTCTTTTGAAGTACATCACAGGACACAGAGCCATAGTAGTTACTATATCGGTTATAGGCCACCTTCAGGTGCTGGACACTGACACACCCTAAACAGGAAGTTGCCTCCCTATATAACCTCTCCCATACCGGGAGTACCTCAGTTTTGTAGCAAAGCAATACACGTGTATACTAGAAGGGGGCAGGACCTCTGTGTCCTGTGCTGTACTATAAAAGAAAAGGATTTTACGGGTGAGCTGTTATAAAAATCCTATTTTCTTTAATCATACATCATGGGACCACAGAGCCATAGTAGTTACTATGTGGGATGTCCCATAGCAATGCCAACTGAGGGGAGGGAGACACAACAGAATTAGGGCAACATGAGACTAAAGGAGTTATACTGCTGCCTGCAGCACACTACGCCCCAAAGGCGATATCCTCATGCCTTTTTACATTCACCTGATAGAATCTGGTAAATGTATGGATTGAAGACCAAGTTGCGGCCTTGCAGATTTGAGCCATGGAAGCTTAGTGATGCACTGCCCACGGAGCACTAACAGCCCTAGAGGAGTGTGTTTTGATTTGAGAGTGTGGAATCTACTTCTTTAAACCATAAGCTTGAACAATTACTTGTTGAATCCATTTAGAAATAGTAGATTTCAATACTGCCTGTCCTCTTTTAGGACCTTCAGGCAATATGAACAAAACTTCCATTTTCCGAATCTGATCAGTCGCCTTTAAGTAGACTTTGACTGCTCTCACCACATCAAGAGAATGTAGTGATTTTTCTTCCATAGAACAGGGTTCTGGAAAAAAATGAAGGTAGAACAATATCCTGGTTCAGATAAAAACCTGATAACTACCTTCGGTAAAAAGTTAGGATGAGGACGCAATACTACCTTATCCTTGTGAATAATAAGGCTCTTTACAAAAAAAGAGCAGCCAACTCTGATACTCTTCTTGCAGAAGATATGGTTACCAGAAAAACTAGTTTCCTTGTCAAAAAAAGGACCAAGGGAATATGTCGTATCAGCTCAAAAAAAAGCTGTTTTTGTAATGCCGACAGAACTAAATTCAAGTCCCAAGGGTTCAGGGGTGACCTAACCGGTGGATTAAGCCGTGTTACTCCCTGAATAAAGCTACGAACCAGAGAATGCGAAGCAAGTGGTCGTTGAAAAAAAATTCCGATAAGGCCGAGACCTGTCCTTTGAAAGTACTCAAGGCCAGCTTCATTTCTAATCCCATCTGTAGAAATTGACATACTTCCTGGGGTGCCGACCCCTGGATTCACACCAGGCGACATATGCCTTCCAGACTCTATAATATATGACTCTGGAGGCCGGCTTCCTAGCATATTAACCAAAGTAGAAACTACTGAACCTGACAGCCCACGGTCTTTCAGAATGTGGGTCTCAATAGCCAAACTGTTAAATTTAGCCTTTGTAAGGTAGGATGGAATACCGGACCTTGCGAGAGAAGGTCTGGTCGTGGTGGTAGGGTCCATGGGTCCCCCACCGCCATCTTTATGATCTCTGTATACCAAGATCTCCTGGGCCACAAGAATCACCTCCTTCCTTTCCTGCTTGATCCTGCGAAGAAGGCGCGGAAGCAACAGAACAGAAGGGAATGCATAGATCAGTAAAAACTAGGGGTGCAACGGATCATCACCGATCAGTGATCCGAACGGGTCAACCTGTTCGGATCGGCACACCACGCGATCTGATGAGCGATCCGCTGCCTCAGCCTTAGAGAAGGCTGCGGCCTAGCTCCGGAGCGGCGGCCATCTTGGTACACCCGGCGGCCATTTACCAAGTGATCGTGGGGACTTGTAAACAAACCGGCGTCATGTCATGACGCCGGTTCCTCTCTCCCCTCTGTGTACTGATCTGTACAATGGAGAGGAGAGATCGGATGGCAGCAGCGCTGTGGGCTGGATCTGTAGTGCCCACAGCGCTGCTCTGTGACAATTGCAGTCACATCCATGTATCCATCCATCCATGCTCAGCCATCCCGCCATACCCTGCAATACTCTGCCAATACTCTGCCATACTCTGCAATACCCTGCCAATACTCTGCCATACCCTGCCAATACTCTGCCATACCCTGCCAATACCCTGTCAATATCCTGCAATACTCTGCCATACCCTGACAATACTCTGCCATACCCTGCCAATACTCTGCAATACCCTGCCAATACTCTGCATTACCCTGCCAATACTCTGCCATACCCTGCCAATACTCTGCAATACCCAGCCATACTCTGCAATACCCAGCCATACTCTGCAATACCCATCAATACTCTGCCGTACCTTGCAATACCCAACCATACTCTGCAATACCCAGCCATACTCTGCAATACCCATCCATACCCTGTAATACCCAGCCATACTCTGCAATACCCAGCCATACTCTGCAATACCCAGCCATACTCTGCCATACCCAGCCATACTCTGCCATACCCAGCCATACTCTGCCATACCCAGCCATACTCTGCCATACCCAGCCATACTCTGCCATACCCAGCCATACTCTGCAATACTCGGTGATACCCAGCTATACTCTGCAATACCCAGCCATACTCTGCGATACCCAGCCATGCTCAGCCGTAGCCAGCCATACTGAGCCAATATTACAGAGGGGGAGATGACGTGGATATTACAGTGGGGGAGATTGTGGATATTACAGTGGGGACTATATGGTGGTGGAATTTTCACAGGTTTTTGCAAATTCAATGATTATTTGCTGATCCGAAAAATGATCTGATCCGAGGAACGATCCGATCCGTGAGATTTTTGATCCGTTGCACCCCTAGTGAAAACTGATCCCACGGAAAAACCAAGGCATCTGTTCCGCATGCCAGCAGATCCTTTGTACTTGACACAAAGTTGTTCTTTTTGTTGAACCTGGACGCAAACAGATCCACGTTCGGAATTCCCCATCTTTGACATTTTGATAGAAAGATGTTGGGGTGAAGAGATCATTCTCCCGGGAACAACTGTTGGCGACTCAAGTAGTCTGCCTGCAAATTCTCTATTCCTGGAATGAAGACTGCCGATAGGCAAGGAATGTTGTTTTCTGCCCAAGTTAGGATATGATTCACCTCTCTGGGCCGTACGACTTCTTGTGCCCCCTTGGTGATTGATATAGGCCACTGCTGTGGCATTGTAGGATTGGATCCGGACAGGACAATTCCGTAATCTGAGCGTCCAGGCTTTCAGGGCTAGACGAGCTGCCCGAATCTCTAGAATATTGATGGACAAGGTAATTTCTGATTTGGACCATCTTCCTGGACAGACGCTTCTTCTAGGAATGCTCCCCAGCCCAGAAGGCTGGCATCTGTTGTTACCACCTTCCAGGTAACTGGTAGAAAGGATTTTCCTTTTTGGAGATTCTTGGTTATCAACCACCAACTGAGGCTTTGACGCACTTTTGGGGATAAACACATTGGGAAGTCTAGAGCCTGGACCTTCTTGTTGACAGGATACTGTTTTGCAGCAGTCTCGAATGAAACTGAGCATAAGGAACAGCCTTGAATGAAGCCACCATCTTTCCCAACAATATCATGCACAGTCAAATAGAAGGATTCTTCTTTGCTTTGACCACCTGAATCAGTTCCCTTATGGAACTGATCTTTGCCTGGGGCAAAAACACCCTCTTCCGAGCTGTATCTATGATGATGGTTTTAAGGAAGATTTCTCTAGGTTGAGAATCCAACCTAGGTATTCCGGGTAGCTGACTGTCTGTGGTGACCAAACTTTGGTTTAAGCAATCTACCGACTGATCTATCAAGAGTAGATCATCTAAGTAAGCTGGAATCGTTATATCCTGAGCCCTTAATCTGGCTAAAGGGGGAGCCAAGACCTTTGTAAACACTCGAGGTGCAGTAGCTAGACCGAAAGGTAGAGCTACAAACTGAAAATGAAGATCTTCTATCTCGAAGCATAGATATTTCTGGTGAGCGGGAAAAATAGGTACATGGAGGTAAGCATCCTTGATGTCGATTGACGCTAGCAGTTTTCCACCTTTTAGAATGGAGACCACTGATCGGATTGACTCCATGCGAAAAGAGCGGATATTCAAAAACCGGTTTAGATCTTTGAGATCTAAAATGGGTCTGACATCCCCGTTTTGGTACCGTGAAAAGGTTTGAATAAAACCCTAACCCTCACTCTTCTATGGGGACCACTGATATCATCTTTTGAGACAAGAGATGGTCCAAAGCCAGAAAGAGAGACTTTTTTTTTCTGGATCTCTGGGAACGTTTGATCTGAGAAAACGAGGAGACGGTAACTCTCAGAACTCTAGTTTGTATCCTAGAGCTATTGAGGAAGACACCCATTTGTCTTGACACTGTTCCTGCCAGACCATTGAGAACTGCAGAAGTCTTCCCCCCACTCGAGCGAGCGGGGGCGCCCATTCATAAGGAGGTTTTAGTATTTTGTTTTGTGGGTTTCCTCCCCCAGGGGCTCTTTTGACCCTGGGGTTGACCCTGAGGTTTACCCCTTGAACTTGACGGTGGAGGCCGTTGTGACTGCCTGGAGGCTGATGCTCCTGGCACTGGAGAAGAAGCTAGTTTGAAAGAAAAACGCTTAAACTTCTTACCGGTAAAAGGGAACTTTTTCCATTAGAAATTCTTTGGGTGTATTTATCCAGATCGTCCCCAAACAACCGTTCGCCGTGAAATGGGAAACTAGCCAAGAGCTTTTTTAATGGCGCTTTGGCTGACCAATTTTTCAACCATAGAATTATATGCACATGCACCAGCCCGAGTATAAGCTGTGAGGCCTGGAGAATAGAATCTCTCATAGCGTCTACTGTAAAACATAACGCCTCTGATATCCCGGCCAAATCTTGGGCCTGCTGATCAGAAATAATCTTCAGCACCTGTTTAAACTGGTCTTTTAAGGACTGACATACCCCGATCGCTGCCAGCGCAGGCTGAACCACTGAACCTGCCAGAGAAATATTGTTTTTAAATAGGAGTTCCAACTTCTTATCCATTGGATCCTTCAGCATTTGAGCATTGTCTACCGGACAAGTCAAGTTTTTGTTCACAGAGGATATAGCAGCGTCGATTGCTGCAATCCCCCATTTCTTATTAAACTCTTCCTCCATAGAATAATGTGTTTTTGGAGGAAAAAACTGTTTATCTGGGTGGTCCCACTCAGAATACATAAGCTTTTTTAGTAATGAATGGATAGGAAAAGTATGAATATCTTGAAGAGGCTTTAGCAAACCCAAACAAGAAGTGGGCTCATCGACTGACTCCGCTACTGGCAGCAAAAATACGGAGTGGACCAATTCAGTGAGAGATTGTACCAACAAACCTTTCTTGTGAACCCGATCCTTTTGTATTAGACTCTTCAGAAGAGGAGTCATCAGCCTCTTCCTGGTCCCCTGAGAAATATTTGTCATCTCTCGCCCTCTGTTCCTCAGTTTGAGGATCCTGGGTAATGGAAGGGGACCTGTTATGCTTAGTCCCACTCTGGGATGTGATTAACGCATCAATCTTTTGTTCCAAGCCTAAAATGGTTGAGGAAAAAACCTCTTTAATAATATATACAGGGGCTACAGTGTTAAGAGCAGCTGCAACACCCGACATCCCTGGTGGCTCACTCTGACCAGCCATATGACTCTCAGGGGAGGATGCCATCTTTTTTCATATGGTTCTAGGCTTCCTGGTGGCTGTAGAAGTCTTTCTATAGCCCTTTTTTGAGGTGTTTTGACCCCCCCCTTCCGACCATAGCCCGATGCACAAAGCAGAGTTACTACCAGAAGGAACACATCCACTGCTTGAGCAATAGTCCAGCCCAGCCGCTGCTATTAATGCTAAGCCTGATGCAATAGTAAATGTGTCAAAAGGAATGCCTGTGTCACCAAACCTCTTTCATGCCCTTCTTTGCTCTTGTGCCCCTCCGTCAGCTTACAGCAAGAATTTTGCTTTTAAAACACACATTCCCGCGCTGGACGTTGGAGGATGCCAAAACCGCGCTAAGCCCAGCCCCCCTCTGTCGCCTTCGGCCCACCTCATTTTTTTTTTAAAAAAAGGGTTTTCTCGTGTAAGCGCGGGCCTCTGATCCTACAGGATCATTCTGTGAGGGGAAAAAATGGCGAGGAGAGAACCTGGAAGCTGCCGAGTAGAGTGGCGTGCTGATCGTTTTTTTCTATTCCGTTCTTCTCCTGACTCTCTTCCTCGTGAAGAGGGGAGAGTACAGCCCAAGTGGGGGGTGTCTGGTGAAGAGGAGAACCCCCCCCCCAGACTTACTGGAGGTCTGCTGCTAGCTGGAGAAAAAAGAAGCCTGCTGTTCCGGACACAGCATGATCTTTTGAGGAAGCCAACAGACCCAATCTTCACTGTTCACGTTGGGTTCCGTTAACAAACCTTCAGGAGCCGGGGACCCTCTGGGAACCCACAATCCTGGACCTGTAATGGCATCCCGCCAGTAAAACTTTATGGCCTTAATACCAAAAGTACTGGATCCCAGGATCCATGTCTCTAAAAAGAGAAGCGTTTACAGGCAAAACCTCGTTTCTTTGGACACAAGGCCCGGGTACCATTCAGTTCGGCCTAAAAGACACTTTGAATGGATCCGGCTGCATAGCTAGCCCCAGCAAGGATTGCTCCAGTGGAGCTCAGCACAGCACATCTCCACTCGTGACCAACACCTTAGACACTGGTGAAAAAACTGAGGTACTCCCGGTAGTGGGAGGGGTTATGTAGTGAGTGAACTTCTTGTCTTAGGGTGTGCCAATGTCCATCACCTGAAAGTGGCCTATAACCCACATAGTAACTACTATGGCTCTGTGTCCCGTGATGTACGATAAGAAATTGGGGTCTATTAGACCCTAGATCTCTCCTCTGCCCTCAAAGCATCTGACCACACCAAAATCGGTGTGATAAAATGATTTTCCAATTTCCCAATGGCGCTGTTTATAACCAGTGAAAATTAAGTCAAGAAATGCTCGTAGTTTCCGGTTTCTTAGGACATAGAGATGATTGGATCCATTCTGGTCTCTGATCAGCTCTATGGTCAGCTGGCAGAACCACCGGCTGCATTCTCGGGTTCCCTGCTAGGACAGGAGAGCCCGAGAAAGCCATGGAAGACGGAGGGGGGGAGACGTTCCCTCCCACTGCTTATAAAAGCAGTCTAGAGGCTAATTAGCCGCTAGGATTGCTTTTACATGTAAGCCGACCACTGGCTGAAAAGAATGATACCAAGATGATCCCTAAACCTGCTGGGATCATTCTGGTATAACCACTCAAAGTCCAGCAACATACCAGTACGTTGCTGGTCCTTGTTGGGCATACATTGTAATGTTCTTTTTTTCATGCAGCCTGTGGGCTGAACAAAAAAAAGCTTGATCGGTGGGTATGCCCACCATTAGAATACCGTCCTTCATCCACCCACTTCTAATGATGGGCATACATGCACCATTTTTTGTAACTGTGGTGGGGAAATCTTCTCCCACAGTGCTGGAGTCGCTGATTTACGTATCTTGGGAGCAAACGCTGTTGCGGTCAAGATGAATAAATCAATGCTGCAGCTGAATGGCGTACCTGCTAAGCCAATGACAGTTAACAATAAACCAAATTAACATTACAGTATAACAGTAAGACTTACTATACCTGCAAAGCAAATACAATAGAACATAGTAAAAATAAAACATTTTTTAACGCAATCTGTGCCTAAAAAATATATACCAAAGCATGGGGGCAATTCGCCCCTAATGTTAGGAGAAAATCGCTCCTCCACCCTGCCCCCATGCTTTGGCATATATGCTTTTTTTTTTTTTTTTTTTTAACTGTGGCGATGAAATCACCTCCGACAACGCTGGAGTCACGGCTTTACATATCGTGGGAGCAAATGCTGTTGCTGTCAAGATAAATAAATCTGTGCTGCAGCTGAATGGCGTACCTGAAAACAAAAAACAATAAAACACAGTAAACCGTAAAGTATAAAAGAATCACATACCTGAAAAGCAAACATGGTAAAACATAGTAACAATAAAACATTGTATTGTAGAATACAGTAAAAAAGAACCATAGAGACAGAATAGATAGAGCGAGAGAACAATAAAATGACAATTATTTTTGTTTTTTGTTTTTTTATTTTTTTGGGGGTTTTTTTTACACTTTTTTTGTAACTGTAATGCCCTGTACACACGGTCGGACATTGATTGGACATTCCGACAACAAAATCCATGGATTTTTTCCGACGGATGTTGGCTCAAACTTGTCTTGCATACACACGGTCACACAAATCCGACGCACAAAGTGCCACGCATGCTCAGAATAAATTAAGAGACGAAAGCTATTGGCTACTGAATGCGGTGACGTAAAACACGTACGTCGGGACTATAAATGGGGCAGTAGCCAATAGCTTTCGTCTCTTAATTTATTCTGAGCATGCGTGGCACTTTGTGCGTCGGATTTGTGTACACACGATCGGAATTTCCGACAACGGATTTTGTTGTCGGAAAATTTTATAGCAAGCTCTCAAACTTTGTGTGTCGGAAATTCCGATGGAAAATGTGTGAGGGAGCCCACACACGGTCGGAATTTCCAACAACAAGGTCCTATCACACATTTTCCATCGGAAAATCTGACCGTGTGTACAGGGCATAATGGTTGTAATGGTTTGGTTCCAGGTTCGGGTCTCCCAAAATGTGATTGCATCTTTGGAGACCCTGTGAATGTGTGTCCTAGTCTGTGCAGTGCTGTACCCTACGCTAATACTCCACTAGTGTATGGTAGCGTTCAAAACATTCACCAATGCAAAGACCAGGATGGTTAGGACAGGAGAGACAATAATAGCGGGTGTCACGCCTATATCCGCGCCTTCTACAGACACAGTATTTTCTTTGGGGGGCTCATTGGGTAGGGGTACCAGGGAGGACATAAGGAAAATGCCTCTCATGCAGCCGGCTTAGTGCATTTTAATTGGGAAGTTGGGCCACAGCACCGTCTGGAAACAGAAAGGCTGTGATGATCTCTACCTGGAATTTAAGGAAGGATCCAGTTGTCCCGAAGCTTTGTATAGCACAAAAGCATTCAACAGAGCCAATTGAAATAAGTGTACAGACACTTTTTTGTACCAGCGTCTGGCCTTACGGGCAAATAGGTACAACGCCAACAACTGGTTGTTGAGGTCCACCCCTCCCATATTAAGGTTATATTCGTGGACAGAGAGGGGTTTCTCCACAACACCAGTCACCGTAGGAACTTGGACCATCGTGTCTGCGTGAAGGGAGGACAGAACAAAAACATTCCGATTATTCCTCCACTTCACAGTGAGCAAATTATTACACTTCAAGCAGGCTCTCTCCCCCAGCCTAACTCGGGAATCTACAAGCCACTGGGGTAAGCCCCGGCGATTATATCGCGTGGTGCCACTTGCGCCAATTCCGTGATCAAACAAGTGACTAAAAAGTGGCGCGGTCATGTAATAATTGTCCACATACAAGTGGCACTCCATTCCGAATAAGGGTAACACCAAGGGGGCGTGTCCGGGATGGCAGAGGGAGCAGATGTGTGAGATCTGAGCTCCCAAAGATCGTCTTTAAAAACCTATGTACTGGGGTGCAGCGGCCCACAAAACGACCCTCCTGTGCCCCCCTAACTCCTGAGACACCCCTGGGGTATGCACAGGAGAAAATCCCAGCAATAATCTCGAAAAAAGGTCGCACCGCTGAGAACTGCGGACAAGGCCGAAGCCGCAGCCTCGCCTACATCTCCTGCCCAGATGGAGAACCAGGCCGGCAGATCGAACGAACCAGAGCGGCTCCCGAAACCCGGCGGCAGACTTCAAGGCTGTGATGCAGGCCATAACCTCCCTGACAGAAAAGGTGGACCACATACAGACCCACATGGAATTCATCAGGAAGGATTTTGATACCCTGAGAGGCCGCATGCATGAGGTGGAGCAGAGGGTCTCCCATACTGAAGACTGGTACGTGATCACGGGGCTGATTTACATGTGCTGCAAACCAAAGTTAAAGTGCTGGAGACCAGGGCCGAGGACGCAGAAAATCACAACAGAAGAAACAACTTGCAAATTTTGGCCCTTCCAGAGGGGGCAGAGGGTGCGGACCCCACTGCATTTGCTGAACGTTTATTGCAACAATTGCTCCCTTCAGCACGGTTTTCCCCATTCTTCACCGTGGAAAGAGCACATCGCATACCCTCCACCAGGGGCCCACAGGGGCGCCACCCCGCACCTTCATCTTTAAATTACTCCACTTTCGTGATCGTGACACGGTGATGGAGGCGAGGGCTCAAGGGGAGCTCCGCTTTGAAAATGCCAAACTCCTGATCTTCCCATATTACACGTTGGAAGCTCAGAAACAGCAGAAATCATTTGACGCAGTGAGGGCCAAACTCCGAGCCAAGCATATCAAGTACAGCATGCTGTTTCCGGCCAGGCTGCGGGTGAAAGACGGTGAATCTGTGCGATTCTTCACTTCTCCTGAGGATGCCTCCATGTGGACACGCTACCTCGCAGATAAGTAACCCTGAAAAAGGGAAGCTGTTTATTTCTAATTAAATGAGCCATGGCCAACTGGTGCCTTAAAGACGTGCCTCCTTTATGCACTGGCCTGATCACTCCTCCTGGCCCAGAAGGCTCCCCATGTGTTGCATGTCACCTTGCCTTAAGGTAGACAGGAACCCGGGGTTTCATTGGTCCCCAACCTTTCTCATAGTTCCTTGAGATGTTCTAGCAGGGGAGGCGGGAGTTAACTGTTCCTTTGATGCATCCTCCTCCCCCACCTCCCCCTCTTCCTCCCCATCTACGTGGGTCATGGCCGGGAAAATATAACTGTTCCTGCAACGTGGAAGTTCAAGTTTGTACCCCCAGGTGTTGCCGGGAGACTGCACCCGCTTCTTATGATCAGATCTCCAGCAGAGGACTAGGTGTACTTCATCTGACTGCTGAAGTGTGGATGCTGTTCTGCTCACGTTACCCCATTACAGGCGTGTTCGCCTTGGTTCTGAGTTGGGATCCTGAGCCTCCCCGGGATTTGGGTCGGGGTTGGCGGGGTGTTGGTGGGGGGCATGGTTGGGAATGTTTTGTTATAACCTGTTATTATGTTTTTTCACAAGCGATGCACTTATGTTTGTCACAAGATATGCAAGATGCCACGTTTTGACCTTTTTGGGGGTCCAGACCTTGCATCTGTTCTTGCATGGTGATTTATGAATAGAAAATGTGATACCAGGCCTGGATGGCTGATTGTACCATAATTTCATGGAACACCAGGGGTTTGAACTCCTCTGTTAAAAGGTCACTGGTGTTCTAGTTCCTTAAAACATACCACCCCCAAATGTGTATACTACAGGAGACTCACCTGACGGGAAGCAAACTTCTGAGTCTTAGACGACCCTGGGTGGGACACCAATACCACTCCACGTATGCCAACTACTCCGGGGGAGTCAGCATCCTAGTACATAAATCCCTACCGTTTAGGCTAATGGCGCTGGAGCTCGACCCGGATGGTCGGTATGTTGTACTACATGGCATACTAGACAGATTAGAACTGGTGGTGGTGGGATTATACCTACCCCCCATCGTCCTCTATAAGAATACTTAACCAACTTATCTCTAAAATAGCTGCCTTTGGCACAGATAATGTGGTAATACTGGGGGGACTTTAACCTGGTCCCGGATCCTGCGATGGACAGGCTCACACCTTTATTGGGCTCGCCCTCGGAGCTGCTCTCATGGGCAGAGGCATCTAATTTGACCGAAGTGTGGAGGTGGCTTCACCCCTTTCGGCCGGCCTACACATCACTCAGCCTCACACAAGACCCTATCACGTATAGATCTTGCATATGTGGGGGGGTCTGTCTTGCCCAGTGTTTGGCACATTACTATACTTCCCCGTGGCATATCCGACCACGCTGCGCTTGCCCTAAAGCTTTGTGTGTCTAATGCCCCGGGGGAGAGTTTATGGAGACTGTCCAGATTTTGGCTGTCCGACTCCAGGATATCTGAACCGTATAGATCCGAGGCGATACACTATTGGCGGGACCTTGACCATTCTGTGACTCTGACCACATCCTGGGACGCATTTAAGGCCTTCACTAGGGGCAGCTTACAAACATACATCCGTAGGATCCGGAGAGATCTGAGGGAGGAAACACAGAGGGCTGAGGAGGGCTTCCAGCCGAATTCTATAAAGCATGCACTGAAGAAATACTCCCATCGTTTAAATGAATGCTCCAAAAAGCCATGGAAGGGAATTTGCTGCCCCCGACAATGGCTGAAGCAGTTATTGTGGTCATTCTTAAACCTGGTAAGCCCCCTGATCAGTGCTCCTCGTATCGGCCAATTTTAGCCCTTAACGTGGACGCCAAGCTATTGGCCAAAGTATTGGCTGGACGATTGAACACTGTGATCACGGCACTGGTCCATGCAGACCAGTCTGGATTTATGCCAGGAAGGGGGACTGATATCAACATTAGACACCTCCTTACACATCTTTCCAGGGTGGATGGGGACAGTCCGGAGGTGGTAGCCTCTCTTGATGCCAAAAAAGCTTTTGACTCGGTCGAGTGGCGCTACCTCTGGGCTGTCCTGCGCAAATTTGGATTCAACCCTCGCTTCATTAGCTGGGCGCAGATGTTATACCACAACCCCATGGCTCGCATACGTACAAACAACTCGCTATCATTGCCCTTCCCTCTATCCAGGGGCACTAGACAGGGCTGTCCGCTCTCTCCCAGACTGTTTGCCCTAGCCATGGAACCCATGGCTGCCTGAATCAGATCCACCCCCTCAGTACAAGGCATTCAAGTAGGGGTAATAATGGACAAAATATCCCTATATGCCGATGACACCCTTCTCTTCCTCAAAGACATTTCCTCCCTCCCACCAGCACTTCAAATAATAGACGAGCTTGGCACGTTCTCAGGAATCAAGGTACACTGGGGAAATCAATCCTTTTTTCGTTGAACGCATCCAGTCAAAACCTACCAACAGGTACCCCCCTAAACTGGACACCTGAATTTAAATATCTAGGAGTAAGAGCTGGAACTCCGCTGTCTTCATATTTTGAGCTGAACCTCCAACCACTACTCAAAAACTTCTCGCAGAAATGTGCAGCCTGGAAAACCCTCCCCCTCTCCCCGGTGCATAGGGTAAACTTAATTAAAATGATATACCTACCTAAATTTTTGTACCTTTTTCGGAATTCACCCTTGATTCCCCCCGCCTCATTTTTTGCCAAACTGAAAAGTATAATATCCTCCTCTGGAACGGAAGGCCCCCAAGACTGGCCATTACCACCCTTCAGCTACCCATCACTCAAGGGGGTCTATCTCTACTGGACTTTCAGGTCTACTTCTGGGCGGCTGTCCTGGTGACTGTTAGATGGTGGTTCTCCCAACCACATGACAACCCAGCGGTGACCTTGGAGGCCGCTATCATGGGTTCCTACTCCTCTCTCAGCAACGTGGTGTTCAGAGGGATGAAATCCCACCCTGGCATTACGGAGCTGATGAGCACTACAATTACAGTTTGGAACAGGGCTAGGACCTGCTTTAACACCCCAGGGACATTTTCCCCCCACTTTCCCCTGTGGAGCAACCCTAGACTACCGCACATGGAATCAGTTCCAGATCCCCAAATCAGGGCAAGGAAGGGAATTGTTAAGCTAAAACATATCATTGTAGGTGGTAAACTAAGAACCTTCTCTGACCTCAAGAATGCTTATTCACTAGCGGAATGGATGCTGTTTAGATATTACCAGCTCCGACATGCTTATAGGAAACAGTTTCCATTACTCCTTAAGTTAGAGTCAGACCCTGTGGAGGGACTACTTACTGCTAAGCTCATAGATAAGCCATTATCCTCTATGTATTTCCATTTGTCCATACCCCTTACAAAGAAACTTGGGAAAAGTCTGGCCAAATGGAAAATGGACATCCCCGATTTGTCAGAGGATGAATGGGAAACATGTGTATCCTCCTTTGTTATCAACCCGATTTCAGCTAGAGATCGATTTATGCAGGTCAAGTTCCTCCACAGGGCCTATTATACCCCAAAACGACTGACAATTTTGACACCTAACACCCCGGTGGCCTGTTCCAGGTGTGGTCTAGAGTCCGCCTCCTTTCTTCACATGGTGTGGTCTTGCCCCAGCCTCGGGGACTGTTGGTCGGAAATAGTTAACACTCTCGATCAGGTTACCTCATTAGATGTGGGAGCTCACCCCAAAGTGATGCTGTTCAATATTTTCAATCCCAGTGTACGGAGCAAATATACCAAACTATTTCTGAGTTATGCTACTTTCTTTCTCGTACATCACGGGACACAGAGCCTCAGTAATTACTGATGGGTTATATAGAGTATCACTAGGTGATTGGACACTGGCACACCCTAAACAGGAAGTTCAGCCCCTATATAATCCCTCCCCTTACAGGGGTACCTCAGTTTTTTTCGCCAGTGTCTTAGGAGTTAGACGTGTAAAGATGTCCTGTGCTGAGCTCCAAAGGGAATATCCTATGTCCTATACTGGGGCAAGCCAGGCGAACCGGATCCATTTCAAAGTGTCTTTTCCAGGCCGAATTGGATGGTACCCGGGCCTCGTGTCCGAAGAAACGAGGTTTTACCTGTAACGCTTCTCTTTTTAGAGAGCTGGACCCCGCATTTCAGAATTTGTTTTTTTTAGCCTTATTTCTGGCCGGGTGCTTTACAGGCCCAGAACTGCGGATCCCCCTATCCGTAGGGGGCCCCAGTCTCTGAAGGTTTTCCAAACGGAGCCCACCGTGAGAGGTGAAGATTGGGTCTGTATAACAGAACCCTGCAGCTGGATAAGGTAAGGGAGATTCCACAGAATGTTTTAATTCTAGTAGGTTTCTCCTTAAAGTAAATGCATGCTATGCCTATTGTCACCACCCGGGGGCTGCCAAGAGCACATACCTTCTCATGCTGGATTGTCTGTCTCCATGTTCACGCTGCACAAGCTCCCCCAGCCAAGCTCCAGGTAGGATGGGATGGGGGGCTCTCCTCCGGGTGATTCCCCCCAAGAATAGGGGGGCCGCAAGTGGTCTGTGAGGCGGTAGTATACCGCACTGTCACCGCCGCCACCGCCATGTGCAGGCCCCATCACTGCCAGCCTCTCTCCTTCCTCCTCCGCCCCCATCCTCCCCTCTACGCTTGTCCCAGAGGGTCGGCTCGCGCGGGAAGTGCACGTTTTTTGAAAAAACGAGGGGGGGTGGTCAGAGGAGAGGGGGGCGGAGCGTCAGCGAGATGTCCAGCGTGCCTGGGCGTCCACATCGCCGGCTGCAAGGCTTTAAGAAGAACACTTTGCAGGTGCACACAGCCTATGGAGGGACACAAAGCTGACGGTCGCATGTAAGGTGGGACACAGGCATTCTCCTAGGCAGCATTTACTAAAGAAACACTAGACTGAGCATTGGTAGCAGGGCTGTTGCTGGACTACATCGCTCAGCAGTCAGTGTTCATTTTTTGTGATACCTCCACCTTGTTGCTTTGCACTATGGGTAGAAGAGGTACAAATACCCCAAGAACCAGAGGCTCTAGGGGTTCTCCTTCAGGTTCTGAGGACCCCCTTTCTGCAGCACCTTCCCCCCCTGAAGGGCCAGGGATGGCTAGCCAGGGAGAGCCATTGGGGTCAGGGGCTACACCTGCTTCTGGCACTTCAGCCCCTGTATACATTACGCAGGAGGGTTTTTCCTCAACCATTAATGGTTTGGAGGAAAGATTAATGGCCGTAATTGCATCTTCACTCAGTGGAAGGAAACGCACTAGGTCTTCCTTTGTTTCCCAGGACCCTCAGGCAGAGGAGCTCTGGGATAGGGGAGAAGAATCCCTTCCAGAGGATCGGGATGACACGGATGATTCCTCCTCTGAGGAATCAAGTGGAGAAGGACCCTCTTCGGCTTCTCAGGATGAGAAGGTCTTAGTACAGATCCTTGCTGGATTGGTCCGCTCCACATTTAAGTTGCCCGTATCCGAGTCAGTTAAAGAACCCTCTTCTTCTTTAGGGTCACTGAAGCCTCCTCAAACAGCACATGCTTTTCCTGTTCATAATTTACTTGAAAAGCTCATTTATTCTGAGTGGGATCACCCAGATAAACGTTTTTTTCCGCCGAAAAAGTTTTCAACACTTTATCCCAGGGGTCTTCAAACTGCGGCCCTCCAGGTGTTCAGGAACTACAATTCCCATCATGCCTAGTTTGTTTGTGAATGTCAGAGTTTTACAATGCCTCATGGGATGTGTAGTTCTGCAACAGCTGGAGGGCCGTAGTTTGAGGATCCCTGCTTTATCCTATGGAAGAAAAGTTTATAAAGATGTGGGGGATACCGGCTGTTGATGCCGCCATTTCCCCTGTGAATAAAAGCCTGACTTGTCCTGTAGACAGTGCTCAGATGCTCAGGGATCCTGTGGATAAAAAGATGGAATCCCTGTTGAAGGATGTTTTCTCCTTAGCAGGTTCGATAGCTCAACCTGCAGTGGCAGAGATCGGAGTGTCAATACTTAAGAGACCATGTTAAGCAGGTCATCAAAGTTCTACCTGAACAGCAGGCCCAGGGGTTGGCTAACCTTCCAGCGGCCTTAAATTTGCTGTTGACGCCATCAGAGATTCTATCAGGCAAACCTCTCGTCTTTCACTTGGGTTGGTGCATATGCGTAGAATCTTGTGGTTGAAAAATTGGTCAGCTGAAGCACCTAGTAAAAAACTTCTGCTTGGGTTTCCATTTCGTGGTGCAAGGTTGTTTGGAGAAGACTTGGATAATTATATCCAAAGGATCTCTAGTGGGAAAAGCACTCTCTTGCCTGTTACGAAGAGGAATAAGCGTCCCTCTTTCAAACGGACTCTTTCCCCAGTGCCAGGGGCATCAGCCTCCAGGTAGTCGCGACGGCCTCCTCCGTCTGGGTCAAGAAACAAGAGTTAACCCCAGGGACAAAAGAAGTCCTGGGGGAAGAGGTCTACTAGACAAGACACTAAGGCCTCCTCATTAGGGGCACCCCCGCTCGCTCGAGTGGGGGGAAGACTGCTACAGTTCTCAAAGCTCTGGCAGGAGGACTTCCAGGACAGATGGGTAATCTCCACGGTAACCTTAGGTTACAAACTGGAGTTCCAAGAATTTCCCTCTCCTCGTTTCCTCCGATCAAATGTCTCCAGGGATCCAGAGAAAAAGCAGTCTCTCCTTCTAGCGTTAGAGCGGCTTTTGTCGCAAGAGGTCATTATGGTGGTTCCCACGAAAGATCAAGGATTGGGTTTTTATCCCAACCTTTTTACGGTCCAAAAGCCAAATGGGGATGTCAGAGCCATTCTGGATCTAAGGGATATGAATCGATTCCTAAGGATTCGGTCCTTTCGCATGGAATCAATTCGGACAGTAGTCTCAATCCTGCAGGGAGGAGAATTTCTGGCATCGATAGTCATCAGAGATGCATATCTGCATGCGCCCATTTTTCCTGCTCATCAAAAGTACTTGCGCTTCGAGATAGGAGGGCGCCATTTCCAGTTTGTGGCTCTGCCTTTCGGGCTAGCCACTGCACCTCGAGTGTTTACAAAAATCTTGGCTCCTCCTCTGGCCAGATTAAGGGCTCAAGGTATAACTGTCATAGCATACCTAGACGACCTGCTCTTGATAGACCAGTCAGTAGCCTCCTTGAATGGGAACTTGAGGACCACGGTCAAGTATCTGGAACACCTAGGTTGGATCCTCAACCTAGAAAAATCTTTCCTAAAACCAGTAAGAAGACTGGAGTATTTGGGTCTGATCATAGATACAACCCAGGAGAAAGTATTTTTACCTCAGGCAAAGATCACTGCCTTAAGGGAGCTGATTCTGGTAGTCAGGACCAAAAAGGGTCCTTCTGTCTGCCTTTGTATGTGGCTGCTGGGAAAGATGGTAGCTTCATTCGAAGCAGTTCCCTATGCTCAGTTTCATTCAAGACTGCTGCAACACAGTATCCTGTCACCCTGGAACAAGAAAGTTCAGGCATTAGATTTTCCGATGCACCTGTCTCATGCAGTGCGTCAGAGCCTCAATTGGTGGTTAATACCCGAAAGCCTGCAGAAAGGGAAATCCTTTCTACCGGTTACCTGGACAGTGGTAATAATGGATGCCAGTCTTTCAGGTTGGGGAGCAGTTCTGGAACAGTCTGCGGTCCAAGGGGTATGGTCCAAAGCCGAGAGGACCTTGCCCATCAACATTCTGCTAGTCCATGCGGCATATCTAGCCCTAAAGGCCTGGACTCTCAGGCTACAGGGTTGCCCAGTCAGGATCCAGTCCGACAATGCCACAGCAGTGGCTTATATCAATCATCAGGGAGGCACCAGGAGCCGGGCGGCTCAAAGGGAAGTGAACCAGATCTTAGTCTGGGCAGAAGAGCATGTGCCATGCATATCGGCAGTTTTCATTCCAGGGATAGAGAACTGGCAGGCGGACTATTTAAGTCGCCAACAGTTACTCCCAGGGGAATGGTCTCTTCATCCCGACGTCTTTTGGGCCATATGCCAAAGATGGGGGGTTCCAGATGTAGATCTCTTTGCCTCCAGATTCAACAAAAAGATAGACAAATTTGTGGCAAGGACAAAGGATCCCCTTGCATACAGAACGGATGCGTTGCTGATTCCGTGGCATCGATTCTCACTGATTTATGCATTCCCGCCTATTCTGCTACTGCCACGACTCCTTTGCAGTATCAGGCAGGAAAGGAAGTGGGCACTTCTGGTAGCCCCCCGCTTGGCCCAGGAGGACTTGGTATGCAGAAATAGTAAGGATGACGGTGGGTTCCCCGTGGACCCTACCGTCACGCCCAGACCTGTTATCTCAAGGTCCAGTGTTCCATCCTGCCTTACAAACGCTAAATTTGACGGTTTGGCTATTGAGACCCACGTTCTGAAGAGTCGTGGGCTTTCAGGTCCTGTGATATCTACCTTGATCAATGCAAGGAAGCCAGCTTCCAGAGTAATTTATCATAGAGTCTGGAAAGCTTATGTATCCTGGTGTGAATCCAGGGGTTGGCATCCCAGAAAATATGTGATAGGTAGAATTCTTGATTTTCTACAATTGGGATGAAGCTGGCCTTGAGTACCATCAAAGGCCAGGTCTCGGCCTTATCAGTATTATTTCAACGGCGACTTGCTTCACATTCTTTGGTCCGAAACTTTATGCAGGGGGTGATGCGTCTTAATCCTCCGGTTAAGGTGCCCCTAAACCTCTGGGATTTGAATTTGGTTCTGTCTGTTTTACAGAAACAGCCGTTTGAACCAATACGTCAGATTCCCTTAATCTTGTTGACAAGAAAATTAATTTTTCTGGTAGCCATTTCTTCTGCTAGAAGAGTGTCTGAATTAGAAGCTCTTTCTTGTAAAGAGCCTTATCTGGTCATACACAAGGATAGAGTGGTATTACGCCCTCATCCTAGTTTTTTACCGAAAGTGGTTTCAGATTTTCATCTAAACCAAGATATTGTTCTGCCTTCCTTTTTTCCTGATCCCTGTTCTTCGGAAGAAAGGTCACTACATTCTTTGGATGTAGTAAGAGCAGTCAAAGCTTATCTGGAAGCTTCCTGATGACGCATATGATGATGCGAAACGCGTAGAGGCTGCTGGGAATCCTCTCTGAACAGGTGATCGGAAACGTCCGGGCAGCGGGCGGAAACACATACGAGAGTGAGGGGTGAGGCGCAAGCCGAACGTGGAGGCTGTATAGGAACCACGGAACCACCTAATACTTGTCATTATCTGCTGGATTCGCTCAGTGCCGGCTTGAAGGCACTTTTAAATGTGAGTGTGATATCTGTTTTTGGTTTTTTACTCAATAAATGTTTTAAACATATTGCGCTATGATGGTTTATCTATATATCCTACATGAGGAAAACTAAAACATAGCTGATGGGAAGTGATAATAAGGTGGAGCGCATTTAAGGTGGAGCAGCTTTTGAAGGTGGAGTGGTTATCCTATGAATGAACCAAAGGCACATCATTTAACAGTATCTGGTGAGTGGCCAATCTGTAAGGTGGTGGTGTGTCACAAAGTCACTTATAAATAAGAAGAATACACAAGAGCACGATAAGAATACAGTCACAGCATTTGAAAGAGGATTTTTTTGGATTTTTATGGTCTATGGGACTTTAATATTGTGTATATGCACAGGAGGGGTTATCTGGTTTCTAAAGGTCTTACAGGTTTTCATGTGTGATTTATACACAACAGAAGGATATTGGTTTACATACACTTATTTGATTTATGCTCTTTATTTGTACACAGAAGATGGCTATTTGATTTTTTAGGAGATATTATCGTATGATACATTTATTTATGTTTCATATTTTTTCATCACATAATATTAGGAATAGAAATTTATATTGCAAGTGGTGTAAAGATAGGAATAGCGCATTCACATTAATCAATTTTTTTATTTCCCATTTCTTAAAGAAGGGTTTTTTTCTGAATGCAGCAATTCTGACATATACACTGATTGATTTAGAGGTTTTTTTTGTTTGCGCCGGTGACACATATTTACATATTTCTTCTGCTAGAAGAGTGTCTGAATTAGCAGCTCTTTCTTGTAAAGAGCCTTATCTGGTCATACACAAGGATAGAGTGGTATTACGCCCTCACCCTAGTTTTTTTTACCGAAAGTGGTTTCAGATTTTCATCTAAACCAAGATATTGTTCTGCCTTCCTTTTTTCCTGATCCCTGTTCTTCGGAAGAAAGGTCACTACATTCTTTGGATGTAGTAAGAGCAGTCAAAGCTTATCTGGAAGCAACTGCTCAAGTTCACAAAACGGATGTTTTGTTCGTGCTGCCAGAAGGTCCCAATAGAGGACAGGCAGCGTCAAAATCTACCATTTCTAAATGGATTAGACAAATGATTATTCAAGCTTACAGTTTGAAACATAAAATTCCTCCATTTCAGATCAAGGCACACTCCACAAGGGCTATTAGTGCTTCTTGGGCGGTGCATCAACGGGCCTCTATGGCTCAAAACTGCAAAGCCGCAACCTGGTCTTCAGTCCATACATTCACCAGATTTTATCAGGTGGATGTGAGAAGGCATGAGGATATTGCCTTTGGGCGTAGTGTGCTGCAGGCAGTGGTACAAGGTCCTCAGTTCTGATTACACCCTACTTGGTTGTGGTTCCCCTCCCCTCAGATAGCATTGCTCTGGGACATCCCATCAGTAATTACTGAGGCTCTGTGTCCCGTGATGTACGAGAAAGAAAATAGGATTTTTTTATAACAGCTTACCTGTAAAATCCTTTTCTTTTGATGTACATCATGGGACACAGAGGTCCCGCCCCCTCTTCTAATACACTTATATTGCTTTGCTACAAAACTGAGGTATCCCTGTAAGAGGAGGGATTATATAGGAGGCTGAACTTCCTGTTTAGGGTGTGCCAGTGTCCAATCACCTAGTGATACCCTATATAACCCATCAGTAATTACTGAGGCTCTGTGTCCCGTGATGTACATCAAAAGAAAAGGATTTTACAGGTAAGCTGTTATAAAAAAATCCTATTTTTTATGCCCGGAAAGAGATATTCCTCCACTGGAAGGACGCTTCACCCCCTAAGGTGTCTTCATGGCGCCTAGCAATGAACTATGTACTCCCATTATACAAACTCACATATGTCAATCGTAACTGCCCTAAACAATTCAACAAGATATGGTCGGGATGGATAGATGCATGGGGTGCTGGGGTTGTGGATGATATCCGCGGTGCTGCTGATGTACCAGCTCCATGATTATGCACCACGGCCAGGATCTCTTGAATAAACACATACAGCTTGACCCCATATCTGGTATGGTTGCTGGAAAGATACTGTTTGAAAGACAAGCGGGCAGAAAACTTAATCGGGGACTCATCAATGCAGACAACTTGATGGGGAGTAAACAAGGCTGCAAATCGTTGGTTGAAGTGGTTTACAAGGGGCCGAATTTTGTAGAGCCGATCATATCCAGGGTCACCCCGAGGACGACAGAGTTCATTGTCGTTGATGTGCATGAACTGCAAGATCTGCTTGTATCGTGCCCTGGCCATGGAGGCAGAGAACATGGGCATATGGTGAATTGGGTCAGTGGACCAATATGACCGCAATTTACTCTTTTTAGTTATGCCCATGAGGAGGGATAGGCCCAGAAAGGTCTTAAATTTGCAAACCGTAATAGGTTTCCATTCTCTGGCAAGGGTCAGATGGGGATTAGCGGCGATAAATTGACCAGCTTACAAATTGCTTTGGTCCACAATAGATATATAGAGATCTTCCGTGAAAAACAGCGAATTAAAAATCAAGTGACGTAAAATCAACTGTTTCCACCTGAATTCCGGGTTGGCCAGTGAATAGGGGAAGTACGGGTGCTGCAGAAGTGGTGGGCTCCCAATTAGGATTGGCAAATGCAGCAGGAAGGGCACTATGGGCTCAACGGGCTTGTCTTTGTCTTCTTGGTGGCTGCGGGACACTAGTTGTGCTAGCCACCTCACCAGCTTGAACTGCACTTATGGGACTCACCATGTGATACAGCAGTGCTGGTTTGACTTCCACCAGGGTGTACTAGGCCGCTGGTGCTTCCCAGTTCACCAGAAGCAGCACTAGTACTGGCTCTCTGCACCATACGAGAGCCCTGCGGTTCTTGCACCTCAACAATAGCAGAAGAACAGGGTCGGGTATGCCTGACCTTGGCAGGAACCACAACTCCATTGTCAGAACTATCTGTCAGAGTGCCGCTGCTGTCTACAGGATCGTATTCTGAGCCTGAATCTGACAGATGGGTGACTTCTTCACTATCTGTCATGCTCAGAAACGTGTAGGCCTCTTCACTAGTGTACCTTCGATTTGACATTTTGGTCTCTAAATTTACTGGTACACTAGTGAGACTCACAGGAAAAAGAGCTCCTGGCTGTCAGCGACTTAAAACGCTACCAAAAAAACTGTTAGCATTTGCAGTGATCAGGCCTGACTCTGCAAACGCTGCAGTTATGTGTATTATGTTTTTGTAAGTGACAGTGATCAATTGATACTGCACTTGGGTGGGCTGGGTGGATGGGCTAAACGCAGGCGCTAGCAGATATCTGGGATGATTCCACTAATGCTGGGTTTTTGGGAACCCTAAACTATTGGGGATGCTAATATAGTTCTGATCAGAACAAAGATATCGATCCATTATATACCATACTACTAAGGGCGGTGTATGGTGCGTGCATGGATGTTAGCGCTACTGGCACTAATCTGGCACTGCCTGGGGTGACGCAGTCCCTGACTGACGCTAAAATCTGATATCACCCGCCGAGCGACCAGGGGGTTAAACCTTTATTGGGTAATATACGGCGGGTACCCTGACGCTATAAAAAACAAACTTACTAACCAGCATCACCCGTAACACTAATACGGTGATCACTGGTGACGGGGGGTGAAAGGGTTAACTAGGGGGCAATCAGGGCGGTGAAAACCTTTATTAGGTAATATATGGGGGTACCTGACAATATAAAAACCTGACAGTGAAACTAATCAACTAACTGGCTAACTAGCGTCACCTGTGACACTGGCAACAGGGGGTGAAAGGGTTAACTGGGGGCCGATCAAGAGGTTAAAACTTTATTAGGCGGGTTTAGGGGGGGTACCCTAGACCTACCTGGGCCTACTGCTAACTGCTCTAACACTGATTACAGTCACAAATTACACCAATGCAGTAATCGGTGAAAAATCTAAAAACTGCAATTGGTGACACAGTGACAGGGAGTGAAGGGGTTAACTGGGGGGGTGACAAGTGTACCTATGTGTACTGGTGTTAGTGTAGTGTTGTGCAACTCACTGTTAGACGTTCTCTCTCCTCTCATTGGAAGCGAAAAGACTCCACGAGGAGAGATGACATCACTTCCCCTGTCTGTGTTTACACTTACACAGGCAGGGGAATAAATTCATTCATTAGGACCGATCAGCAGGTCCAGGCCATAAATCATTGGCCAGGACCTGAGGACTGATCGGTCCTCTAACGAATCCGACCGCCGCAGGTACGCCCATTTGCCCACCCGTGCCATTCTGCCGACGTAAATCGGCGTGGTTAAAGGCGCAGTCGTGTATTGGATTGCAAAACACAATATGAACATAAGGGGGCTTATTTAAAAAGGGATCAAAGTCTTTACCAAGTAACTATAGACCTGCAGTTTCCAAATTGAGCAACGTCCTTTCTTGTATTAGGAGAGACATGGACTCCAGAGAGAGAGATATCATTTTTCCCCTGTACAAATCATTAGTAAGACCTCTTTTGGAATATGCAGTTTAGTTTTGGGAACTGGTTCTCAAAAAGGATATCGGAGAACTGGAGAAAGTGCAGAGAAGGTCAACCAAACTGATAAGAGGCATGGAGGAGCTCAGCTATGAGGAAAGATTATAGGAACTGAATTTATTCTCTCTTGAGAAGAGGAGATTAAGGGGGGATATGATCAACATGTACAAATACATAAGGGTCCATACAGTGAACCTGGTGTTGAGTTATTCACTTTAAGGTCATCACAGAGGACAAGGGGCACTCTATACACCTAGTGGTAAAGAGATTTAATCTCCAAATACAGAAAGATTTCTTCACAGCAAGAGCTGTGAAAATGTGGAATAGACTCCCTCCAGTGGCGGTTCTGGCCAGCTCAGTAGATTGCTTTAAAAAAAGGTCTGGATTCTTTCCTAAATGTACATAATATAACTGGGTACTACTGTAACATTTATAGGTAAAGTTGATCCAGGGAATATCCGATTGCCTCTCTCCGGATCAGGAAGGAATTTTTCCCCTGCTGTAGCAAATTGGATCATGCTTTGCTGGGGGTTTTCACTTTCTTCTGAATCAACTGTGGAAAATGGTGGCCCATGCATTGTGGGCACACGGGCGCTGCCCCCCAACACCTCCGCCACCCTCCCTATTCATGTGCCCGGCCCCTTTCAGGACACCGGACACATGAATTACTATGGCGGGGGGGTGTGTATTTTGAAGCACGTGATTAGAGCCAGAGGCTCTAATAGGCTTCAAAATAGGGTGGGCTTGGGACGCAGAGCACTGCGTCCCTATCCCACCCTGTTGTGTGGCATAGCGAATAGATTTTCGCTATTTTCACACTAACGTTAATCCCTGGCAGTCAGTAGGCAGGTCAGTGAGACTTGTCTCCCAATTGGCCAAAGCATTAGGCGATCCTATTGGATGCCTAACGCTTTGGCAGAAGAGGACAAATGGCCGAGCAAGAGAGCAGCCGAGCAAGAGAGCAGTAAGTGCCGCCGGACCATCCGCACGCGGGGGAGGGTTAGTGAAGTGATGGCTTCATTTACTGGGCACAGTGGCTGCATTTACTGGGCACAAGTGGCTGCATATTATGGGCACAAGTGGCTGCATATTATGGGCACAAGTGGCTGCATTTACTGGGCACAAGTGGCTGCATTTACTGGGCACAAGTGGTTGCATTTACTGGGCACTGTGGTTGCATTTACTGGGCACAAGTGGCTGCATTTACTGGGCACATGTGGCTGCATATGATGGGCACAAGTGGCTGCATATGATGGGCACAAGTGGCTGCATATGATGGGCACAAGTGGCTGCATTTACTGGGCACAAGTGGCTGCATTTACTGGGCACAAGTGGCTGCATTTACTGGGCACAGGTGGCTGCATTTACTTGGCACAAGTGGCTGCATTTGATTGGCACAAGTGGCTGCATTTGATTGGCACAAGTGGCTGCGTATGACGGGCACAGTGGCTGCGTTTGATGGGCACCATGGCTGCATTTGATGGGCACAGTGAGGTTGCAATTGATGGAGGGGAGGGTTTCAGTATTTTTCAGTTTGAGCACCAGCCACCACTTACTGTGGATATAGGATTGTGTATATAAGATTGTATGTTTTATTGGTTGAACTGGATGGACTTGTGTCTTTTTTTTTTTTTAACCTGACTATGAAACTATGAAGTAGTACTTGGTGGAGAAACCCTTGTTGGCAAGCACAGAGGTAAGACATTTCTTGTAGTTGTTTACCAGGTTTGCACACATCTCAGGAGGGACTTTGGTCCACTCTTCTTTACAGATCTTCTTTAAATCCTTATGGTTTCTTGGCTGTGGCTTGGAAACTCGAAGTTTCAGCTCCCTCCATAAATTTCCTATAGGATTAAGGTCTGGAGACTGGCTAGGCCCCTTCATGACTTAATGTGCTTCTTCTTGAGCCACTCTTTTTTTTGCCTTGGCGCTATGTTTTGGGTCATTGTCATGCTCGAAAACCCACCCACGTCCCATCTTCAGTGTTCTGACTGAAGGAAGAAGGTTCTCATCCAAGATATTTATAATACATGGTCCCGTCCATTGGCCCCTAAATGCGGCAAGGTTGGCCTGTACCTTTAGCAGAGAGACCGCCCAAAAGCCTAATGTTTCCACCTCCGTGCTTGACTGTAGAGGTAGGGTTCGTAGGGTCATAGTGAGCATTTTTCTTCCTCCAAACATGGTGATTCTCTGAATCATTTAAATATTCATTGGCAAACTTCAGACGGGCCTGTACATGTTCCTTCTTGAGGAGGGGGATCTTGCTACTTCTCTTTTAATGTTTGCAGTCGTTCCTCATAACGGAGGTCTTCCAGTCCCCTTACCATCTTTGTTGTTCTTCTCTGGACTCTCACCAGTTCTAACACCCTTCTGAGGACTGGAAATCAGAACTGGACACCATACTCTAGATATGGCTGAACCAAAGTTTTGTACAGTGGTAGAATTATAACCTTATCTCTTGAGTAAATACCCTTTTTAATGCATGCTTAATAGTCTGCTAGCTGTGCTTCCTGCAGTATGGCATTGCATGCTATTGCTAAGCCTGTGGTCTTCTAAAACCCCCAGATCCTTTTCCATCCTAGATTCCCCCAGAGGTTCTCCTCCTAGCGAGTAGTTTGCATTCATATTTTTAGTTAATAGGTGCATTGCTTTACATTTATAAATATTGAACCTCGTTTGCCATGCAGTTACCCAGCCTTTTATTTTATTGAGGTCTTTATGTAGAGTTGATTTATCCTGTTGTGTGGTTATTGCCCTGAAAAGCTTTGTATCATCCTCAAACACTGAGATCAAACCATTTATTCCAACCTTGGTATCATTTATGTACAAGGTATACAGAATTGGTCCCAGGCAAGCATTTTATTTTTTGTAAAACTAATATTAAATAACTAGGTAAGCCTAATTGCTGCGTGCTGTTCTTTTAACCAGCAGGGGTAGTATCACCTATAAAAAGAAACAACTAATTACTGTTTAGAAAAGTCATAGCAAATGATCTGTAAATATTAAATTAGTACACAGAATTTACATTTGTGCTTAAAAGATTGCATACTCTTGGAGAATTGGTAATTTACAGTCTGTACCTTTTTTAAAGAAAACATGAGTGAGCAGGCAAAACTCATTTCTTTTATTT
Organism: Aquarana catesbeiana; assembly: GCF_042186555.1. Lineage (NCBI taxonomy): Eukaryota > Metazoa > Chordata > Amphibia > Anura > Ranidae > Aquarana > Aquarana catesbeiana. The sequence goes on from NC_133327.1 coordinate 488,009,418, forward strand.
TTTATGGGATTGGTATTCAACTGTAGGTCATAACAGAATGACATAATCATAAAACAAAACATGTCAACAAGTAAAAAAAAATGAAATTACCCCTGTTTAAAAGTCTGCACACCCTTCGTTCTGAATACTCTGTATTGCCCCCTTTAGCATAAAAAAAAAAAAACAAAAGTGGCACCTATCCCCACCTATAACTGGTCTTTTGTAGCCAAGAAGCACTGGAAGGGTGACGTATCTCAAACAAATACAAAGAGATTTCCAAGCTCAAACTTGCCAACCAGCCAGCGACCAACCAAATTGACCTGTCTAACAATATGCTTTAAAAACAGGGGTTTAGTTGCACTTATTTGCAGATACGTGCGTAAGTTGCAGGCCAGGTCTTTTACAATAGTTGTCTGAGGCCTTGAACTCTTGCAGGTGGTATAGCTGCCCATGTGTCTTGGCAAAACACCTCCAGGTCATGCTTGGCCTTGTGCATATAGGGTCACTGTCTTGCTGGAAAGTCCAAAAGTGTCCCATGAGCAACTTTCGTCCAGATAAATGCAAATTGTCTGCCAGTATTATCTGATAACATGTTGCATTCATCTTGCCATCAATTTTCACAAGATTCCTGTGCCTTTAGAGCTAACACCCCCCAAAAAACATCAGTGAGCCACCACCATGCTTCACAGTGGAGATGGTATTGTTGTTGCTATAGGCCTTGTTGACCCCTCTGTAAACATATTGCTTATGGTTGTGACCATAAAGCTTTATTTGGGTCTTGTCACTCTAGATTAGTGTGGCAAAAGCTGTGAGGCATTTCAAGGTGCTGTCAAGCATATTGTAACCAGGCTTTTTTATGACATTTGGGGCAGTAAAGACTCCTTTCTGGCAACTTGACCATGCAGCTCATTTTTGTTCAAGTACTGTCGTATTGTGTTTCTTTAAACAACCACACCATCTTTTTTCCAGAGCAGCCTGTATTTCTTCTGAGGTTACCTGTGGGTTTTTCTTTGTATCCCGAACAATTCTTCTGGCAATTGTGGCTGCAATCTTTCTTGGTCTACCTTACCTTGGCTTGGTATCTAGAGATCCCTGAATTTTACAGTTCTTAATAAGTGATTGAACAGTACTCAAATCAACATATGCAAGTCCGCACTTAGTGGTATGAATAAAAAGCCATGTGCAAATAGGCATAGATATGTTCCACCCTAAAAAAAAACTGAAACATAAAAATGTTAAGCGCTTAACCACTTGCCGACCAGCTCACGTACATTTATTGTGGCAGGTTGGCAGAGCTGTACCTGGCACCTGTTATCAGCCATGTAGCTGTACAGGGGCCTGCGCGCCGCCGCCGGCACGCTCTCGCTCCTGCTGCATGCTGTGGGAGCGTGCCTGTGGGTCGGGTGGACTTGATGTCCGCCGGCAACCTGCGATCGGCTAGTACAGAGGCAGATCTGCCAGTGTAAACAAGCACAAACCCCCGTTCTGGCAGGGGACATGTCGGAGATCTTCTGTTCCCAGTGATCAGGAACAGTGATCTGTTATGTCCCAGTGAGCCCACCCCAGTTAGAACACACCTAGGGAACATACTTAACCCCCTTGATCGCCCCCTAGTGTTAATCCCCTTTCCTGCCAGTGTCATTTTTACATTGATTAGTGAATATTTATAGCACTGATCAATGTAATAATATCACTGGTCCCCAAAAGTGTCATTTGGGGTCAGATTTGTCCACCGCAATGTTGCAATCCCGCTAAAAATCGCAGATCGATGCCATTACTAGTAAAAACAATAAAAATGAACAAAAGTCCCTAATACTATCCCATAGTTTGTAGACGTGATAACTTTTGCACAAACCAATCAATATACGCCTATTGCATTTTTTTTTTTTTGTTTCTTTTTTACCAAAAACATGTAGAAGAATATATATCGGCCTAAACTGATAAATAAATGTGTTTTTTTTGGTTATTGTATTACAGCAAAAAAGTTTAAAAAAGTAAAAAAATGTTTTTTTTCAAAATTATCGCTTTTTGTTTGTTTATAGCGCAAAAAATAAATAAATAAAAACCTGCAGAGGTGATCAAATACCACCAAAAGAAAGCTCTATTTGTGGGGAAAAAAGGACATCAATTTTGTTTGGGTACAGCTCAACACGACCACACAATTGTCAGTTAAAGCGATGCAGTGCCATATCACAAAAAATGGCCTGGTCATTAAGAGGGCAAATCCTTCCAGTCCTTAAGTGGTTAAAATGAAACATAAAAATTTAACACCCATGCAAATTATAATAGCTATCCATATATAAACATGACTGAAATATATTATTCAGATCAAATCTAAAAAAAACTCTAAATATAAAAAAGTCCAAATCATCCATAAGAAATCAAATATAGTGATCCAAGCCGAGCTTTATCCAATCCTTCACCATAAAGTGTCTCCACAGTGCCATGCCCCCACCAATAATAAAAATGCACACTCACTAGACTGCGTTGCTGTCTATGAAATAGAACAGCTAAATGCACTTATTACTGTTATGCAACTCCTTCCGGGGATGTACTACTCCAGTCCTTCAAAATCCGATGTGGACTGTGAGGATGCTTCTCTTTCCAATCATATACTGTATGTCATAAATCCATCCTGATATGTATATAGCATTCACGTCCAAATCAAATCAGCAACTTCACTGTATGCTTTAGGAATTTTTAGGGCTGCTTTATCCATGCGTCTGAAAGGACTCTTTCACAGGGGGCTTCTTTGTGTACTGTCAGCCTTTTCACGCAGCATCAGGCTCTTAAAGAGGAGGTCCACTTAAAAAATATTAAAAGCCAGCAGCTACAAATACTGCAGCTGCTGACTTTTAATAAATGGACACTTACCTGTCCCAGGGTCCAGCAATGTCGGAAGCCATCTCTCGGCTGCCCCCACCGCCATCCTCGGTCAGGGAATCAGGAAGTGAAGCGTTGCGGCTTCACAGCCCAGATCCCTACTGAAAGGTGCCAATTGAGGCACCGGAGGGGGGGAGGAATCCGATGAGCGGAAGTTCCACTTTAGGGTGGATCTCCGCTTTAAAGCAGAGAGAGACCAGTTATAAAACCATAATGTTCTAAACCATATTTAGTGCTTTCCAAAATGATCTGAGCTTTTCTATAATGTAGTTCTAAGTGGCATGTAAAAAATAATTCAAGGCTCAAGGCCTATATTATATATATTTCTTTAAAGAACTTATAAGGACAGCCAAGTTGAAGAGGAGTTTCAGGTGTAATCACAGAATTTCAAGAACGTGCAGTGAATCTCAAATGTAGGATGGGAGAGATGAAACTAACATTTGTAAAATATAGTGAGTGTATTGGGGAGAGACTGTTAGTGACAGGGAGATCCAGATGTTCCTATTATCTTGGCTCTGTGGATGGCACTGAAGATGGAGACTACTTACCCCATGTAAATGTGATATTATTTTATTTTGGAATAAATCCAACAAGCTTCAACACTTCATGTGCCCTTGTCTGTTTTCTCCCCTAACCGAATTAAGAAAACTAAGCAATCCTTTCTGGGGTCCAGTGATCTGCAGTGCCTTGCAAAAGTATTCACCCCTCCCCCTTGGCTTTTTACCTATTTTGTTACATTACAGCCTTTAGTTCAATGTTTTTTTAATCTGAATTATATGTGATGGATCAGAACACAATAGTCTAAGTCGGTGATGTAAAATTAGAAAAATATATACATATTTTTCAGAAATAAAAAACTGATAATTGTCATGTGCGTATTTATTCAGCCCCTTTGTTATGAAGCCCATAAAAAGCTCTGGTGCAACCAATTACCTTCAGAAGTCACATAATGAAATGATGTCCACCTATGTGCAATCTAATGCCCTGTACACACGGTCGGATTTTCCAATGGAAAAAGTGCGATCGGATTGTGTTATCGGAAATTCCGATCGTGTGTGGGCTCCGATCGGACTTTTCCCGTCGGAATTTCCAACACACAAAGTTTGAGAGCAGGATATAAAATTTTCCGACAACAAAATCCGATTGTTTAAATTCCGATCGTGTATACACAAATTTGACGCACAAAGTGCCACGCATGCTCAGAATAAATTAGGAGACAAAAGCTATTGGCTACTGCCCCGTTTATAGTCCCAACGTACGTGTTTTACGTCACCGCGTTCAGAGCGATCGGATTTTCCAACAACTTTGTGCGACCGTGTGTATGCAAGACAAGTTTGGCCCAAAATCTGATGGATTTTGTTGTCGGAATGTCCGATCGTGTGTACAGGGCATAAGTGTCACATGATCTGTCATTACATATACACACCTTTTTGAAAGGCCCCAGAGGCTGCAACACCTAAGCAAGAGGCACCACTAACCAAATACTGCCATGAAGACCAAGGAACTCTCCAAACAAGTAAGGGACAATGTTGTTGGGAAGTACAAGTCAGGGTTAGGTTATAAAAAAATATCCAAATCTTTGATAATCCCTAGGAACACCATCAAATCTATCATAACCAAATGGAAAGAACATGGCACAACAGCAAACCTGCCAAGAGACGTCTGCACACTAAAACTCACGGACAAGGAGGGCATTAATCAGAGAGGCAGCACAGAGACCTAAGATAACCCTGGAGGAGCTGCAAAGTTCCACAGCAGAGACTGGAGTATCTGTACATAGGACAACAATAAGCTGTACGCTCCATAAAGTTGGGCTTTATAGCAGACTGGCCAGAAGAAAGCCATTACTTTCAGCAAGAAACAAAATGGTACATTTTGAGTTAGCGAAAAGGCATGTGGGAGACTCCCAAAATGTATGGAGGAAAATGCTCTGGTCTGATGAGACTAAAATTGAACTTTTTGGCCATCGAAGAAAACGCTATGTCTGGCGCAAACCCAACACATCACATCACCCAAAGAACACCATCTCCACAGTGAAATGTGGTGGCAGCATCATGCTGTGGGGATGTTTTTAAGCAGTCAGGACTGGAAACTGGTCCGAGTTGAGGGAAAGATGGATGATGCTAAATACAGGGATATTCTTGATCAAAACCTGTACCACTCTGTGTGTGATTTGAGGCTAGGACGGAGGTTCACCTTCCAACAGGACAATGACCACAAGCACACTGCTAAAGCAAAACTTGAGTGGTTTAAGGAGAAACATGTAAATGTGTTGGAATGGCCTAGTCAAAGCCCAGACCTCAATCCAATAGAAAATCTGTGGTCAGACTTAAAGATTGCTTTTCACAAGTGCAAACCATCCAACTTGAAGGAGCTGGAGCAGTTTTGCAAGGAGGAATGGGCAAAAATCCCAGTGGTAAGATATGGCAAGCTCATAGAAACATTTCCAAAGCGACTTGGAGCTGTGATAGCTGCAAAAGGTGGCTCTACAAAGTATTGACTTTAGGGGGGTGAATAGTTATGCACATTGACTTTTTCTGTTATTTTGTCCTATTTGTTGTTTGCTGCACAATAAAAAAAAAAAAAAAAAAAAAAAACCTCTTCAAAGTTGTTGGCATTTTCTGTAAATTAAATGATGCAAATCCTCAAACAATCCATGTTAATTCCAGGTTGTGAGGCAACAAAACACGAAAAATGCAAAGGGGGTTGAATACTTTTGCAAGACACTATATATATCTTACGGGACTGATGAGTATAAGAATTGGAAGAGGGGAGTCTATCATATGTGTGACCACACCAGTTTAAAGATTACACTTTGACCAGTTGCAGACTTTAGCCATATCACACACACACTAAAAAACCTAATTGATGTTTGGCTTACCACTTCCCCGTCGCCACTTTCTAGCTCTTATTGCTAGCAAATTCCACCTGTCAGAATACATAATGCATACCTACTGCTGTGTTAAATGTAAAAAAATTTAAAAATTAAGTAATACATTTTTAACCACTTCAATACTGGGAACTTTTACTCCCCTCCTTCCCAGATCAATTTTCAGCTTTCAGCACTGTCACACTGAATGAGAATTGCGCGGTCATGTAACACTGTAACCCAAATTTCATTTTTATCATATTTTTCACACAAATGGAGCTTTTTTTTTGGTGGTATTTAATCACCGCTGGGGTTTTTATTTTTTATGCTACAAATAAAAAAAGACTGAAAATTTAAAAAAAAATGAATTTTTCTTAGTTTCTGTTATAAAATTTTGCAAATAAGTAATTTCTCTTGATAAATTTTGACCCAAAATAATGCTGCTACATTTCTGTGGTAAAAATAACCCAAATCAGTGTTTATTTGGTGTTGGCAGTAATGGAGGACAGACAAATGTTTTATGGGGACACTGAAATGTGTATAGGGACAGGGGTATCAGTGGTGCTTGGTGTACTTTGTGGGGTGATCTGTAATAGCTCTCTGTGTAAAATCATCCTCACACAGAGGGCTGTCACGGATCTGCAGATTACCCCAATCCCCCCACCCCGCACTGAGCTCGGCGGGGAGAACTGTCACAGAGACACACGTCTCTGTTTACATTGTTACGGCTGTTATTGGACACAGCCGTCAGGTGATTGGGAGGGCCAATCACAGCGCCCATATACTGATGTCTGCTCAGCTGGATCCTATGATCACAGGATCAAGCCACAGCGCGCCTCGTGGCCGCGCTGTGAGCACTCATTCTGGGGGACGTTCCTGAAGTCCACTCAGAACGAGGAAAGGGCCACCCGGCCACTGCACATAAACGATGGTTGAAATCCCTCGCCTCCACGTTCACGCACGTATAAGCGCGTGCTGTGGGTGAGCCTACATAAAAAAAATATCATTGTGCTACATATATTACATATCGTTGTGAACGACGGCCCTAGACTTGTGGAGTGAGAGCAACAAGTATAGGGCCATAATTCACGGTTAACTCTAAACTGATAACATTATTAGCTCTTTAAAGCAGCGCCTATGGACAATTTATTCCAATAATGTGCATTTTAGGTGTGCAAAACAAATAAACCATGGTCCCCCTCCCCTATCATATTTAGCACCTTTGGGGAGGGGGGGGGGCGGTAACTGGTTCAGCCCCCTTCCTCCTTCCCCCGCAGCCAGTCCATTAGAGAGCAGCGCATTTCACGCATGTGCAGTAGGGAGCTGGCTGTGAAGCCACATGGCTTAACTGCCAGTTTCCCTTAGTAGAGATGGCAATGGCAGCACCCGATAGCCGAATGAATATTTGTAGCTGCTGACTTTTAATATTTTCTGCAGGAGCCTGGCGCTCCTCTTTAAAATCCAACTCTGTGCTAATATTTTAATAACTAAAAAGTCCATCCACAATCCGTATAACTGCATTATCTATACTGTGCTGTATACTAAAAAACTTTAAACAAAAAGTCCTGTAGCAGCTCACCATTAGAGAAGATTGGGAGAAGAAAACCCAGCAGGTCAAGTGACTGGCTTGAAGTCATTTTAAAAAAGTGAGTATATTTAAAAAAACAAACACACGTGTGGTATGGTCACTGTAACATTATGATTGCACTGGTCAGGTGTGGTAATCGCATTACAACTTTAGTATTATAATTAACCATTTGCCCACTGGGCACTTAAACCCCCTTCCTAACCAGACCAATTTTCAGCTTTCGGTGCTCTCACATTTTGAATGACAATTACTCAGTCATGTAACACTGTACCCATATGAAATGTATGTGCTTTTTTTCCCACACAAATAGAGCTTTCTTTTGGTGGTATTTGATCACCTGTCGGTTGTTGTTTTTTTGCGCTATAGATGAAAAAAGATCAAAAATGTTGTAAAAAAACAAAATGCATTTTTCTTTGTTTCTGTTATAAAATTTTGCAAACTATTAACTTTTCTTCATAAATTTTGGTCAAAATTTACACTGCTCCATATGTTGTTTGGTAAAAAATAACCCAAATCCATGTATATTATTTGGTTTTTGTTAAAGTTATAGAGTCTACAATCTATAATACCAATCATTGAAAATTGATCACATCTCATTTCTTGAGACCCTAACAAGCCAGGAAAGTACAAATACCCCCCAAATCACCCCTTTTTTGGAAAGTAGACATTCCAAAGTATTTAGTAAGAGGCATAGTGAGTTTTTTGAAGTTGTAATTTTTTCCCACAATTCTTTGCAAAATGAAGATTTTTTTTCTTTTTTTTCACAAAATTGTCATATTAACAGGTTATTTCTCACACACAGCATATGCATACCACTTTTCCACAGCCTGGCCACACACAGAGGTCCAACATGCAGGGAGTACCGTCAGGCATTCTAGGGACATAAATTACACAAATCATTTCTTGACTATTTTTTGCACTTTTGAAGGCCCTGGAGCACCTGGACAATAGAAACGACCCAAAAAATGACCCCATTTTGAAAGCAAACTTTCCAATGTATATTCTATGAGGCATAATAAATCTTTTGAACATGTCATTTATTCCCACACGTTTTTGGAAAATCTGGAAAGAAAATGAAAATGCATTTTTTTTTTTGCATAAAGTTGTCCATTTATACAATAATTCTAACACATAGCATATACATAGCCAAAATTTCACACCAAAATATATTCTGTTACTCCTTCCCACTATAACAATACCACATGTGTGAGACTTTTCCACAGCCTGGCCACATACAGAGGCCCAACATGCAGGGAGCACCAGCAGGTGTTCTAGGGGCATACATTTTTATCTCTAATTTGACTACATATTATACTTTTGTGAGGCACTGTAGTGGCACAGATAAGAACTGATGTGGCATGGAATGAGCTTTGGATGGGGGTGGATGGGGATGGATGAGCTGTGGATGGGGGTGGCAGAGCCATTAATGTGGATGGATGAGCCGTGGACGAGGATGGCTGAGCATGGATGGCATGGCTGAGTATCAATGGCTGTGAGCATGGATGGATGAGGCAGGGATTGGCACAGAGCAGAGCAATTGGAACAGCGCATGTCCAGTTCATCTCTCCCCTCTCCTTACCGATCAGTACAGTGAGAGGAGAGGGGGAGAGTGTAGTGCTCACAGCGCTGCTGCACCCGATCTCTCCCCCTCTCCTTTTACAGTGTACCGATCGATATGGAGTGGGGAGAGATGAACCGGGAATGTGTCGGCTTGTTTACAACTGATCGCTCCATCATTTGACGCAGCTATCACATGCTAAAGGGGTGCTGCCATCAGCCCTATACCATTATCCGTGATTCGATCACGGATATTCCCGGGTGCGTGGCCGATTCTGGGAGGACATTATAGTACGCACTCCCAGAGTTACATGACCGCCCTGCAGCCGTTTTTCAGCTATGGGCAGTTAGCAAGTGGTTAACCACTTTCCGGTGGTTCAGTTATCCTGACTGGGCATCATATGACACCCTGCAGGATAACAGCCGCCGCGCGCCCATGTCAGTCTGACACACCGCTACACTGATCTCGGTAAAGAGCCTCCGGCGGATGAAGACGCCAGTATTATTTACAGAGTGCTTTTTCCCAGGGCTCAGAGAATGTTCTGTAGATATGCATATGATGGAAGGTCAGACCATACTTCTGCAGACAATCTGAAATATTCTCTGTTCGATGAACTGCTAAGGACACACTTTTATGCTTAATTTGTCTTTCAATTATTAATCTCATCTTTAAATGTTTAGAAATAAATACAATGTATAGATAGAAACGCCACTGCTTCCAAAAGCAGCTGCAGAAGTAAAATTAAACACTTCATCCCCGGAAGAATAGCTGACCATTGCGCATTCATGCGACATTGCACCCAAATAAAATTGACATCCTTTTTTTTCCCACAAATAGAGCTTTCTTTTGGTGGTATTTGATCACCTCTGCAGTTTTTATTTTTTGCACTATAAACAAAAAAGACAATTTTGAAAAAAAACAATATTTTTTACTTTTTGCTATAATAAATATCCCCAAATTTCTTCCTCAGTTTAGGCCAATATGTATTCTACATATTTTTGGTAAACAAAAATCACAATAAGCGTATATTGATTGGTTTGCACAAAAGTTATAGTGTCTACAAAATAGGGGATAGATTTATGGCATTTTTATTATAATTTTCTTTTTTAATAGTAATGGCGGTGATCTGCAATTTCTATAGCGACTGCAACATTGCGGCGGACAGAACGGATACTTTTAACATTAATACAGAGATCACAGCTAAAAATAGCCACTGATTACTGTATAAATGTCACTGGCAGGGAAGGGGTTAAACTGTGGGGGGGGGGGGGGGGGCGATCAAGGGGTTAAGTGTGTTCTAACCTTAGGGGGGGGTGGGCTCACTAGAACATGACAGAGATCACTGCTTCCGATCACTGGGAGCAGTAGGTCCTTGTCATGTCACTAGCCAGAACAGAGAAATGCCTTGTTTACATAGGAATCTCCCCGTTCTGCCTCTCTGTGCCACGATTGCGGGCCACCGGTGGACATGGAGTCCACAGGACTCGCGGGCACGCGCCCGCTAGCCTGCAATGACGGAGGAATGTACGGGGATGGCCATTTGGGCAGCCGTGCCATTCTGTCGATGTACATCGTCGTGCAGCGGTCGGCAAATGGTTAACACTGGGTAATGATAAAAAGCTCTAGCTGAAGGCAGTTTTCACAGCAGAGGCACAGAGCATGTAAACATTTTGATGCAATGATTACTACACACCACTCTATACCACTTAAACTGTCAGTCCAGTTTAAAGTCTATACAATATTTAAGTTAAACAATTCCAGTTTAATATGAATGCATTAGGTAAAGCTGTGGTAATACTAGGTTCAAAAATTTTAAACAGGACTAGTCAATAATTTTATTCTGTGCTTTATTCCTTAACCACTTCAATACCAGGCACTTATACACCTTCCTGCCCAAGCCAATTTTCACCTTTCAGAGCTGTCGCAATTTGAATGACAATTGCGTGGTCATGCTACACCGTACCCAAACAAATTTTTTATCATTTTGTTCCCACAAATAGAGCTTTCTTTTGGTGGTATTTGATCACCTCTGCGATTTTTATTTTTTGCTCAACAAATAAAAAAAGACCCGAAAGTTTGAAAAAAAAAAAGGTTTTCTTTGTTTCTGTTAAATTTTTTTGTAAATAAGTAAGTTTTTCTTCTTCAATGATGGGCACTGATATGGCTGCGATGAGGTGGCACTGGGCGGTACTGATGGGCATTCATAGGTGGCACTGATGGGCACTCATAGGCAGCACTAATGGGTACTTATGGGTGGCACTGATGGGTACTTATAGGTGGCACTGATGGGCACTGTTTTTGCTGTTTTCATCATTTACAAAAGTGAGTACATCCCTCACATTTTTGTACATTTTATTATATATTTTCATGTGACAACACTGAAGAAATTACACTTTGCTACAATGTAAAGTAGTGAGTATACAGCTTGTATATCAGTGTAAACTTGCTGTCCCCTCAAAATAACTCAACACACAGCCATTAATGTCTAAACTGCTGGCAAAAATATAAGTACACCGCTAAGTGAAAATGTCCAAATTGGGCCCAAAGTGTCAATATTTTGTATGGCCACCATTATGTTCCGGCACTGCCTTAACCCTCTTGGGCATGGAGTTCACCAGCGCTTCACAGGTTGCCACTGGAGCCTTCTTCCACTCCTCCATGACGACATCACGGAGCTGGTTGATGTTAGAGACCTTGCGCTCCTCACCTTCCCTTTGAGGATGCCCCACAGATGCTCGATAGGGTCTAGGTCTGGAGGCATGCTTGGCCAGTCCATCACCTTTACCCTTAGCTTCTTTAGCAAGGCAGTGGTCGTCTTGGAGGTGTGTTTGGGGTTGTTATCATGTTGGAATACTGCCCTGCAGCCCAGTCTCCGAAGGGATGGGATCATGCTCTGCTTTAGTATGTCACAGTACATGTTGGCATTCATGGTTCCCTCAATGAACTGTAGCTCCCCAGTACTGGCAGCACTCATGCAGCCCCAGACACTCCCACCACCGTGCTTGACTGTAGGCAAGACACACTTGTCTTTGTACTCCTCACATGGTTGCCGCCAGACACGCTTGACACCATCTGAACCAAATAAGTTTATATTGGTCTCATCAGACCACAGAACATGGTTCCTGTAATCCGTGTCCTTAGTCTGCTTGTTTTCAGCAAACTGTTTGCGGGCTTTCTTGTGCATCATCTTTAGAAGAGGCTTCCTTCTGGGACGACAGCCATGCAGACCAATTTGATGCAGTGTGCGGTGTACGGTTTGAGCATTGACAGGCTGACCCCCCCCACCCCTTCAACCTCTGAAGCACGGCTGGCAGCACTCATACGTCTATATCCCAAAGACAACCTCTGGATATGACGCTGAGCACGTGCACTCAACTTCTTTAGTTGACCATAGCAAGACCTGTTCTGAGTGGAACCTGTCCTAAACCGCTGTATGGGCTTAGCCATACCAATTATATAAGTATAATTCTTTTTTTTTTTTTTTTTTTTGAGAGAGAGCCCCATATTGAAAGTGAGGCCCAAAAATATTCTACATTCATCCACTGTTAAATCTCTCCACTCAGGAATGGCCGTAACTTGAACCTGGATTGCTCAATATAAATTGTTGGGCGGGGAGATTGCACTGGGCCACAATTGAAGATAATAGGTCATAGGTTAAAATTAGATTACAAAAATCAATGGGGGCAAAATTCTCTGTGTTCACCTGGACACCTGTCTGGGCGATAAAAGGGGAGATGTTCGCTGCTATAGTGGGTTTTGAAGGCCATATGGAAAGCTGGCATGGGTCCTAACCCTTTGGGGCTGAGATGACACTCCACTAGTGCCTGTCCTTTCGTGTAGAGGTACTCCGCCACTGGTAGATGCCACTTTACTACTAGTGGATGCCACTGCGCTAATAGTGGATAGCACTGAGCTGCTGGTGGATGCCACTACTCTACTTGTGGTAGCCTGCTCTTCGCCAGAACACCTTTGTTTCACAGGGACACTTTCCTCCAATTCTGCAGCAGACCCGATACTTAAAAAGGGTTCATAATCGGACTCCAACACAGAGAGCTCCCCGCTGCTCTCATCAGTCAAGTTTAGAAGTTTGTATGCCTCACTGGAAAAACATTTCGCCATACTGACTGTGAGCTGTGGTGGCAAACTGCTAAGATAGGGACACTGGGACAGGTATGGCTGCACTGCTGGGTGCTGAAGAGGCTGCACTGCTGGGTGCTGAAGAGGCTGCACTGCTGGGTGCTGAAGAGGCTGCACTGCTGGGTGCTGATGTGGGTGCACTGCTGGGTGCTGATTAAGGTGCACTTATGTGCACTAATGCACTGCACCGATGCTGCACTGATTAGCTGGTACTGAGGGGCGCTGATGGGAATCCACTGATAGGATGGGTGGCACTGATGAGCTTTCACTTATGTGCAATGCTGGGTGCTAATAGAGCACTGTAGTGGCACTGATGAACACTTACTGATGGCGCTGTAGGGCACTGATGTGCACTATAGGGCACTGATAAACACTCACTGATGTTCACTGTAGGGCACTGTAGTGGCACCACAGGGCACTGATGAGCACTGTAGTGGCACTGATGAGCACTCTAGTGGCATCGTAGGGTACTGATGAGCACTGTAGTGGCACTGTAAGGGGAATGATGAGCACTATAGGGCACACAAAAAATCAATCCAACTCATCCTGCTGCACATGATCTCTCTCCTCCCCTCACGTACTGTATCATTGTGAGTAGAGGAGGGGGGAGGGGGAGGGGTGAGTCAGGATTATCAGGTAGGAAGATGGGTTAATACAGTTAGAGGGAGTGGTAGGAGCTCACAGAAAAGGAAGGCCAGCCCTGGGTTTGAGCACCCTAACAGATTCGCCAAGTTGGGTGAAGATGTGGGGGTATCAAGCTCAGAGGTGGCAGCCCTAGATTTCTCTGCTCCCCCTAACAGCCGGGAGAGCAGCCCATCTAGTAGGGGTGGTGATTCTAGTAGGGATTCTATAATCACAAGGACTGATGGAATAATTTGTCGCCAGGATTGCCTCAACTTGAATGGTTTGCTGTCTCCCTGGTGCCAGGGTTCGGCATGTGGTAGACCGGGTTAATAAATTACTGGGGGGGCTGGGCATGACTCAGCTGTCTTGGTCCATGTTGGAACCAATGACAGAATATATGGAAGGTGGAGGCTCCTTAAGAATCAATTTAAAAAACTAGGCTGCAACTTGAAGGGAAGGACCTCCAAGGAATATTCTCTGAAATATTGCCTGTGCCATGCGCAACACAGGAAATGCAGGGAGAGATTCGAGAGCTGAATGCATGGCTAAAGACCTGGTGTAAGGAGGAGGGATTTGGGTTTTTAGAGCACTGGGCTGACTTTTCATTGTGGTGCAACCTATATGCTAAAGATGGCTTGCACCTAAATGAAAGGGGGTCTACTGTGCTGGGGAGAGCTTTATGGGAAGGCTGGAGGAGTATTTAAAATAGGACTCTGGGGGGGGGGGGTGAATTAGATTTTAATGGGTCAGACAGAGGCCAGTCCTTATTGGTGGGTGGAATGGGTTAAGATGTGGGCAGGGCTATGGCAGATGATATGAAGGTTCCTATGTTACAAATGGTACTATTTGTACTAAAATAAAAAATATGCAACATACATTTGCAAAATGTGACAATGAATTCAAGTGTTTGTTCATCAATGCCAGAAGTCTGCCAAGCAAAATGGGTGAGTTGGAAGCTCTGGAGAAGCTTCCAACTCTTGGCTTCATTCTTCTCATGACTGGGCTATTAATATTCCTGGCTATGCTCTCTTTCGGAAAGACAGGGTAAAACAGAAGGGTGGTGGTGTCTGCCTCTATGTGAGAAGTGATCTCAAAGCGAGTGTGAAAGAGGACCTAGTTGATGGAGAGTGTCATGAGTCTGAAGCATTATGGGTGGAACTGTACACGAGAGTGTGTATTACAAAGGTTATCATTGGAGTTTGTTATAGACCTCCCAGTGTTAGTGAGGAGGTGAAGACTCAGCTCCTTGCACAGATGGAAAGGGCTGCTAGGGCTGGGACAGTGATAATAATGGGGGGATTTTAACTACCCGGAAATTGACTGGATTAATTGCACTGCTGGGACAGTTAAAGGGCAAACATTTATAAACTCGTTACAAGACAATATTATGGTCCATTTTATTGAGGCCTCGACTAAGAATGACGCTCTGCTGGGCCTGGTAATCTCAAACCATGCAGAGCTTATTACCAATATTCATATAAAAGAACACCTGGGTAGCAGTGACCATACCACGATTTAATTTATTGTAAGCTGTAAGTAACAAACACATAGGGTTAAGATAAAAACACTTAACTTTAAGAGAGCAATTTTTATAAGGATGTGGGCTGTTCTCCAGGACTTAGACTGGGAGGGAATATTGGTATCAATGGACACAGAACAGAAATGGGAATTCTTCAAATTGAAAACTCAATGGGAAGTATATTGCCATGGGCAATAAGTTTAAAAGGATAAAAATAAAACCTATGTAGCTGGCCAAAGTTAAAATGACTATAAATAATAAAAAAGAGCTTTTAAAAAATATAAAAATGAAGGAACGTTATCATCATTTAACTGTTACAAAGAATATAACAGAAAAGGAAAATGTAAAAAGGAAATCAAGGATGCAACAATTTAAAATAAACGACAGATTGCAAAAGATAGTAGGACAAACCCCAAAAAATCCTTCAAATATGTTAATAGTAAAAAAGTTATGTCTGAGTATGTAGGCCCTTTACAAAATAATCTAGAGTGGGTGACTGGGAACAAAGAGAAGGCAAATGTATTAAATACTTTCTTCAGCTCTGTGTATACAAAGGAGCATAGGGGAGCTCATGTCTATAAATGGTGGTGGTAGTGACACAGCCCCAAATGATCTACAATGGCTCAAAAGTGATATGGTCCAGAAATAGTTAGACAGAATAAAGGTGGATAAAGCACCTGGACAGATGGCATCCACCCATGGATCCTAAAAGAATTGAGCTCTGTCATTTCAAGGCCATTATTTCTAATATTTAGGGACTCGTTAATGACTGGAATGGTACCACTGGATTGGTGTAGGGCCAATGTGGTGCCCATATTTCAAAAGGGATCAAAGTCTTTATCAAGTAACTATAGACCTCTTAGCTTAACTTTTATAGTCGGGAAGATACTGAAGAGTCTATTAAATTGTAAATGGATAGAAAACTGGCTAAAAGACAGACTTTAGAGAGTAGTGGTTAATGATTCTTACTCTGAATGGTCTAAGGTTATCAGTGGTGTACCCCAGGGTTCAGTGCTTGGACCCTTACTTTAAAATATCTTTATAAATGATATAGGGTCTGGGATAAAAAGTGACATTTTGTCTTTGCAGGTGATACTAAGCTATGAAGTGGAATAACGTCCTTACAGGATGTCAATACATTGTCTAATTGGGCAACTAAGTGTCAAATGAGGTTTAATGTTGATAAATGTAAAGTTATGCACTTGGGGGCAAAGAATATGCATGCATCATACATACAGTACTAGGGGGAGTACAACTGGGGGGAATCAATGTTGGAGAAGGATCTGGGGGTTTTGGTAGATCATAAGCTTAATAATAGCATGCAATGCCAAGCTGCGGTTTCCAAAGCAAGCAAAGTCCTTTCTTGTATTGAGAGGTATGGACTCCAGAGAGAGAGATATAATTTTGCCTCTGTACAAATCATTAGTAAGACCTCATCTGCAGTTCAGTTTTGGGCACCAGTTCTCAAAAAGGATATCGGGGAATGGGAGGAAGTGCAGAGAAGTGCAACCAAACTGATAAGAGGCATGGAGGAGCTCAGCTATGAGGAAAGATTAGAGCAGCTAAATCTATTCCCTCTTGAGAAGAGGAAATAAAGGGGGGATATGATCAACATGTACAAATACATATCCATGTCCATATAATGAACTTGGTGTTGAGTTATTCACTTTAAGGTCATCACAGAGGACAAGGGGGCACTCTTTATGTCTAGAGGAAAAAAGATTTCATCTACAAATACGGAAAGGTTTCTTCACAGTAAGAGCTGTGAAAATGTGGAATAGACTCCCTCTAGAGGTGGTTCAGGCAAGCTTAGTAGATTGCTTTAAAAAAAGGCCTGGATTCGTTTCTAAATGTACAGAATATAACTGGGTACTAACATTTATAGGTAAAGTTGATCCAGGTAAAATCCGATTGCCTCTCGGGGGATCAGAAAGGAATTTTTTCCCCTGCGGTAGAAAATTGGAGCATGCTTTGCTGTTTTTTATTTATTTTTTTTTTGCTTTCCTCTGGATCAACTGTGGGTATAGGTTTGTGTATATGGGATTGTATTACTATTTATTTATTTTTTTTAACTAGATGGACTTGTGTCCTTTTTCAACCTAACTATGTAGCTATGTCATTGGATGGAGCAATCAAGTGGTAATGGGCCGCTGTAATTGGCCCTTTACCCCGATCCATGATGCGCTGGGTCCCAGGGACCCAGCGATCATGGACAATTCCGGATGTGCACTCCAGGGGGCGTGTGAAAAGCTTGAGCATGGGAGGCCATCATATGATGGGCTCCCAGAACTAGCTGGGCACGCTGTTGCCGTCATTCAGCTATAGCGCGGTCAGCAAGTGGTTAATACGTTTCCCTAGATTTACTGATGGAATTTGACAAATAGCAACAATTGGGCTTTGCATCAATTTCTAGTCAAAAACATTGTGGTTTCTGTCCTATATTTCAAAACCATTGGGGCTCTCATCTGAGATTTGAACCCCATACAAAACAATTGGGGGGTCCTTTGGGATTTACAACCAAAACATTTGGAGTTCCGGAGTTGGGATTTGAACCCCAAACAAAATACCAATAGGACACCTCTTTGCCCAAGCAGAATAACCCTGGGGGGACCCTCTCATATTGCCCCTTCACTGCTATCTCCTGTGTTTTACCTCTTATGCCGCGTACACACGACTGGTTTTTCCGTCGGAATAAACTCTGAAGGTTTTTCCGACGGAGTTCTGACAGAATTCCGCTGAAACTTTCTTGCGTACACACGATCACACCAAAGTCCGACCGTCAAGAACGCAGTGACGTACAACATGTATGACGGGACTAGAAAAAGGAAGTTCAATAGCCAGTAGCCAATAGCTTCCATCTCTTACTTGCTTCAGAGCATGCGTCGTTTTTGGTCCGTCGGAACAACATACAGACGAGCGATTTTCCCAATAGGAATTGGTTCCGTCGGAAATATTTAGAACATGTTCTATTTCTAGGTCCGTCAGAATTAAAAAAAAAAAAAGTCAATTGAGGCATACACACGATCCGAATATACGATGAAAAGCTTCCGTCGGATTTTTTTCTGTCGGACATTCTGCTCGTGTGTACGCGGCATTAGAAAGAGACTCCCACTATCACTGATCCCTAAAGATAAAATCATTCCCATAATTAATTGAATGCACCCTTTAGGGGCCTACATTTATTGTGATCAAATTGACTTTATTTATTTGTTTATTCTAATAAAGATAATCTGTAGGACATGTTTTGCTTATATCTTGTCAAGTGTGCTTTTTTGCTCATTTTTGACTTACTATTTCAAAAAAATATTTTTTATCAAAACGATATAGCTTTGGGTTTATTTATTACAGGTACTTATATAGCGCAGTCAGTGCTTTATATATATATATATATATATATATATATTTACATATATATTGCACATTCAAATCAGTCCCTACCCTCAAGGAGCTTACAAACTAAGGTCACTAACTCGTATACATACACCAGGGCCAATTTTGACAGGATACAATTAACCTTTCAGCATGTCTTTGGAGTGTGGAAATTGACCAGCGTACCCAAAGGAAACCCACACAGGCACAGGGAGAACATGCAAACTCCAAACAGGTAGTGCTGTGGTTGGTATTTGAACCAGCGACCCTAGTGCTGTTAGGCAGAAGTGCTAACCATTTAGCTGCTGTGCTGGGTTGAAGAATATTCTAATGCTAATGGGTTTTTATTTATCAGTATTTAACAATCCATATATTCTAAGAATATTCGATGTACCAATTACTGAATTTATCAGCCTATAACAAGCACTTTTTTCCCCTTAAAATCAGGGGAAAATTGTGGGTGCGTGTTATACAACAATCCCTGCTGTCACTGAGGCAAGAGGAGCGAATGCCACTGAATTACATAGAGCCGCAATCTCCTGTGTACCCGGCGTTCCGTCACTCACAGCCACGCCTCCTGGCCCCGCATTGGGCCACTGTTCTGTCTATCATAATGAGCAGGGCCAGGAGGCATGGCTCTGAGTGACGGAGCGTCGGGTACACAGGAGATCGCAGCTCTGTGTAATTCAGCGGCGCTCGCTCCTCCTCTTCCCTCGGAGACATCAGGGATAATCCAACACTGGCAAGGCTGCAATGATGGGAAAGGTGAGGCTGCAGATGGGCACTGAACAGGCTGTATTGTTGGTCAATTTATAGGCTGCAGATGGGCACTGAACAGGCTGCATTGTTGGTCAATTTAATGGCTGCAGATGGGCACTGAGCAGGGTGCATTAATGTACAATTTAGAGGCTGCAGATGGGCATTGAGCAGGGTGCATTGATAAGCTGTCACCCTAATTTTGCTTTAAAATTTTTATCCTTAAACTGGGTAACTAGCATTCATATTTTTAGCCGCAAAATGCATTACTTTACATTTTTCCACATTAAACCTCATTTGCTGTGTAGTTGCCTTTAGGTCTTCCTATAAGGTTTCCACGTCCTGCTGTGAAGGTATTGCCCTGCTTATTTTTGTGTCATCAGCAAACACTGAGATTTAACTATTTATGCCAACCTCTATATCATTTATGAATAAATTAAACAGAAGTGGTCCTTGGACAGATCCTTGTGGGATCCCGCTTGCCACTTCAGACCATTCTCGTGTACTTGCTATTTATCAACACTCTTTGAACATGCCCCTGTAACCAGTTTTTTATCCAGGTACATACCTTATGGTCCATGCCAACAGACCTCAATTTGCAAAGAAAACATTTATGGGGAACTGTATTGAATGCTTTTGCAAAATCCAGATATACCACATCCACAGGAGTTCTTTTATCTAGTTGAGAGCTCACCAATAACAGTAATCTGTTTTATATATTTTACTTTTTTGCCATGGTGTTTCATTATTATAATACTTTTTCATTTTGTTTTCACAGCCTAAATCTATATTTATACCACAAGAATCTAGTGCTTCTGAAGATGACAACCAAGGAACAATAAAGAGATGTCCCATTTCAGAGAGCCCAGCACGACCAGCTTCTTATGTACCTCCTAGACCACCACCTCCCCGATTGCCTCCCCATAAGACGAGTATTTTAGGTATTTATAAAATTTAAAACAATAAAATACATTAGTTGTCTTGTTAACAAAAAAAAAGATTATGGAAAATATTGTACTTTGAGTACTGTCATTCAATGCATTAATTTCTTTTTCCTGATGCATCATGGCAGCACACACATTGGGTTGTGACTCCGCCTCCACAACCTGATAAGACTGGTTCGCTATAAGATTTGAAGAGCAGTCCACCGTTGCATTCTCCTTTTTTTCCCTCACCTGTGTGGGTCGACTGGTTAGAGCTTGGGACCCCTTACTGATTCGCCCCAGCTAGGTTCAGCCTCTCCTAGTTGGAAGCCCTGACTGTACAGTCTCTAAATGAGCTTAATGAAGGGAACCCCACTCTGATGGTCTCAGGGGTATGTTTAGTTATTCACATTGCACAAGCCTTAAATAGGTTTTAACTATATACAGCGGTCTCCACCTCTTACCTTCTATAGTTCTGTCTCATGTCACCTGGTAATTTCCCCTGTCTGCTCATAGTTTTTATTTTTATCTTTTTTTTTTCACCCCTCTCTCCGCTCTGGGAACGCTGAGGGCTGTAGTTCTTCGCCTTGCCCTTACCATCATGGCGGCCGGCTCGGACTCACGACGCCACAGGAAGTGACACAGGCGGCATCCTCTTTCGCCAGATTCCAAGATGGCGCAGGAAGCCGTGGTTCGCTACGGTGCATGCGTGGCTATGACGTCAGTCTGCCGCGACGGTGGTACATTTAAAAACAGCGTTTTTTACCTTCAGCCTGTCGCTTGGAGGGTAAAAGACCACCCTCAACCCTGGTCCTGCTCTCTTCATTGCTGCCTTGCTGTTCCAGCTCTGCCCTTTGTTCTGGTAAGCCCTATGCATCTCTCTCTCTCTCCCTCTTCCAGCACTGACTGCCTATCCGCTGCACCACTTATCTTAAACCCCCCCCCCCCCCTTTCACAGACAGACTCTACTCTCTACTATAGAGGCCGCTGCTCCAGCAGACCATCCACGGACTACAAGGTGAGGGGGCGTAGGATGGGTGTACTTTGAGTACTGTCATTCAATGCATTAATTTCTTTTTCCTGATGCATCATGGCAGCACACACATTGGGTTGTGACTCCGCCTCCACAACCTGATAAGACTGGTTCGCTATAAGATTTGAAGAGCAGTCCACCGTTGCATTCTCCTTTTTTTCCCTCACCTGTGTGGGTCGACTGGTTAGAGCTTGGGACCCCTTACTGATTCGCCCCAGCTAGGTTCAGCCTCTCCTAGTTGGAAGCCCTGACTGTACAGTCTCTAAATGAGCTTAATGAAGGGAACCCCACTCTGATGGTCTCAGGGGTATGTTTAGTTATTCACATTGCACAAGCCTTAAATAGGTTTTAACTATATACAGCGGTCTCCACCTCTTACCTTCTATAGTTCTGTCTCATGTCACCTGGTAATTTCCCCTGTCTGCTCATAGTTTTTATTTTTATCTTTTTTTTTCACCCCTCTCTCCGCTCTGGGAACGCTGAGGGCTGTAGTTCTTCGCCTTGCCCTTACCATCATGGCGGCCGGCTCGGACTCACGACGCCACAGGAAGTGACACAGGCGGCATCCTCTTTCGCCAGATTCCAAGATGGCGCAGGAAGCCGTGGTTCGCTACGGTGCATGCGTGGCTATGACGTCAATCTGCCGCGACGGCGGTACATTTAAAAACGGCGTTTTTTACCTTCAGCCTGTCGCTTGGAGGGTAAAAGACCACCCTCAACCCTGGTCCTGCTCTCTTCATTGCTGCCTTGCTGTTCCAGCTCTGCCCTTTGTTCTGGTAAGCCCTATGCATCTCTCTCTCTCTCCCTCTTCCAGCACTGACTGCCTATCCGCTGCACCACTTATCTTAAAAAAAAAAAAAAAAAAATCCCCCCCCTTTCACAGACAGACTCTACTCTCTACTATAGAGGCCGCTGCTCCAGCAGACCATCCACGGACTACAAGGTGAGGGGGCGTAGGATGGGTAAGTAATAAAAGGAGAAAAGAGAGCCTTGCCACTAATACCATCTTGTACTGGTAGTTCCGGCAGGTCATCAAGGTCATCGCATTCTAAACGAAAAGAGCGTTCACCTTCAAGACACTCTCATTCCCAGAGAAGCCGTTCAAGAACCTCGCATCATAGAGGTTCAACATCATCCCACCAGCTTCGAGATGAACACCAGACCCATCCTGCGGCCAATACCTGCTGGGTCTGCGGGACGCAAGCTCTGCCTGGTAAACTGGCATGCCAAACATGCTTCGACGAGGCAACCCGTGATAAAGAATCTGATGCAAGGGAAACATCCAACTTAATAAGAGAATCAGTAAAAGAATCTATTCTGCAGGTGGCAGCATCTGAATCAATTAGACAATCTACTTCGGCTTCAACTTCTTATGAGCCTCAAGACCAAGAGGACTCCCCAGAGGAGGATGAAGTCCTAATACCCACCTTTTTTGATTTTGCACTAATATATTTTTTTGCGAGATCAGTAAAAGAGGCGATCGGTTGAGAAGAAGAGAAGGATGCCCCATGTAAGCTAAGGAAATAGTTTCCTAACCTAAAAAGATCCTGAAACTTTCCCATTTATTGATGAACTCGAAGAACTAATAAAGGACGAGTGGCAAAAGCCAGATAAAAAATCCGGTCTAAACAATAGGCTAGCCAAGCTTTGCCCACTAAGGGAACCAACGGTAAATCCTCTCATCTCAGCTCCTGTGGTGGATTCCTCATTAATGCACTTGGCGCGACATGTAACTCTGCCAATTGAAGATGCCATGACCTTCAGAGACATAATGGATGGAAAAATAGACCTCGACCTTAAAAAAAGCCTATTCAGCGGCAGGAGGGCCCTGCAGGCAAGCAGTCACTCTGGCAGCAGTTGGCAGAGCTATCACCAGCTGGACATCGAACATTGAAAAATTATTGCTAGAAGCAGCAGACCAGGAAAAAAATCACATCTGCTCTACAGGAACTCAGCCTAGCAGGAGACTTCGTGGCAGAAGCATCGGTGGATATCATAAGATCTTCAGCGAGAGCAATGTTGACATCGGTAACGTCTAGGAGAGCACTGTGGCTAAAGCCCTGGGTCGCAGATGCGACTTCCAAATCCAGTTGGTGTAGAATCCCCTACGACAGTACCAACCTGTTCGGGCCTAAGCTAGATAGTGCAATCTCGAAAGTTACGGGAGGTAAATCGGGTCTCATCTCTTCTGACAGAAGACCCAAGCAACAGAAAAACCCACAGTTTAGACGTCATCTGCCCGAAAGATATCGAGAAGCAAGGTCTTATAGGCCAGGGAAGCAATTTAAATGGAATTGGCAAAACCCTCAGCCGTCTTTTGTGAAGGTGTAGAAACCCAAAGCCCCCAATTCAGGAGATCAACAGAAGTTATTTTGATGGCACGCAGGCCCAACCCGCAGTAGTAGGAGCGAGGTTGAGGCTATTTGCTCATGTATGGATAGACCTTATAAGAGACCCCTGGATGATATCTACGATCCAAGAGGGTCACAGATGGACATTAAAACACAAACCTCCCAAAGAGCACTACAGAGTTACCAGACTACCATCTTCCCTCCTGAAGCGGAAATTTCTAACCAAGTATATCCTGGAATTACTACAGAAGCAGGCAATTGTAGAGGTCCCACGGGAACAGAAAGGCACAGGATTTTATTCTCCTCTTTTTCTAGTAACAAAGAAGACAGGAGACTTGAGGTACTAGATTTAAAAAACCTCAACAAAACGATGCTTGTTGAATCCTTTAAGGTGGAAAGCCTTCATTCCGTACTACTAGCAGTAGGGACAAAAGATTGGATGCTCTCGGTCGATTTGTCTGATGCTTATTTGCATATTCCCGTGCACCAAACCTTCCAGAAATACCTACGCTTCTCAATAGGTCACCAGCACTTTCAGTTTCGGAGCCTCCCGTTTGGGATACCAATAGCCCCCAGGACTTTTACAAAGGTCTTACTACTGGTAATAGCGCATCTGAGGGAGAAGGGATTGAGAGTCCTACACTATCTCGGCGACATACTCCTCCTGGTCGACAGCCAACAAACTCTGCTTCAACATCGAACAATACTAATCTCCACACTTCAACGGTTTGGGTGGGTAATAAACTGGAAAAAGAGCAACCTGGTTCTAGCACAAGAAATAATCTTCTTAGATGCCGAAATAGACACCAGTTCCAACACGGTCGGACTTCCCCAAGCGAAAATAGAACCGCTGGTTCACAAAATAAAGAAACTCTTGGCGGCAGAGTACCTGTCTGCCAGGATGTGTCTAAGCATCCTGTGCTCAATGTCTTCCACCTTTTTAATGGTCCAGTGGTCCCAATGGAACTCAAGAATATTCCAAAATTCGTTCCTAAGACAGTGGAACGGGTCATCAATGAACCAGCGGATTATGATCAACCAGGCAGTAAAGAAGTTTGCATGGTGGTGGACTCGTATCAGCAACCTAACACGCCGTCGTCCCATAGTACCGCCACTACCAGAGATAATCACGACAGATGCCAGCCTCCAAGGGTGGGGAGCACATTATCAACAACAAGGGGCACAGGGTCATTGGTCCTTTCACCCACAGGGTATAGTCTCAAACATTCTGGAGCTCAGGGCCGCCTGGCAAGCTCTCTTAACATTCGGACCACTCCTTGCAGGGAAGAACATTCTCTCTACGCATGGACAACACGGTGGCTGTGAATTACACTCACAGACAAGGAGGTACCCGGAGCAACACGCTCATGGGAGAAGTTCGCCCTATACTCGAATGGGCTCAAGTTCACCTGACGGGTTTGAAAGCAATATACGTCCCGGCAGTACAGAACCAACTCGTGGATGATCTGAGCCGAATATTTATATCAAACAACGAGTGGTCCCTCAATCTTCAAGCTTTTGCTCTTCTTACTCACAGATGGGGGATTCCCGATATGGACTTGGCGGCAACTCCAGAGAACAGTAAATGTTCCCGATTCCTAGTGAGAGCTGCTTATCCAACGGTGAAAGGGATCGACTGTCTTCACCACTCATGGAAATTCCACCTAGGATATATTTTCCCTCCGATTCCCCTAATAGCCAGATTTCTGGCCAGGCTGAGGAGATCGACATCCACAGTCATAGCAGTGTTGCCTTTCTGACTGAGGAGGCCATGGTTCGCAATCGTCTTACAGCGCAGCAACAGTCTTGGGATCCACTCACCCCTTCAGTCTCTCAAGTCCTAGAGTTCCTGCAACTAGGTCTGGAGAGGGGACTAGCTTCAAGCATTCCCAAAGTCCAAGTCTCTGCCCTGTCCGCAATGATGGGAACCAAATGGGCTCTGATTCCGCTCATAATTCAATTCCAGAGAGCATGCCTGAAAAAAAGGCCACCAAGAAAGCCAACTTTTCCGACTTGGGACCTATCGATTGTTCTAGAGGCTCTGTCAAGAGAACCCTTCTTCCCTCTGGAATCAGTATCCTTATGGGATCTAACGTTTAAATGATCTTTTCTGGTCGCAATAACGTCTGCCAAAAGAGTTTCAGAGTTACAAGCTCTACTAATCAAAGAGCCGCATCTGTTTTTTTACCCTGATAGTCATCCTCAGACCCTCAGATCAGTTTATACCTAAGGTAGCATCTTCCACTTCAACTCGGAAATCAATCTTCCAGGTTTTCTTACTAGTGAAGGGGAACCACATCCGTTGGACATGAAATCTGTTATCTCCACCTACTTAGACGCTACCAGACCATTCAGGAAGACTGAAAACCTTCTAGTTATACCGCATGGCGCAAAAAAAAGGTCAGGCAGCCTCCTCAAGAACAATAGCTTCTTGGGTAATAAAAACCATCAAAAGAGCATACCGAATTTGGCTACTCCCAATACCGGATGAATTAAAGGCCCAATCGACTAGAGCGGTAGCGACCTCCTGGGCAGCGTACTGTAGAGTGTCCTCAGCAACCATTTGCAAGGCAGCAACTTGGTCCTCCAGAAACACTTTCATATCACACGGTCCGATCTTTCTCCCGATGCACTGTGTGCTCTGTGTGCCCTGGCTTCCGTTCCCTGCGAGCGTCACAACGCAGGGGGGTGGAACCAGCGGCAAATTCAAAATGTATAAATCACAAACACACTGATACATTGTAATCCTATTGGATTACATTACTAAATAAAATAAAATTGACCTTAGTTTGCCCCCCGTGCTTTGTCCAGTGCCCCGCCTGCAGTTTTACTGTACTTTCTGTCTGGAAACTGTTGAGCGATCATGGCATCAAAAAAGCGTGCCTCTACTTCAAAAGCGACATATGACCTGCTGGAAAACAGTGACAGTGATACAGAATCGCTTGCAGAAGTGAGTGATAGCAATTCTTGGGGAAGTTCGTCATCGGGCACGGAAAGCGATTTCAGCGATGATCCTGCGACTGTGCCCAGTGATGTGCAGACTTGGTGCTCGATTGACTGCAGTACGGAGCACACAGCACCCCCAAGATTCCTGTTTACCGGAGCACCCAGTATCAAAGTGGAGGTTGAAGATAACAGCCCCTTGGGATACTTCCAACTCTTTTTGACTGATGAGGTTATAGAAAAAATTGTTACGACAAATCGGTACCAGGAGCAACAAGCTGCTATACCTTTTCAAGGAGCAAAAAGTGGGAACCAGTGACCAAAGAGGACATCTGGAAGTTTCTGGGCCTAATTATTCTTCAGAGCGTGGTGGGGAAACTCCTGTAGAAGTGGTACTGGACAACCAACAAATTACTAGTCACTCCTTTTTTTTGGCACCATCATGTGGGAGTACAAATTTTCTCTCATAATGAAATATCTGCACTTTCAAAATAATGAAGCATTTGATGAGACTTCTCATCCAGCTCCAAAACTGAAAAAGATTTGGGAGGTATATCAAATTATTCAGAAAGATTTCCAGAAGACCTATGTACAAGATAGAGACGCCAGTATCGACGAAAGTCTAATGGCCTACAAAGGAAGACTTAGCTGGATACAGTACATCGCATCTAAGAGAGCACGATTTGGCATAAAATCATTCATGCTCTGTGAAGCCAGCACTGGTTACATATGGAATTCGATCCTTTTCACCGGGAAAGGGACCAAATTCAATGAAAGATTCAGTAATTATGGAATGGCAACCGCTTCCGTTCTTACTTTGATTGAGCCATTGCTGAATCAGGGCTACTGTGTAACCACAGATAATTTTTACCGGCGTGACATGCCGCCAACCTTTGGCAATAAAAAGCTCAAGGCAGGAGAAATAGTTGCCTGGCAGAAAGGCAAAATGATGGCACTGAGATGGCGCGACAAAAAAGATGTGTGCCTAATGAGTACCATTCACAACACCTCTACTGTCATGGTACGTACAAAAGGTGGAAAAGACGTAATGAAACCACAAGTCGTGATGGACTACAACACCATGGGAGGTGTTGACAGAGCTGTCCAGGCCATGAATTTTTATCCTGCTATGAGAAAGCAACAAAAAAAATATTAAAAAAAAATCTTCAGGCATCTTCTTGAACAGTGCCTATGGAATGCGTTCATTCTTCTAAAAAAAAAAAAAAAAAGTGACAGGCCTGTGGTTCATGCAGACTTTGTTTGGAAAGTTGCCAAACTTATATTGCTCAAGCACCAAACACCAACCACTGTAAATAGATCTGGACGTCATGCTGCTGGCGTTGTGAACCCGGAACGCCTGACAGGTTGTCACTTTATGGACCACATCCCACCAACAGAAAAGAAGGCAGCACCCACAAGGATGTGTGTGGTTTGCTGCTCTAAGCGTGACGACACTGGAAGGAAAATCAGAAAAGAAACCCAGTTCTATTGTCCTGATTGTATTGTCGGACTTTGTGCTGTACCATGTTTTAAAATTTTCCATACCCGGGACGTTTACTAAAGCAATATGACTACAAATATTGCACTCTTGTTTGTCCAAAAAAAATGTCAGTGTTTTTGATTATATTATTTACTAAAATTTGTTGAATAAAAAGTATTATTACTTGTTATTTATAGTTATTATATTATAATTTATGATTTTGCATTTCAAACTTTATCATACCCAGGATGTCTACTAGACTCTTGTTTGGACAGATTTCAGTGAGTTATTCCTAAGAATTACAAGCCTATAATATAAAACGACAAATTTCCATGCAAAATAATGGTACTGCTTTCAGCACCTAAAATCTGAAATAATCATACCGCCAGGGAGGTTAATACTTTCGCTGAGAGACCAATTTTTCAATTTTTTTACACATGTTAAAAATGCACATTATTCACTTGAAATTGTAATAAAATCCCCTAAACAATATATTTTCCTGGAAGCAAAGGGCCTACTGCGCATAAAAAGGACACTTTTTCCTCTGGGCACACAAACACAATATACTCTATAAATTAAGATTCTGTCTGGTTAAAAAAATACAAAATATAGCCAGTTCGGCTCCAGAGCATTTTTTTTTCTTTGTCGCATACATGTAAAAATCCAAATTTTTGGCAATAAAATTACATAAACCCCCAGAACATTATATATTTTCTAAAAGCAGAGGCCCAGTAGAATAAAAAGGTGATAGTTGCACATTATTATTAAACGCAAATTTTTCTAAAAAAAATATAATAAAATGAACTTTAGTGCAAAACCATGCCATATAAATACCCATTTTTTTGGTTAAGATATAAAAGATGAGGTTGCATCGAGTAAATTTTTTTTCCATTATATTTCTTTATTATAGAATTTCATCATTTACAGACCAAATTACATTCTTGTTGGAAAAACTAATACTTATCTCCTTATTAAACGAATACATAATTTCTAAAAACATATATATGCTCAGTCCAAGGCAAGTTCTGAAAATTTTCTTTTTTTTTTTTGCCTATATCATCTATACAACATAATTAGCATATACACATATACAAATATTAACTGCATATACACAAAGATGCAAAAACTAACCAACACACTAAAAAAACCACAAAAAGAAAGGGAAAAAAGTGCAAATAAATTGAGCGACTAATCCGATCCTTGGCTAATATACTAAGCTGTATATCTATGTCTATAAAAGAAATTACCACTGCTGGTGGGTTTTTACAGTACCTTCCTTTGTGCCCGCTGCTATGGCCCTTCATCCCCATTTTTCTTCTGATACCCTACTTATTATCACAGGCTATCTTTGACCTCCCTACAAGGGAACAAAAAGAGGCAATGAAGATGGGGCCAATCGTGGGGGCAATATCCATGGTTTCCACAGTTTAGTTAAATTATTAGGTATTCCCCTATTACAATAGATGTGTTGTTCCTTCAGAAGGTTGTCATTTACTTGAAGGTTCCATTTCTCAAATGAGGGTACACTCGGAGATATCCACTTTAGGGCAATTGTCTTTCATGCTATAAACAATAATTTACTTACTGATATCAATATCTCAATGGGCAAAAACTCTTCATCGAAATAGCCTAGTAAGCGCGTCTTAGGATCCAAATTGATGTGTGTTAAAAGTCTCATTAATTGTAAACGCCACCTCTCGCCAGTAACTAGCCATTTTAGGACATTTCCACATCATATTTATTAAATCAGCGGGGTATTTTTGGCATCTTGGACAATTTGGGGAATCACGCCTTCCCGACTTAAATAACTTTTCCGTGTTCTATATACTCTGTATATTATAAATAATTTCATCAAACATTGCGCCGGTGATAATGAGACTAAAAGGTACCCTTCCTAAAATTGTTTGCTAGGTATTATATGAAATAGCCCTTAGGTCTAACTCCCACCCTCTTCTACCCGGGCTGACACCATTATCTCGATATGGCGATATTATCTCGATATGGCCTCTGGAGTTGGCCATATAGTGATGAAATGATGCCTTTTTTTCTCACTGCTAATGAGGTTAAGAGTGGCATTGGTTTTTCCACCCTTAAACTGACATTGTACCGCATGCCATAATTGTAAGTATTTAAAAAAATTACTATGAGGCAGTTCAAAAGATTCTTGCAAATCCTGAAAGGAACATAGAACATTATGTGAGTAAAGCTGAGCTATATATTGAAGCCCTTCAGAACGCCAGAGTTCAAACCCCTCCAATTTACCTAGTTCTTTAAAATGCCTAGTCCCCCAAAGTGGAGAATACTCAGAGGCCCCTTCATATTTCATTATACTCATTTCCTTCCAGACTCTATACATAAGTGACAGTGTTGGACCTTTACAGGTATCTGCCAAGGCTCCAGATTCCAGCTGAGCCAGAAGATTGTAACTAGAACTCTTATCCAGCAATAGAGCCTGTATGGGATCCTCCCAATTTACATCACCCCAACCAGCAAAATGCTGAATTTGGGAGGCTGTGAAGAACGTATAATAATTGAGGGGCCCAGATCATTTTTATAAGGTTTGCTCGGCCCACCACCGATAACGGCAATTTGGTCCACGCACTGCTCTTAAGATGGAATTTAGTGAGAATAGGAGATAAGTTATCTATCACATAGTCTTCTACCCTTGAATGTATCTTTATTCCCAAATATTTAAACAAAGATACAGTTTTAACTTGCGGAGCCTCTTTTAGTATTAAGCAAACTAGGATTATCTAAAGGAAGTATAACAGATTTATCCCAATTAATAACATAACCAGAGAACGAGCCAAACTTTTGTATAAGTGACGTTAAAGAACTTAAAGAGTTATCCGTATCCCCAAGAAACAGCAGAGCGTCATCTGCATATGAGATTTTTTCATTCCTCAATCCTCTACAAAATCCACAAATAGATTCTGATTGTCGAATGGCTTCAGCCAGTGGTTCCAGGGCCAATGCAAATAACAGAGGGGACAGGGGGCACCATTGTCTAGTACCTCTATATAAAGAAAGAAATTCTGAAACCACCCCATTTATTTGCATACAGGCCCTCTGGGCAGAGTACAACAGCCTAACCCACCGTATAAAATTATCCCCAAGGCCAAACTAACCCATCACCTCCTACAGATAAGTCCACTCGACGCTGTCGAAAGCTTTTGCAGCGTTGAGTGACAGAATTGCTCTCCTCCCAGGGTTATCAGATGGTAATTGCATATTCAAAAAAAATCTCCTTAAATTAATAGCTGTAGATCTTGTAGGGATAAAACCACACTGATCTTGGTGAATCAAGCTCTGCATATATCTGCTTAGTCTTGTTGCCAGGACCCTGGCCAGAATCTTAGCGTTCGAGTTCAGTAATGATAAAGGGCGGTAAGATTCTGGAGCCAAAGGATCCTTTCCAGGTTTTGGTAGCACAATGATACAGGCATCCCTCATAGAATCTGGAAGCTTAAATTATTCTAAGACCTGGTTAAGAACCTTCCACCGTTCCGGAAGCAAGGCCTCACCTTGTTTGTATACTTCTGATGGTAAACCATCAGTACCCGGGGCCTTATCGTTTGGGGATTCTGCCACTGCCTTGACAAGTTCCTCTAATGTCAATGGGGTATTAAGTTCCTGTCTATAAGTTACGGAGAGAGAGGGGAGTTTTAGAGGGTCTAAAAATTCCTTAAGACTTGGTTTAGAGTATTTAACTTTATTTTGAGATAAATTACTATAATAAGTAACAAAAGATTGCAGTATTTCATTCTGTTTGTAAGAAATATCTCCCCCTGCTGTACGAATAGCGGAAATGAATTTAGTATTTTCTTGAGACTTTGCTATCACGGATAGCATTCTACCTGATCTTTCCCTCTCCTCAAAACTGTGTCATCTGGACAAAAAGCCAGATCGCGCAGTTTTGTTCATCGTTGCCTGTCTATATAATAATTGTGCATCCCTCCAGACCCCTCTAGTAGAGGTGGTAGGATCCTTAATATACTGAGCTTCTTTCTGCTGCGCATCGGCTGCTAACAGGGATTCCCGACTTGTTTTTTTTATCAACACTTATGCCTTTAAGCAGAGTTCCCCTTAAAAAGCTTTTATGGTATCCCATACCACCTGAGGTAAAGCGGAGTTATTATTTATATTGAAAAATTTGAGTAAGGCCCAACTCATTGAGTCCCCCTGAGGCAAAACTTTAAACCAAAAAGCAGGAACCCGCCAGCTAGTCCTAATTCTGGGCTTTATTTTATTTAGTGTTACTACTATAGGTGAATGATCTGATAAACCTCTAGTTAAGTATTGAATATTAGAGACCCAGGAAAGAACTGAATTTGAACCCAGGGACATATCTATTCTTGATAAGGTCTGGTAGGTGCTAGAACAACAGGAATATTCCTTAGAAAATGGGTTCTTAAGATGCCATATATCCTGTAGTCCCAGTTCCTGAATATAACTATGAAAAGTAGTATCTACATTAGGGCCTACTGAGTATCTATCCATGCTGGGATTACATACATTATTAAAATCCCCTAAAATCGGCAAGGGGATCCCTGGGTTATCTTCCATTAACATACCTATCTGTTGCATTACTTCACTATTATATGGTGGAGGGATATAGATAGACCCCAAAATACATTGCGTAGAGAATAATGTACATACCAACAAGACAGACCTGCCCTGTGAATCTAGCATTACTTGCCTGCAGGAAAACTGAAGCTTTGAAGAAATTAATATACTTGCTCCTCTTGCATATGCTGAGTATACAGAATGATATTGGATAGGGTACCTTTTATTCTGTAATAAGCTAACAGTATCCTTAGTTAAGTGTGTTTCCTGCAGGCAAACAATCAGAGGTTCATACTCAGACAATTTATTAAACATAGCACGTTTCTTAATAGGGTTCCTAATCCCTCTAACATTCCATGACCATATTACAATCTCAGTAGCCATTATTAGCTTTATATATATGGTCAACTGCAAATATTAAACCAATGATCCTCAAAAGGCGGTAAAAAAAGAATATCATCCCCTCCTTTAGATACCCCAAATCATTGTACCACCTTAATATTCCTCCACATGATGAAGAAAAGAGCAAGTCATGACCAACCCACCAATCCGATAGTATTTCAGATATATATCATGCCATATCAGAATCGGGTAAAACAGCATCATATAGATAGTCGCCCCAAAAAAAAGACACCCACACGCATCCAGACTTCTGGATGCAAAACACATTCCCGCAGGAAGATGTAAAAACAGGAGAAGGAAAAAAAATCCATCCAGGCTTGAGCCTGGGCATATAGCCCACCAGTGCAGGAGTTTTATGTTGTTTCTACCTGTTTATAGCTGTAACCAGCTTGTACAGTTAGCATCCGTGCAAACCAAAGAAACCCGCCTATAGCGAATTATAAAGAAGAAAATAGGGAAAAAAATGGGGAGAGAGAAAAAGGAAAGGAGAGGAAGGAGGGGAGAAGAAAAAAAAAAAGGAAAAAGAAACACATTTCCTAATCGCCTCATTATCGCTTCTTTATCGCATCTTAAGTCGCATTTTAAATCGCATCTTAAATGATTATTCCTTTTCTTTCCTTCTTTTTTAAACTGTTCCATTTCCATTTTCTTGTATAACATTAGTGCTGCTGATATGTGATGACAAATGTTGCTTATTATTATCAAGCCATGATGCTGCCGCCTTAGGATTATCAAAAAAGAAAGTTTCACCCCTAGCTATGATCCTTAGTTTGGCAGGATAAAGCATAGCATATTGAACTTGGATATCACGGAGGGGCCTTTTAACATTTATAAATTGGGCTCTTTGCTTTTGAACCTCAGCGGAATAATCCTGGAAAAAAAGAAATCTTTGATCCATTAATATTCAATATTGCCCTTAATACGGGCCAATGATAGAATTTTGTCTCTGTCCCTGTAGTGGAGCATTTTTAGAATAAACTGCCTAGGATATTTGCCTGGAGGTGGAGGTCTAGCAGGGATATGGTATGCTCTCTCCATGGCAAAAAAAGGAGTAACGTTTTGTTTATCAAATACTTCCA
This sequence comes from Aquarana catesbeiana, assembly GCF_042186555.1. Lineage (NCBI taxonomy): Eukaryota > Metazoa > Chordata > Amphibia > Anura > Ranidae > Aquarana > Aquarana catesbeiana. The sequence goes on from NC_133327.1 coordinate 488,043,477, forward strand.
ACAACCATTGTTAAAAAAATTCAGTGGGCTTCCCCCCTTCCAGGCGTTCGGGTATACCAAGGATTTGCACATTGTCCCTTCCTAGTCTATTCTCTAGATCATCTATACGATTTGCATAGCGACCAGACTGCAATCCCATTTCCTTGAAATCTCTCTGAATAAGACCCATCTCATCCTCCATAGTGGCAACCCGTCCCTCTACCGCAGATGTTCACTCACGCACTTTATGCATATCCTGTCGCATAATGATCACATCCACCCCAAGGTGATTAAACTGAGCAGATAAGGAAGTCAAAGTATAATTACAGTTCTGTACTGCCAAGAACACATCCTTAATTGTCGGTTCCGTTATCCTGACTGAACATCATATGACATCTTTCAGGATAACAGCCGGTGCGTGCCTGTGAGGGCACGCAGCGCTGCGATCGGTGGTGCAGCATGTCAGTCTGACCCACTGCATCACCGATCTTGGTAAAGAGCCTCTGACGGAGGCTCTTTACCACGTGATCAACCATGTCCAATTGTCCAATCACAGCTGATCACAGTGTAAACAGGAATAGCCGTGTATTGTCTGACAGACGCGAGTAGTGGAGAGCCAAACGGCTGCTCTCCTGTCGGGGGGGTCTGCGCTGATTGATTATCAGTGCAGCCCCCCCCTCCCCGCGCGGATGCCCCCCCAGGACCACCAGGGATTACTACCACTGATGGCCACCCATGGCCACCAGGGATGCCATTCTTTGACAAAATCAATGCCAATCAATGCCCACAAATGGTGCCATCAGTGCCCATCACTAATGCCTGCCAGTGCCTCCTTATTGGTGATGCCCATCATTGCCACCCATAAGTACCCATCAGTGCAGCCTTCAGTGCCCATCATTGCCGTCTATCAATGCCCATCAGTCCTGCATACCAGTGCCCATAAGTGCTGCATATTAGTGCCCATCATCATTGCTACCTCATGAGTGCCGCCTTGGAGAAGACTTGCTTATTTATATAATTTTATAACAGAAACAAAGAAAAACTTTTTTTTTCAAAATTTTTGTTCTTTTTTTATTTGTTGCGCAAAAATTAAAAACCCCAGCAGTGATCAAATACCACCAAAAGAAAGCTCTATTTGTGGGAACAAAATGATAAAAAAAATTTGGGTACAGTGTAGCATGACCGTGCAGTTGTCATTCAAAGTGCGACAGCCCTGAAAGCTGAAAATTGGCCTGGGCAGGAAGGTGCAAAAGTGTCTCGTATTGAAGTGGTTAATCTAAATGATGGTCCTACAATACAATACTTCTGCAGTTAAGTGTCCTTTAGATTGTAAGCTCTCAGGAGCAGCACCTGACTCACTCTCCTGTATTGACCCTACTGTCTCCCTTATTTTTTAAAGTGCCGGGCAAACTGTTGGCACTATATAAATAAAATTAAAAAAAGAGAATTTTGCTGAGCTCTATTGTTTGGTAATATCAGGATCTGCATTGAACTTTCACACTGAAATTTCTACTCATTTCTGCTTTTCCACAGGTAATGGAGTGGGCTCAATCCAAGTCCATGGGGATCGGGAAAATTTGCTACTTTCTCTGCAAGTTGATAATCGGACTTCTAAGTCATTGAGTGTGCCTACACGGAAAGAGAAGAAAGATTTGCCGGTAAGTGTGCGTTTTCTATTGAAATTATTTATCTTACTTGTACAATACAGGACACAGGTAACATACATTATTCATACACTATGGGTTATAGATGTGTACCGTCAGATGATTGTTTTTGAGTACACAGGCAAGCTTGAGTACACACCCTTCCCCTGTAACCCTACCCCACTTTGTGAATTATCAATTTTTTGCTAGTGTCTGAAGGTGTAGGACTGCTTTGTAGAGAAATCAGATTTGCTAGTTTATTATTTTCTCCTATTATTTTCTTTAAATTCTTCAATCAGCACTTCACTGTCTTCTAATGACTACACAGGAGCAATGTATCACCCAGGTCCCATACTGTGGGAAAGGCCTGTAATGTTGCTGCAGGCATTGGATCCTGCATGGGTGCACTTGGTGCAATGCGTTGAGTCAGCCACAGGATGCTATACAGGTCCAGGGCCATGGTTCATCGCTATGGAAACCAGTCCCTGAAGACCCCTCTGGGGGAAGGCCCATTGTGATGGGCAAAGCCTGGATTCTATATACATTTAAGCATCATGGACAGGTAAGACAGAGTCACCCTGTATCGCTAACTGTTACTGTAAAAACTGGGCTATGTTGGGAAATGTATTCACTTCACAGTGCAAACATTTAAAAATTTTGGGTGCAAAGGGATCTACAAAATCATACAAAACATTACCTATTCATGAACAGATTGTGCAGTCGATGACCATTGGGTCACTCCTGAAAGAATTTTCACTTTCCTCAAAATCTTTGCTGAAAATAGTTTTCAAAGTTGATCCTGCTATCTCTGTCCTAAACACTGCTTTGTCTTCTTTATTTTCACCAAATTAACCAAAAACTGCCCAAGTACACTTAGATTTGCAAAAGGCCCTGAAACACTTCTTGTCTCAGGGAGTCGTTGTGCAAGTACCTCTACAAGACAGGTTCAAAGGTTTCAACTCAAACCTGTTCATGATATCGAACCCTAACAGGGATATTTACCCAATTTTGGACCTAAAGTCCCTCAACAGATTCCTTCAAACTCCAAAATGCCTCATGGAATCTACAAGGTCAGTAAATGCTTCTCTGAGACAAGGGGAATACCTGGTATGATTGGAAATCCAAGATGCCTATCTGAATGTTGGCGTTCACCCACCTCATCAAAATTTTTCTGCACTTCTCAGTGGCAGAAAATCACTATCAAATAATATGAAGGAGGGGGGATAGTGGCGCTTCCTAGTTTGGGTAAGGGTGCCAGGTGGTGGTATGACTAACCTTAATGGTGAGAAAAATAAAACTTTTTTATATTAATGCTCAGTGAGCTGTGAGTACGTGACTAGTAAATAGGCTGTTATTCACTTAGCGAGATGATCCTGCCAGAAACATGACTCATCTTTAATAGTGAGTGTTTCCTACTAGTAAATATACCTTAATGTGCAAGTCTCTAAGCGTATGCTAGATTGCTAGCTCCAAATTACCAATCCTATATATTACACACTTGTATAGACCTTAATAAAGCACATAACCTCAATTATAAACCATATGGAAAAAATATATATATGCAGTGAGAACATATGCAATAAAAAATATATATAAACAAATATTTTTATGAGTGCATAAAAACTTAGTGATAGTCCATAATTATATGTAGAACCCCCCCTCGGGGTTAACACCCCAAATTAGTGAATGTGAGTGTTCCAACAGGTCTTGCTGCACCTGTGTGCAGCTAATAGTCCATCAGGTAGATTAAATCTCCATTCATAATAGTTGACATAAAAACGGTGACTGTGAGTGTTCAAAAAATTCCACTTGTGACTTTGTGCTCCCCCTCAGGTGTCCCCACTCACCAGATCCCCTCACCCCCACGGGGGTAATGCGCTTATCTTTAGGCCCACCACGGTTGCTCCACCAGTCTCATCCAGAGGTCTGGGGTATTTCTCCTTCCTGTAGATGTTATCTCTGTGGTTGGCTCCAGGGATGTAGTCTCACACAGGGCAGATAGCTTTCCAGACACAGGTCTGTCTTGATACAGCAGCAGTAACAAGCTGCACACACTCCACCTTCCTCCCGAAAATCACTATCAGTTTGTCGGTCTATCCTCTGCTCACAGAGTGTTCACAAAGGTCATAGTACTTCTGCTAGCCCAGGGCATTCAAGTTATGGGCTAGCTAGATGACCTTCTTCTGAAGGACTCATTTCCTGGTCAGATGTCAGAAAATGTCCACAGGACAATTCAGCTGCTGCATGCAAGCTTTTGGCTGGGTGAACAATTTAAAAAAAAAAACCTGCTCATTTTTCCAGGGATTCCTACAAATCCTCCCCTCCCCTGCAGCCCTCGGCACACTTAGAAAAATTGAATATTATTAACCAAAACCTCTCTTCATCAGGCCTCCCAGTAGAGCACTGTAATCCTTTGGAGTCAGCAATCGCTACAAAAGAATGGTTGACAACTCTAGAACCCCACAAAGCCCCAGGTCACTACACGAGTTCTAGCCTAGCCCCCCTTTTGTAAAAGGCTTTAATGATATCTGTGAGAGAGAGCAGTTCCGGCTAACATCTTTTGGGGTGCCAAACGAAGGAAAAGACCATGCACAATGTGCTAATTTTCATCCTATTTCTCTACTGAACGTAGATCTCAAACATTCCACTAAAATATTAGCCACTAGACTCCCTTTTATACATAAAATTGTCCATTGGGACCAAGCAGGCTTTGTCTCACAGAAATATGCACAGTACTACCCAGGCCTTAAATATCATACGTTGGGCATACTGTAAGGGGATTCCAACACTTTTTCTAGCAACGGAAGCTGAAAAAGCCTTTAACCGGGTGGAAGGCAGTATGAAGGCCAGTATACAGGCTTTGGACAAATGTTCCTATTATGCCATATATTCCCACCCCTCAGTAAATATCAAAATCATTAATCCGCTGGACCACTATCAGACTCCTCTTTATTTTGACCCTTGAGCCACAAATGTGCCGGATTAGAGCAAATCCCAACATTAGAGGATATGCAACTAATCTGGGAGAGTATAAACTAGCAGGATATGTAGACAACTTGCTTTTCTTCCTAACCCAAGTTCCTCCCCACATCGTATAACCCCCTAGGAGAAGCGCTCTACCAGGGGGCTACCTTGCGCGCACGCCCCCCCCTCCCCCCCCCCCCCGAGGTCCAGCATCTGCGTCCATAGATGTAGTATGTAGGACTCGGCCCCCAGCACCCACGTCATTGTATTTGATTGACAGCAGTGGGAGCGAAAGGCTGCACTGCTATCCAATCAAGAGCCGCGAATCTCGGGAGGAAGAGGGCATCTCCTCTGTGGGAATTACAGGGCTCAGGTGAGTAAAACAGTGGGGCTAGGGGGCCAGTCAGCATCGGAAGTTTTTTCACCTTAATGCATAGGATGCATTAAGGTGAAAAAACACGAGGGTTTACAACACCTTTAACCAATTCAGCCCCTGAAGGATTTACCCCCTTCCTGACGAGCACTTTTTTCAATACGGCACTGCGTCGCTTTAACTGACAATTGCACGGTCGTGCGACGTTGTACCCAAACAAAATTGATGTCCTTTTTTCCCACAAATAGAGATTTCTTTTGGTGGTATTTGAACACCACTGCAGTTTTTATTTTTTGCGCTATAAACAAAAAAAGACCGACAATTTTGAAAAAACAAACAAACTATTTTTTACTTTCTGCTTTATGCATATCCAAAAAAATATATATAAAAAAAAAAAGTATCAGTTTAGGTATTCTGCTTCATACATATTTTTGGTAAAAAAAATAATAAATCGCAATAAGCATATATTGATTAGTTTTGCGCAAAAGTTATAGCGTCTACAAAATAGAGGTTATATTTATGGACTTTTATTTTTTTTTATGTTTTTACTGGTAATGGCGTCGATCTGCGATTTTTAGCGAGACTGCAACTCCCCGTTCTGCCGCTCCGTGACACAATCGCGGGCCCCCGGCGAACAACGAGTCCACGGGACCTGCGGGCACGGTCACGGAGTACGCGGCGGCGCGCGCGCCCACAATGCAGTGATTTAAAGGGGACGTACCTGTACTCCCATTTGCCCAGCCGTGTCATTGTGCCGACGTATATCGTTGCGCGCTGGTCAGCATGTGGTTAACCACTTGCCTAGTGGCCTCTTATACCCCCTTCCTGCCCAGACCAACTTTCAGCTTTCAGTGCTCTTACACTTTGAATGACAATCAGTCACTCAGTCATGCAACACTAAACACTATACCCATATGAAATGTGTGTCCTTTTTTTCACACAAATAGAGCTTTCTTTTTGTGGTATTTAATCACCACTGGGTTTTTTAATTTTTTGTGCTATAAAAAAAAGACCGAAAATTCCTTTGTTATAAAATTTAGCAAATTTTTCATTTCTCTTCAAAAATTTTGGACAGAATTTATACTGCTACATATCACTGGTAACGTGGCACTTCTGAAACTTTCACCGCCACGTTTCTCGAGACTGGGTACCAACTCGGCCTTTGGCCCTAAGTAGTTGTTATTTTAGTTGTCATTATGGAGGAACTGACGAGGGCAGGATATACGCAGTTGTGCCTGGGAACAATTGAAAATATGTGTTTTTCTTGTTATCTTATGGACAGCAAGCTTTTAGAACGTGGGTATAAAAAGCATACCATGTCACATATTTCACATTTGCTAGAGGGGTCTCCATACTAACAAAATCCTGCCATGTGTGGTTGACTTGATCCATAGTGACCCCCAAGGCAAATATACGATAGTGGTACTTACCTTTTGGAGTCAAAAATACATAATTATAAATGTGTACATCCCCCCCCCCTTTCTCTTGCAGTGCTACATACTATATTGGAGAGGATTACCCCCTATTGCCACACTAAATTACTAATTATGGGAGACTTCAACGTCATCCTTTCTCCAGATTTAGACAGGCCCGTCACTCTCAACCAGTTCTCTGGAGACCTCTGTGCTTGGGTGCAGGGTCAGGGATTAACAGAGAATTGGAGATGGAAGCACCCTTCATAGATCTTACTCCTGTTTTTCCGCTTCCCACAAAACCACCTCCCACATAGATCTCGTCTTTGTGAACTCCAGCCTACTGGCTGATGTTCTGGAAGTCTACTACCTGCCTAGTTGCTTATTGGACCACAGTCCCCTGCAATTAGTCCTCTGTACCCCTGCCTCACGAAATGCTACCTTATGGCTTTTAGCCCCTCATTGGGTGTCTTATCCTGAATTGACAGCATACTACCTCATTTAACCAAATATTGGGATATCAATGGGGGGTCATCCTCTCCTGCTGTCACACGGGATGCATTCAAAGTCTACACTAGGAGTCAGGATATTTCCTCTATTACTGCTGTTAAATCAGGCTTAAAGTGTTACTAAAGTTTTTTTTTTTTTATATTAAAATAACAAACATGTTATACTTACATGCTCTGTGCAGTGGTATTGCAGAGAGTGGCCCGATCCTCTTCTTCTTGGGTCCCTGGCGGCAATCTTGGCTCCTCCTCTTCTTTTTAGGACAACCATAGCCGGCCGCTTGGTATGGAGAAAACGTCTGCAGACTCCCGACCTGTGTATCTATAGAGCCGTGCTCCATACACTTATACAGCTGGACTTAGGCCCGCCCCCATTTCCTCTTCACTGCATTCGATTGACAGCAGCAAGAGCCAGTGGCTCCTGCTGCTTCTCGAGTGCTGTGTGAAGTTGAATTAAGGGGAGATTAGATGCAGCCGTGCACAGTGCTGATCAATTCTCCCCTCTCTTACTCTTCATACAGGGGAAGGGGGGCAGAGGGAAATTGAAAATGTTTTTTACCTTAATGCATTAAAGTAAAAAAAGGTTTTTAAGTTTAGTAACACTTTAAACTCCACCACCCGCACCTTAAAGGAATCAGTGGTGGACCGCTCCGAGGCATATGATTCCGATCCTAGTGACACGAATTTCATACATTCTCAGAGAGCACTTAATCTACATATGGCCAAGCTCACTCGCCTTGCTCAATATCACTTCAAGCAAACGTTCTTTTTAACAGGGTGATAAAAACTGTCACTTATTGGTTCTACTAGTGCAACACGACCATCCCATTACCATTATATCCAAAATACAACTCCTTACCGGCAGTATAGCCTCCACTCAGGAGGATATCTTGGATGCATTTTGTAGTTCTTATGATGTCCTCTATACTTCCACACTACCCACAGATTTTTGTCCTCACTTCCTGGCTCCCATGCTAGATCAGGTGGCTTTTGGTTGGCTCACAGTTGCCGAACGTTCCGCACTGAGTTCTCCCTTTAACGACAGTTGAGGTGGCTAAAACCATCTGTTTTTTTCCGTCGGGTAAGGCACCAGGCCCTGATGGTCTTCCCATAGACTTTTATCAAACACACAGAACGCTATTGGCACCTATATTGGCTTTCTTATACTCTCATTGCCCAGAGCATCACCTCCATCTATGAGCCATGCCCACATTGTTTTGATCTATGAGCTCTCTAAAGATTCAAATGTATGTGCCTCATACAGATCAATTGCCCTGCTGAACAATGATTTTAAATATTTGACCAAACGCCTCACACTGCGGTTGCAGAAATTGCTCCCTTCTGTGATTTATCCAGAGCAGAGCAGATTTATGGCCCATAAATCTACAGACATAAATCTTTGCAGGTTTTTTACAAACATACACACACCATACTCTAATTATGGCTCCAGGGTGGTGGCCTCTCTGGACATGGAAAAGGCCTTCAACACAGTCGAGTGGCCTTTCTTATGGGAGACCCTCCATAGGATAGGATTCCCCCTATGTTTCACAGGGTGGCTCAAGATACTCTACAAAGGTCCGATTGCCTCAGTAAGGTTGGTGGGTGGTCTGTCCTCTCCCTTCAATCTGCATAGGGGTACTCGTCGAGGCTGCCCTCTCTCTCCGACCTTATTTGCTATTGTCATAGAACCAGTTGTTGAGGCTCTTCGCACTTCACCCCATATTAAGGCCCTTCGCATAGGATGGTTGGAGGAGAGGGTAGCCATATATGCTGCTGACCTGTTACTATTTCTGAATGATGCAGGACCCTCCTTACAAGGAGCACTACAAGTATTGAACTCCTACTCTACCTTCACTGGGCTCAGGGTCAATTGGACTAAGTCCTTACTGTTCCCTATTGATCCCGGGGACAGGCCTCTGCTTCTACAGATCTGTCCATATAAGTGCATATGAGTGCAAATTTTTCTTAAATGAGCCAAAAATGGGAGAAATTACCACTCGCCAGATTCAATGCTATCTCAATTAAGAGAACAGCGCATTGTGCAGTATTAAATGCGAAATGATCTTCTGCTGATGTAGTCGCCTCCTCATTATATTGTTATATGCAACCAAAAATAAAACAGTACATCATGGTGCACTATGTAGAATAAGTGAATTCACGAAGGGATAGTCTGGAGAATCACCCGTGATAATAGTACAATTAATCTGTGTATCACTCCACCATCACCATGTGCAATTTAAACTCACCAGACAGAGCATGTTAACAAGCACTGCAAAGCTCAGCAAGCCCATCAACCAATGGATGTTGATAGTGACTCCAGTATCCTCTCTCTCTAGTCTCACAGTGGGTAGTTAAGAGGACATCAGGCCGCTCACACCACAGCATGAACCCAGTACATGAATAGATGGTATAGTGTAGTATATAAACAATTTATTTGTCAAAAAAATCACAAACAAAGCAGCTGCTGTATAAGGCATAGACCGTTTAAAAGACAAGGATAAAATTTGGTGACTCACATGTAGAATGCCGCCATATTCCAGGATAGCGGCGGCGGGACGTCACACAGTTAGACACGCTCAACATGTTTCCAGCCAATGCTCATCTTCAAAGGGCCTCTAGTGTCTCATAGTGGTGGCTCTATATCTGTAGCCTATGTCGGAGTAAATTGCATGCGTCACTTCCGCTGAATCCACCATTTTACTGTGGACAATACGTCACATCCGGTCCAAGCTCCATTTTCCAATAGACCAAGTGAAATACCCGGTCCAGCGCCATAGTTTAGTAGACCAAGGGAAACGACAGCCCCAAAATCATGTTAACACACTGTTGCCCATAAAAATTATTTAAAAACAAAAACTAAAAAGAGGAATAAAAGCCTCCTTTATGTTAATGCAAATCCCAAAAAGGAATTCAAAATAATGTATATTAATAATGCTGCACACCCTCAACAGTGAACATAAATCTTAACATATGAATCATATCACTCCTCATAAGCTACATATATATAGTAAAATAATATATATATTATACATTATCCTTTATACATACACATGTCTAAAATTCAATAATTATCAATCAGTTAAAAAACTAAATAAATCAAATATAATAAATTTGGCAGTGATAACAAGCTAAAAAGAAAATGAAGGGGAGGAAAAGGGTTATGAGCTAAAAAGTGTTATCTAAAAAACAATTGATATCCCATTCAATATTGTGGCCAAAGGGGAACTAAGTCTTTAGCTCATACAACCAAAATATTTCCCTTTTTAGAAATGTCACGTATTTTATTACTACCCCTCCATTGGGGATGTAATTTTGAAAAAGCTGTAAACTTCAGACCCCCTAGGACCTCTATTTTGACGCTGACGAAAATGCAATGAAAGGCAATGTTTTTTAAAACCAGTTCTAATTTTATATACATGTTCCCTAAGGTGATCCCTCAACCTTCTTGAAGTGTGGCCCACATATTGTTTGTGGCATGTGTACTCCAGAAGGTAGACCACATATCTAGTTTCACAGGTGATAAAGGATTCTATATTGTAACATTTTCCGGTGCAGTTTGAGGAAAATTGATTAATTGTGCGTAATCTCGTATGACTCAAATTGCAAATAACACATTTGTTACAGTGATAAAATCCCTTTAATTCCCTGAAAAATGCCACTTGTCTGGGAGGATCAATGATATTGGGGGCTACCTTATCCCTCAAATTAGGGGCCCTTCTGAAGACCCACCTCCGGTTTCTCAGGGAGAAATCTACCCAAAACTGGGTCAGTCTTCAAGATGCCCCACCTCCTTTTCATTATGTTCTTAATTTGATTTGATTTCTTATCCTTATTAGCTACTCTATCAGCCATTAGGATATTCCTGTCCATTTCCCCTACCTCAAGTATGGTCCTCTGTAGGACATCATCTTGATAGCCTTTTGCGAGGAAACGGTCTTTCAAAAGTTGGGCCTGTTCATGATAATCGCTGTCAGTTATACAATTGCGCCTAATCCTCATGAGCTGCCCTTTTGGTATTTTTTGTAGCCAGGTGGGATGATGACAGCTGGATAGGGGGATGTAACTATTCCTATCTGTTGTTTTAAAAAATGTTTTAGGATAAATAAATCCTTCCCTGACCACTAATGACAGGTCCAGAAAAAATATGCTCAGTGCTAAGGGAGAAGGATAACTGGATATTTCGATCATTGGTATTCAATGTTTCCATAAAGCACTCCAGAGAGCTGGAATCTCCATCCCAAATGAACAGGATGTCATCAATGAATCGTTTATAGAAAATCAAATGGACCCATTGTCGACCATAGATTGTTTCACATTCCCAATTTGATATGAAAAGGTTGGCTAGACTGGGGGCAAACTTAGCCCCCATTGCACCGCCTTTCTGTTGCAAATAAAATTTTCTGTCGAACCAACAAAAATTATGTGTCATAGCATAATGCAATAAATCAAGAATAAATTCCCTTTGCAAGACTGGTATATCCTGATCTTGTTGTAAGTAATAATTGACAGCTGACATTCCATCCACATGAGCAATATTGGTGTATAAGGAAGAAATGTCAGCGGTCCCAAGAATCATACCTTCGTTAAACTCAAAATTATCTAGTTCATTGAGTACATGCATAGTGTCTCGAAGGTATGAAGAAGTACTTAAGACAAGGGGCTGAAGAAATAAGTCAATATATTCCCCAAATTCTAGCTCTCAAAGATCCAATGCCACTAATTATGGGTCTCCCTGGAAGGTGGCCTGGGTCTTTATGAATCTTTAGCAGACAGTACATGATGGTAATCATAGGTACTGTAGGGACCAGAAACTGTTTTTCTCTCTTATTAAGTATTTGTTAACCAAAATTTCTAAGTTCTTTCAAAAACCATTGGGTCTCTACTTAGAGGTAGATCATCCAAAATGCTATACATTTGTCTAACATAATCACCCTTGTCAAGAACAACCACAGCACCCCCCTTATTTGCTCGGCGACTAACCACACCCTTTTCTCTTTGGAAGATTATTCGTACCAGTAAATGAAGCCCTATCCTCCTGCAATTCTTTGATCCTAAGTTTCTCTAAATCCTGGATAACTACATCTTTGAAAACTGAAATATGGGAATTGCTTGCCGGAGTATGAAAACAGCGATGCATTCCTAAAGTTAGTCTGTTTACAGTATCTCACAAAAGTGAGTACACCCCTCACATTTTTGTAAATATTTTATATCTTTTCATGTGACAACACTGAAGAAAGAAGAAATGACACTTTGCTACAATGTAAAGTAGTGAGTGTACAGCTTGTATAACAGTGTAAATTTGCTGTCCCCTCAAAATAACTCAACACACAGCTATTAATGTCTAAATTGCAGGCAACAAAAGTGAGTACACCCCAAGTGAAAATGTCAAACTTGGGTCATAAGTGACAATATTTTGTGTGACCACCATTATTTTCCAGCACTACCTTAACCCTCTTCGGCATGGAGTTCACCAGAGCTTCACGGGTTGCCACTGGAGTCCTCTTCCACTCCTCCATGACAACATCACGGAGCTAGTGGATGTTAGATACCTTGCGCTCCTCCACCTTCCGTTTGAGGATGCCCCAGAGATGCTCAATAGGGTTTAGGTCTGGAGGCATGCTTGGCCAGTCCATCACTTTTACCCTCAGCTTCTTAAGTAAGACAGTGGTTGTCTTGGAGGTGTTTTTGGGGTCGTTATCATGTTGAAATACTGCCCTTTGGCTCAGTCTCTGAAGGAAGGGGGGTTATGCTCTGCTTCAGTATGTCGCAGTACATGTTGGCATTCATAGTTCCCTCAATGAACTGTAGTTCCCCAGTGCTGGCAGCATTCATGCAGCCCCAGACCATGACACTCCCACCACCATGCTTGACTGTAGGCAAGACACACTTGTCTTTGTATTCCTCTCCTGGTTGCTGCCACACACGCTTGACACCATCTGAACCAAATAAGTTTATCTTGGTCTCATCAGACCACAAGACATGTTTCCGGTAATCCATGTCCTTAGTCTGCATGTCTTCAGAAAACGGTTTGCGGGCTTTCTTGTGCATCATCTATAGAAGAGGCTTCCCTCTGGGACGATAGCCATGCAGACCAATTTGATGCAGTGTGCGGCCTGTAGTCTGAGCACTGACAGGCTGAACCCCCACCCCTTCAACCTCTGCAGCAAGGCTGGCAGCACTCATACGTCTGTTTCCCAAAGACAACCTCGGGATATGACGCTGAGTACGTGCACTCAGCTTCTTTGGTCAACCATGGCGAGGCCTGTTCTGAGTGGAACCAGTCCTGTTAAACCACTGTATGGTCTTGGCCACCATGCTGCAGCTCAGTTTAAGTGTCTTGGCAATCTTTTTATAGCCTAGGCCATCTTTATGTAGCGCAACCATTCTTTTTTTCAGATCCTCAGAGTTCTTTGCCATGAGGTGCCATGTTGAACTTCCAGTGACCAGTTTGAGAGAGTGAGAGCGATAACACCAAAGTTAACACACCTGCTCCCCATTCACACCTGAGACCTTGTAACACTAACGAGTCACATGACACCAGGGAGGGAAAATGGCTAATTGGGCCCAATTTGGACATTTTCACTTAGGGGTATGCTCATTTTTGATGCCAGCGGTTTAGACATCAATGGCTGTGTGTTGCGTTATTTTGAGGGGACAGCAAATTTACACTGTTTTACAAGCTGTACACTCACTACTTTACATTGTAGCAAAGTATCACTTTTGTAGTAGTATCTACATTGTAAAAGTATCACATTGTATAAAAGTATCACTTTTGTGAGATACTGTATATAGAGAGGTATGCCGTACATTACATGAAATTGGATTTTGCATAAAATGCTTTTGAATGCTATGTTGACGTGTAAACCTGTTAACCACTTCCGGGCCACCGCACGCCAATATACGTCATGACTTTGACGGGGGATATCGTTGTTATGGCAGCAGCTAGCTGCCGTAACCTCGATATCCTCTTGTTCGGCCGGCAGTCTGCTTCAAGATAAAAGTGGTCTCTGCGGGGAATTCGCCACAAGATCACTTTTATCGGTGGCGGGAGAGGGCCTCCCGCCGCGCTCTGGAGCCGTCGGCAGTGGCGGAGGTGATCAGATGTTCCTCCTTCCTTGGCATGGAGACGAGTGAGGGGAGGATGGCCCCCACCTGTCTCCATGACATTGCAGGGCGGAAGTGACGTCAAAACGTCACTTCCACCCATAGCACTTTTTTTTTTTATCATTGCATTTTAGTGTAAATATGAGATCTGAGGTCTTTTTGACCCCAGATCTCATATTTAAGAGGTTCTGTCATGCTTTTTTTCTATTACAAGGGATGTTTACATTCCTTGTAAAAGGGAAAAAGTGACACATTTTATTGTAAAAATAAAAAATAAAAATGTTTTAACCGCGACCCGTCCCACCGAGCTCGCGTGCAGAAGCGAACGCATATGTGAGTAGCGCCCGCATATGAAAATGGCTTTCAAACCACACGTGAGGTATCACCGCGATCGATAGAGTGAGAGCAATAATTCTAGCCCTAGACCTCCTCTGTAACTTAAAACATGCAACCTGTAGAATATTTTAAACGTCGCCTATGGAGATTTTTAAGGGTAAAAGTTTGTCGCCATTCCACGAGCGGGCGCAAATTTGAAGCGTGACATGTTGGGTATCAATTTACTCGGCGTAACATTATCCTTCAGAGTATTAAAAAAATTGGGCTAACTCTACTCTTGTCTTATTTTTTAATTCTAAGAAGTGTATTTTATCCAAAAAAAAGTGCGCTTGTAAGACCGCTGCGCAAATATGGTGTGACAGAAAGTAGTGCAATGACCGCTATTTTATTCTCTAGGGTGTTAGAAAAAAATGTATAATGTTTGGGGGTTCTAAGTAATTTTCTAGCAAAAAAAAAATGTTTTTAACTTGTAAACAACACATCTAAAAAAAGAGGCTTGGTCCTTAAGTGGTTAATATCAATAAAGGTTTGAAATGTATTTAATTGAGCCTTAGGTGCAAACTCCGGGCTGGTGGAGCTCCGATTAAAAACTCCACAAACTCAAAACTGTTTTTTTTTTTTGCTTCAGATTTGAGTTTAGAATACAAGACTGGTAATTCTACTCTCGAACCCTGCCAAAATCTATATAAAACAACAAAGTCTAAACTCCCCAAACAACAGGAAATATATAAAAAAAAAACAATTTATACCTTTACCTTTTTCACCACAAAGTACAGTTGGTTAAATAAACGAACAGTAAAATTAGTCATCTGATTAGAAATCACTCTCATACACACATTGCGCGCGGCCACACACTAAAGAGGAAGTGCACTTAGATGTCTGGACAATTCTTAACAATACAGCGCTGACTCACAGAACTGTCATACAGGTGTCTGTGAGGGGAGGGGGGAAGTGAGTTCAGTTTCTAACCACAAATTTACAGGCACACAGAACATGAGATGTGAAGAAGGATTTTTTTTTTTTTTTTTTTAGTTTTATAGCTAGTTTTAAATTGAGTCCTAACCGTATCACAGTCACGTTGACTGATCCTCACTGCCCCCATTCCCCCCTTTGATCATAATCATAGCGATAATTTGAGCGAGATTAGGCATCACCTGCCTTAACAGACCGCTGGGTCTAAGGCACACAACAGCAACACACAGGCACATCCTGTACTCTTACATATGTTATTACCCATCACAATTAAGTTCCCTTTTCACTCTAGAATAGAACACCAGTAATTCCAATCTAGGTTTTTAAAAACAAAACTGATATACAATCAACAACAAAAAAATCAAGAATGCATTCATCGGGCTGACCAAACACAAAAACCAGTTCATACCTCGATCCGCAGAGGTTGAATTCACCATAGAAAAAGTTAAGAGTAAAGTAGAAAAACCTTCACCAATACAAAAGAGGAAGTAGTTCTTGTGTTCGTTATACGATCACTCACTACTCCCTAAGCGCTTACTCCTCTAGTGATCAGTATAACACTATTTCTATTATTTTTTTTTATTTTTCCCGGACAACGGGCTGCGTCTATTTACCTTAGCCAACGCCCCCAACGGCTCTGTCTTCGACTATTGAAACCTCTAGATCTTACACAAGCATTTCAATACTGGTATATCACTTATTAAAACAATAAACCACCAAAAAGTCAAACATAGACCCGAAAAGGAAATTGAAAAAGAAAATGATCTTTCCTTTCAGATACCACGGAGGACTGGATCTAGCAGGTTCGAAACCAGACACCGGACCTCGGGGACGGTTGCGGTCATGCTCTGTTTTATGGCAATTCTAGCTGGAGGTCTTTCATGTCGATGATGTGAGAAACAATACTCACCAAGTTATTGATTCCCTTTCCCCAGATCCAGTTGTCGGTTCCGGCTCGAAGGACCGAGATGGAACTCTTCACCCGAGATCAGTCACAACTCCGAGTATATGAAAGCAAGATGATTTATTTCAGATGCATCAATGCAAATGAATGACGCTTTACATGCTGAGAAGAAAAGCAAAAGTCATACAGACACAGGATGTGTGACCTTTTTATAAGATCAACAGACAGAATCCTATGGGCTAAAAGTTCACTAGTGGCTCATGACGCATAACAGCTTTATTGCCAATCGCAGCGTCTTTTTACAATATATTCCCTTATATAGCAAAGCTTGTGGTTTTCTGGCCTTAGGCAGTTAGTTGAAATAGACAAAAAACAAGTTAAAGCAACGTGTCCTTAGAAGCCATTTTAAAAATCAGTCTACATTTTAGATAAAATAGTCACACAATAAAGATTAAAACTTTTCCAACATGTCTCCACTCATACGGACAAGCATAGGATGAACTGGGGTTGCTAGCAATATACTCTTGGGCAAATAGATTTGTCTGATCCACAATAAATCAGAGTAAAGTGTCGGGCAAAATAAATACATTTCTGAAAAGTTTTGCTTTCATATCTTCTGGACTTGCCCAGGAATCACAGGCCTTTTCACATTCACCACTTCAGCAATGTCAGTTCCTTTACTGATATAAACATTTCTGTAAAACTGTACTTTTTTCAAATTGAAAACAACGAATTAAAAAAAAAAATTCTGTTCTCCAACCTTCCATTTGCCAGTAATGCTTGGGTCTGGTCCTTCCAAGCAAATATCTTTCTTCCAGAAAATAAAATTCTCTCCCTAATGCCGCGTACACACGATCAGAATTTTGGTCGGAAAAAGCTCTTAAGTTTTTCCGATGGAATTCCGACGGGATTTCGCTCAAGCTGTCTTGCATGCACACGGTCACACCAAATTCCGACCATTAAGAACGCGGTGACGTACAACAGGACTAGAAAAAGGAAGTTCAATACCCAGTGCGCCACCCTTTGGGCTCCTTCTGCTAATCTTGTGTTAGTAGAAGTTTGGTGAGAGAAGATTCGCGCTTTTCAGACTGCTGTTCAGTTTGTGCTTGTGGGTTTGTATCTGGTTTTCAGTGCGTGTAGTCAGTTCGTATCTGTTTTTCAGTGCGTTCTTGTCCGCTCGTTACTGATTTTCAGCTCGCTCTTCACAGGCCTTGCTGTTCTTCAGTGCGTTCTGTTTAGTTCGTTCTGACCAGCCGACTGTTCTGAAGCCATGTTGCGGGTACGTGCTCGTCGTAGAGATTGTGCTGTCCGGGGGCTTGATGTTGGGCTTCTAGCTTTGACCCAAGCCCAGTCCATGAACAGGGTGAGGAGGAGTTCATGGACCAAGAATTGGTTGCTCCAGCGTGACCAATTCTCTCATATGCCTTTGTTGCGGGAGATCCAGGAAAATAACCCTGATGATTTCAGGAATTTTCTCTGGATGATGGACCCCGTTTTTCACTGTTTGTTGGCTTTGCTGTCCCCTTATATTACCAAGCAGGACACCTGCATGCGGCAAGCCATCACTCCCGAGCAGAGGCTAGTCGCCACGTTGCGGTACTTGGCGACTGGGAGAAGCCTGCAGGACCTCAAGTTCTCGGCAGGCATCTCCCCCCAGGCTCTGGGGATCATTATCCCAGAGACCTGTTCTGCCATCATTCAGGTCCTGCAGAAGGACAATATTAAGGTAAGATTTCTCCTTTAACATCACATTCTATGTATTTAATGTTTGCTAATGTATTGTATTTCTTTCATCATTCCCTAATTACCATGATTGTAATATGCTGTGAATGTCCCCTTTGTTCTCATGCATGCTGGAATTTTTAAAATTTCGTTTTTTGTCCTTCATGCATATTTGCCTTCACTAACCTCCCCAGCATGCTATCCTGGGCCCATATCCACCTAGCCTAGTCACTTAACAATGTATTTTGTCAGCTCCATTGTAGTGCTTTACCTTAAACCCCCCTAAAATGTGTCCAAATATTATTTGTGTCCTTAAATTCAGGCAGAGTGTAAGAGGTTTTTTTGGGGGGCCCCAAATAATTTGGAACCCCCCCCCCCCAACCGCTAAATCAATCCGTACCAATCCTCTATCTGCTGACTTTGCTAAACCCATACACACTATACCTACCTCTTTTGTGTTCATATTTATGGATGAATTCACCAAAGCATGTAGTGAAAGGGCCTGCCTGAATACTTTCAAATGGTACTGTTTAAAGTTTTGTTCTCCTATTATTATCTTGATAGGTAATTGCAGAATGTAAAAATGTGCTTCCATTTGTACAGTGTGTATTTATATATTTGTATTATGACACTTCTTACCTGTCCAGTGGGCTGCCAATAGTGTAAGTAAGGAGGGGCTGGCCAAGTAACACACATTATTTATGCATTCAGCTCTCAATGAAGTTGAGAGAGTTACCTGTCCAAAACATACCCCCCCCTAAAATATTTCCAAGGGGCCATCAGAGGGGGTGAAGAATCTGATAAGTGGACCTTATATTTTTGCCTTTAAATATTCCTTAAAAAAAAATGTTATACTGATGTTGGCCAAGAATGTTTGTGTCTAATCTGCTTGCAATGTTTATGTACAAAATGACTAATTTTTTTTTCTTGTTTGACTCCACAGTTTCCTTCCACGCCACAGGAATGGCAGACTGTGGCTTCCCAATTTGCCCAGCGGTGGGACTTTCCTAACTGCGGAGGGGTAATCGATGGGAAGCACGTTAACATCGTCCCACCACCCCATTCAGGGTCATACTATAATTACAAGGGGTTTAATAGTATTGTGTTGATGGCGGTGGTGTCCGCGACATATGAGTTTCTGTATGTGGACATGGGGAGGAATGGCCGGATGGTGGAGTATTTGCCCTGACCAAGTTCTATCGACGTCTCGAGGCTCTGGAATGTGGCACACAGGAGGAGGCGGGGAGAAGTGTCAGCCAGGAGGTGGCGGGGCCCAGTCTCACTCAATCCCAGGTCTCTCCCCTCTGCCTTCCACCCAAAAGGCCCAGGAAGAGGAGGAACATGGAGGAGGCAGCACTTGTCCTCATTAAGGAGGCTAATGACGCCCTGAAAGCCCCCCTCGACGCTGTAGAGGCCTATGGCATCTATATAGCCTCAAATTTGCAGCAAATGGAGGAGGGCCCATGCCGCAAATGCGAGAAAATCATTTTTGAGGAAATCCATAAGGGGTTGAGTGGCCAAATGACGTCCACTTATGTACGCTCGCCCATCCTCCTCCTCCTCCTCCTGCCACAAGTCCACCTCCAGAGCCAAGTCCACCTCCAGAGCCACAGCCTCCAAGGAAGGCTGCAGGGCAGCGTAGAGGGAAGGTTGCACGGTAGACAAGAAAGTGATGGCCTGGGTTCAGTCTGGTCTGACAGAAGATGCAGCCTGTTGTAGTACCACAGCCTGGGGACATACATGTCATCTGCTGCTGTTCCTGATCTCTGGGAGTCCTGGACCAGATTGTGCTCCCTTCTATATGGACGACTCAAGCTACCAATTTTTTTATCCACAGAGTTGATGTCTGCCCTGGGGCCAAAGGCTTCACAAACTCCAGCTGTTTCTCCAGCGTTGCCTTTCCTCTTTATTTTGTTATGAGCCAGAATAAATGGAGATTTTTTTTTTATATGAAAATACTTGCCGATGTGTTTTTCTTCAAATAGGACAGTTTTTTTGTGAGTAGGCAGGTACATTTCAAAAATATAATGTCAAATTAACAATTGACACCAAGCAACCTCCTTGAGGTTTACAAATACAAGATAATAATGGTGTTGTGGAAAAGTGACATACAAAAAAAAAATATGGAGATGACTATAAAATAATAGTAAAAAAAAATACAACAGGAGATCTTGATTTAAAAAAAATAAAAAATGACTATAAAAAAAATTTAAAACATTATTATGGAGATCTGGCTTTAAAAACAAATAAGATTATTCATGAGATCACGAGAAAAAATAAAGAAATCAGTTTGTGAGAACTCTGTGTGAATATGAGCAGCAAAACAGCTTCAATCTTCTAGCATTATGAAGAGAATGCGCTGCATTGAAAGATTTAAAAATTTGCAGTGTCACGAATGTGCCATCTCCATTATGAACGGTCGTTTTACCAGACTAAGCCGCTTCGTCTCGTACTTGATTTTGAGCATGCGTGTGTTTTTGCGCATCGGAATTGCATACACACGAACGGAATTTCCGATTTTTCCATCGAAAAAATTGAGAACATGCTCTCAGTCTTTTGCTGGTGGAAATTCGGCCAGCAAAAGTCCGATGGAGCATACACACGGTCGCATTTTCCGACCAAAAGCTCTTATCGGTCTTTTGCTGGCCGAATTTCCGATCGTGTGTACGCGACATAAGAGTTCATGCTCAAGAACCGAGATCCAAGAGAAATACAACAGTGAGGCAGAACCTTTCATCCAATTCCATTAAAGAACTTCCCCAACAAAACATTTTGTTGGCATGGATGGCAGATGCTTTCCCTCGATGTACAATACCCATGCCCCTATCCAGCCAAACAAGAACTTCTTTGTCATGGCAGATCAGCATCACAGCCTTGACAGTTGGGAAGTCCTTCCTTCTCTACCACTGGAAAGTCCTTACAATAGATGCAAGTCTAACAGGCTGGAGAGGAGTGTTCCAATCCTGGACATTTCAAGGAACGTGGTCAAAAGAGGAAACCATTAACATCCTGGAGCTCAGAGCAGTCAGGTTGTTTCAGCAGCACTGGACCCCAATTCTGAAAGGACACTGAATCTGTGCGCTGTTAGACAATGCCACCACAATGGCATATTTCAACAAACAAGGAGGCACGAGGAGCCTGGCTGTCTGGAAGTAAGCAAACCAGATTCTCTCATGGACAGAAACTGACTTCCAGCTATTTCTATGGTCCACATCTCAGGAGTGGACAATTGGCAGGTGGATTATCTCACTTGCCATGACTTGGACCAAGGAGAATGGTCTCTTCGTCCAGATGTGTTCAATCTGATATGCCAAAGATAGGAGATTCCAAATGTGAACAGCCTAGCTTCCAAATTCAACAACAAGCTACTTCTGTTTGTTGGCAGAACCAGGGATCCTCAAGCCCTGACCTCAGATGCCCGAATAATCCTTTGGTGTCAGTTTAGGCTCATTTATGATTTCTTTTCAGTGCAAATTCTGCCTTGCCTGCTTCACAAGCCTAGTTTACCCTGTTGGCCAGATCTGATGAAGATCCTTAACTGAAACTGCAGCTCTGTTCTTCAGTGTCACACCTGGCCCCAAAATCTGGATATTCACTGCAGCAGCCACCTTGTTGCTTATTGTCATACCAGACTCCAAGATTGGGAGATTCACTAAAGCTTCAACTCTTCATAAAATAGTAAATAGGCTGTGTTTGTGGAAGGAGGGGTGGCTACTGTCTGTTCAGGGCACAGGACAGTGTTTGTTCTCTTGTCTCTATTCTATTATGCCTGAGCTTCTGCTGGGAATGAAGAGCTTGCTTTCTATCACATACCTGGTAGAAGAGCCTGAATGGACGAGCAAGGCCTCCCTTACACCTCTGACTTGGGACCTCTGATAGTGGGAACAGAAGGCGCCAAGGTACAGAGTCGAAAGGTAGGGCAGGGTCCGGATGCCGGAGCATAGGTGCGGCTGTAAAGAGTCCCTTCAAAGTCTCGAATGCAGATTGCGCCTCAGGAGACCACTGGAATCGTTGGGCTTGTCTTGTCAATTGGGTGATGGGGGAAATTATTGCGGAAAACCCCTTGATAAATTTCCTATAGAAATTTGCAAATCAAATAAAGCGTTGCACCCCTTTTTTGTCTGTAGGAGCTGGCCAGTCCAGAATGGCAGAGACCTTCTGGGGTCCATTTTGATGCCGTCTGGGGATAGAATGAGGCCCAGGAACTGGATACTTTGGCACTCGAACTCACACTTTTCGAGTTTTGCGTATAGGCCGTGCTGCCTGAGTCAGGCCAGAACATTTCTGACATGTCCCCGATGAGCCTCTAAGGAAGAAGAAAAAATCAAAATATCATCTAGATATACTATAACAAATAAATCTAAATAGTCCCGGAAGACATTGTTGATAAAATGCTGGAATGTTGCTGGGGCGTTGCAAAGTCCGAAAGGCATTACTAAACATTCAAAATGTCTAAATCGAGTTCGAAAAGCCGTCTTCCATTCATCACCTTCACGAATGCGTACTAAGTTATATGCCCCACGTAAGTCCAATTTTGTGAAGATGACAGCAGAACGGAGTCTTTGAAACAACTCTGGCACCAGAGGTAAAGGGTAGCGATTCTTAATCGTTATTTTGTTGAGATCCCGGTAATCTACACACGGGCGAAGGGAATGGTCTTTCTTCTCAACAAAGAAAATTCCCGCCCCGGCTGGGGACGTGGAGGGACAAATAAAGCCCTTTCTTAGACTTTCATCGATGTAGTCTTTCAGGACGGCAAGTTCAGGTTCAGTTAAAGGGAAGATTCGACCAAATGGAATTGCAGCCCCTGGGAGGAGCTCGATGGGGCAATCATAAGGCCTGTGTGGTGGGAGAGTTTCTGCACCCTTCTTACTAAATACATCAGCAAAGTCTTGGTAAGGTGTAGGAATAGCAGAACAAATTTCAGCAGCCGAGTCCATACACAGTAGAGGAGAAGATGGTTTGGCAAAGCAGTGTTGCAGACAGTAGCAGGAGAGAAACTCAATCTTCCCTGAATCCCAATGAATGCTGTGATTATGCGCCTGGAGCCAAGGCATGCCCAAAATGATGGGGAACGAAGGTGAGGCTATGGCATCCAGACGCAGAAGTTCTTTGTGAGTACCAGAAATGGTAGCAGGTAACGGCACAGTCTCTTGGGTCACAGGACCAGATTTAATACATGACCCATCCGCCAGATGAACTGTCCAAGAGATGTAGGTTGCAAAGGGACCTTATGTTGAAGAGCAAAAGTCAAGTCAATAAAGCAACTGCAGGCCCCTGAATCCACAATAGCGGATACGTGAATGACTCTCTCCGGAAGTTGCAGTGAAAGCTGGATAGCCAGATGAGCAGATTTGCGGGGTAACAAGGACAAACTGGCAGAAGAGAAGGTCGGGCATCTGCGAACTTTGGCTGGACAGGACCTTACATAGTGGCCACCCCTCCCACAGTACAGACACAGGTGATTTATTTGGCGGTGCTGGCGTTCTTCTGAAGAGAGAGAGGGGCGAGGTATGCCGAGCTGTGCTGAATTCCGTGGACTAGGTGCTTGTGGCAACATCTCTGAAGACTGGAGCTGTCCTGCTGACCTTTCGGCCCTGCATTCTCTCAGACGTCTGTCAATCTGAATGGTTAAACTGATCAAAGTCTCTAAGGAATCAGGTACTCTCACTCAAGCTCATCCTTTAGGGGTTCAAACAACCCTAGCCGAAATTGGAAACAGAGAGCAGCATTATTCCATTCAACATCTGCTCTCCAGCGTCTAAAGTCTGTTACATAGTCCTCAGTGGCCCTGCTGGAGCGCATGTAGGGCAGCCTCGGCCGTGGCCGTTCGCAGGGGATCCTCATAAAGCCGAGCTATAGTTACAAAAAATGAAGATAGACTTGACAGACAGGGGTTGCCCTGTTCCAGCAGGCGATGAGCCCAGGACTGAGGCTCACCTTGCAGAAGGGAGATTACATACCCTTCTTTAGTAGCCTTGAGAGAAAGTCTGGGGTTGTAACGAAAAGTAAAGTACACAGGCGTTATGGAAAGTCCTGAACTTAGTGCGATCGCCTGAGAACCTTTCCAGAGTGGGTACCCGGGGTTCAGATGGATGCATTATTACAGCAGGTGCAGTGGGAAGTTAAATTAAAGCAGATGAGGCGGAAGCTGGCATGGGAGAAGAGAGTCCATGGATCCGTTCCTCAAGCTGGCTGTAACCTTCCTGCAGAGTCTTGACTGTTTGAGTGAGTGCAGAGAGGTGGTGGCACAGCTGATCCACCGGGGGAGGTTGCTCGTTCAGGCTCGGACATGGCTGCTTCGTACTATCACGTACCTGGTAGAAGAGCCTGAAGGGACGAGCAAGGCCTCCCTTACACCTCTGACTTGGGACCTCTGATAGTGGGAACAGAAGGCGCCAAGGTACAGAGTCGCACAAGTGCCAAGAGTCTTTAGCTGGTAGCTGGACGACAGTCCTGGAAGGGCTGGAGAAGACAGAGGCAGACTTCAGCAGGAAGACCGACAGGCAGGCAGCTTGTGCGGATGGCAGTAAGAAGCAAGGTCAGGCAGGCTGGGTCATACACGGCTAGGACAATTGGATTCAGGGTACAGGCAGGTTCGTAGTCAGGAGGCAAGCCGAGGTCAAAAGCCGGATCAGCAAACAGGAGCCAAGGAGAAGACAAGAGGATGGTCACAGGACAAGCTGGGGTCGGTGCAGGTGGAGATCAAGGGATGGTCAAGACAAGCCGGATAGGTAACAGGGATCAAGATACAGGTTCTCAGGAAACAGGATGCACAGAGCTGAAGACGAAGCAGCACTGGGGCTGAGTACTGGTTGTGCTTAAATAGACTCATTGGCACCAGCGTCGCTCACGTGTACGCGCGAGCGTCGACGCACATCCAGGTGCGTGATGGCTTCTGTTTGTGCGCCAGTTCGCACATGCGCACTTTTATGCGCCAAGGCCCGATTCCTATGGGCAACAGGAATGCGTGTATTTCTGCGTCTCAAAGCTCTTGTAGGGAGGCGGATCTCTGCTGGTATGCGCATCCTGACACTTTCCCTTTCCTACATTAATTATATCTGTTTACTGCTCCTGCCACCATTTTTCCTACCTATGAACCTTTGTTTCATCTCTAGGCAGAGGAACCTTTGTTCTCAGTTTGTTTCCTTGTGCAGTACTACCAGGAAGAGGGTAGAGCTCTAAAGTCATTTCTCTGTATGTCTCTCGCTGAAATACACCTTTACACACTTTTTTGTCTGTGGGGACACAGCAGATGGCTTGGGCCTTGCCCCTTCCAGGGTCAAAGAGGTACTACTCTAACCTAGTTAACCCCCTCTGCAGCTCAAGGGGTTCTAGGTCAGACGTCCCTTAAATTTGCTGTTTCCCTGTGCGTTGCTTCCTAAATTTGTCGGCGTGTTTAAAACTGGAAAGAGAGCGTGTCACTATTGCTTGTGGACCTCCACAGTCTGTTTTACACTTTTTAATTTGCTATCTGCATGTATAAAATTGATCAGATTCAGATTGAGGCACTCTGTAATGCTTGTAAGGCCCCCTCTGATGTACCTATTTTAACTACCAGCTCAGATCTCTTGCTTTGACGATTACATAGTTACATAGTTAGTCAGGTTGAAAAAAGACACAAGTCCATCCAGTCCAACCATAAAAAAAAAAAAAAAAAAAAAACGTACAATCCAATATACCCAATACTATACCCACAGTTGATCCAGAGGAAGGCAAAAAACCCCAGCAGAGCATGCTCCAATTTGCTACAGCAGGGGAAAAAATTCCTTCCTGATCCCAGAGAGGCAATCGGATTTTCCCTGGATCAACTTTACCTATAAATGCTTTACCTATAAATGCTTGATCCTTTAGGTGTGGTTACAGTTAGTTTCTCTGGTTTGAAAAACAATCAATGGTGCCGTGTGAAATCAGTGCACAAACATAATGGAAACTGCCCCTTTAAAAGTCAACAGGTCCCCAAATGGTGCAGGAAAATTATATTAAAGGATGAGGCGCTAGTGATGTTCAATGAATCAAAAATGCAAATACAAAAAAATAGCAAGCTAAAAGTCCATATATGATAAATCCCAACACCAAATTGTGATGCTCAAAATCGGATTCCTAGTTCTTCACCACAAGTGCTCAAGAGATGGGTGGCCACTCACCAGAGAATTATGACCCCTTTTTACAGGAAGGTCAAACAGTGCTTCTGGAATACCAATTGCCCCTCGAGATGAACCTAGGATGGGAAAAATTACTCCACATGAGACATAGTGGGAGGTCTCATAGTGTAGTATTTTTAATAGATAAAAGCAAATGACAACAACAAATGGTGATTACACTCACATGTTACAGTGCCAATCCGGGCACCAGGTGTAATCAGCATGTGCAAGTCGGCTAGTTCTAAAGGGATAGCGTGAAGTCTGCGTCTCTCCTAAGGCCAAGCCTAGATAGGATGTGGGATCAGAACCTGGAATGACGGCTCCTCTGCTCTGACATATGTTTCGCCGCATTAGTGTCTTCAGGGAGTGATGTCACACCACTCCTAGCTTGCTTAAAAGTGAATGGGAAGGGTGCTGTTGGTGGGACTCTTCCAAAATGGAGGAGAAGACGACAAAAATGTAATGCAAAATCTCCCTCTAGGGGATGCCGACTTAAACTGTTTTTACCATACATCATAAACCAACCTGATATCAACATGTAAAAACGCGAAAGACACATTAAAAACTTTACAAATTGATAAATTATAGCTAAATCACATAAAGAAAATAGTGACATGATAAAAAAATATAATAAACAGGAACCATGTAAACTGGCACCATCTAGTGGCCAGGCAGAATAAATGTGGAACCTAGATGCATGCAACATAGCCTAAAATGAAAAAACACCACAGACCACCGCCATCTAGTGGCCAATATCTAAAAATGCTTGAAACAAAATGTATACATGGCCAAAACTGATATAAATTGGAAAAATAAAATTATATATGAAATTCTATAAAAAAATATGTATTTTATAAAATAATATATATTCATGTATACAAGCTAGATGAACTAGCAAGAAGAAAAAGGGGAAGAAAACCTGGAAAGAGTCACCCTATATAAATAGATTAAAAAAAAATGCTACACTCCACCCACCAAAAATTAGATGGATGGCCCATAGTAGAACAGTCCTCAATAGACAGTCAAACACTTCAGATCAATATTAATGTTCAACCCCCTAGGCTGTAAAGATCGGAGTCTAAATATCCATTGCGTCTTCATTTGGAACACCTTCTTTGCCATGCCTGTACCTCTCCAATGCTGGCGAACCCTATCAATACCCCAAAATCTGAGTAGGGAGGGGTCTTTATTGTGTACCAAAGTGGTTGGACACACTATGGTACTTAAACCCTTTTTTGATGTTTTCTATATGTTCCCCTACCCTTATAACCATGGTCCTGGTGGTTCTGCCCACATATTGGAAATTACAGGGGCACATCAAGAGGTAGGTGACATATCTTGTGTCACAGGTGATGAACTGGCAAATATCATATTCACCCCCTGTGACCATGGAAAACTGATGGCCTTCCTAGTTTTATCCCTAGTGGTTTTGCATGCTTTACATCCCCTGCACTTAAAGAATCCTGTGCAATCCAAAATGCTAGGTCTCTTGGGGGGCCGGATAACATTTTTGGCCAACATATTGCACAACCATGGAGCCCTCCTATATATAAACTTTGGTTTACTAGGAAGAATCTTTTTAAGGTAGGGTCCTTGCACAATAATGGCCAATGTGTCTTGATAATTCTCTCAACTTTCTTGTACTGAAGATTAAAGCCAGATACAAAAGCAAAATCAAACTTCTCTTGTCTTGGATTTCTTACTTTAGGCTCCAAAAGGGTTGAACGATCAATTAATCTGACTTGTTCCCTCGTAGCTTCCAATTTCCTTTTATTATATCCCTTTTCCACAAACCTGCCAATGAGCATATCAGTCTGAACCATGAAGTCTCCTTCACGCGCACAGTTTCTCCTCATTCGGAGAAACTGGCCTTTCGGAATCGCCCGCACCCAGTTTGGGTGGTGGCAACTCCGAGTGGAAATGTAGCCATTCCGATCGGTCTCTTTGAAGTGGGTTTGTGTCTCTAGACAGGAACCCACCTTAAAGATTTCAAGATCCAGGAACTGTATATTTGATTGATGCCAAGTGCTAGTGAACTTGATATGATCATTACAATTTATGTATGATAAGAACCTTTCAAATTCCTCTTGCGGACCCTCCCACACAATGAAAATATCATTTATGCATCATCGGTACATTTGTACTTTGTGGCCACTGGTTTGTAAAGATACATTCCTCCTCCCATTTGTTTAGAAATATATTTGCAATGCTCGGAGCATACCTAGCCCCTATAGCCACCCCCTTGATTTGGTTGTAGAAATCTCCCGCGTGCCAAAAATAATTATTAGTCATTGCCATGTCGAGAGCCTCCGCAAGAAATTTGACTTGGGGCATTTTAAGGTGGTAGTATTTTTGTAAGGCCCTTAGTGCAGCATCAAGAGCATCCTGTTGGACAATGTTGGTATATAGGGACTCAACCCCCACTGTTACCAGCAACGTATGGTCTCCCACCACAGTTGTCTTAGTCATGTTGATAAGATCCCTGCTATCCTTGAGGTATGCTTTACCCTTCATGGCTATAGGTTGCAAAAAAATCAATATATTCACCTAGCCTCAAGAATAAGGAATCTATCCCACTAACAATGGGTCTGCCTGGAGGAGTTTGTCCATTCTTATGTATTTCGGAATATAATAAATAACCGAAATTTTAGGGACTTTAGGTAATAGGTATTTGGCTTCTTTTTTGTTAAGCATATCCAATATCAAACCTTTATCAATCAATTTGGACAAGGCGATTTTAAATTTCCCAGTTGGATCACCCGGTAGCCTTTTGTAGGTGGCTGGATCCTGCACTAATCGTTGCATTTCTGCAATATAGTCCTCTTTCTTCAGGATAAGCACCCCCCCCCCCCTTATTCGCCGGTCTTATGACTATGTCTCTATTTTGTTCCAGCTTGGAAATGGCTTCTCTGGTTTGTTTGACATCGCTTTTTTTTATTGAAAGGAATGTCCTTAATATTTTCCTGTACTAAATGTTTGAAAACCTCTATGAACCTGTCAGGGCTGAGCTCAGCCCTTCCTTCTTCGAGCTGGCCGCTCAGCTGTCGGCTAATTGCCAGATCCTATTTCTTCACAGTGACTCACCTGTTGATTATATCCTGCTTGTTAGTCCTGCCTACCTAAGCCATCCAGTCCAGATGATCTCTGCCTTCCCCTTGATCACATCTCTAGAGACGCTCTCCTGTGTTCCTGCTTGGCTGACATTCCTTCTGGCTCCAGATCCTGCTTGCTGTTCTACTACGCTGTTCCCTGGCTGCCTGATGTTTTTTCTTGTCTGACTATCCGTTCCGGTTACTGAACTCTAGCTATGTTTTGACTACGTTTACTCTATTATTAAACAAGTGTGATTTAACTGTACTTCTGTCTCAGTCTGATTCATGGTTTCTGACAGTAGGCGAAGGCCATAAATTCAGAAGATGCAGTCAATCCACTTGTTGGTAATATTTTTTCCAGATTGGATGAGCAGGATCACCACATGGATCAGTTTGCCATGGCGGTACAAATGCTCCTGAGTCGCACGGCTCACCTGGAATCTCCCACTGTGGCTGCTCCGGTATAACCTGTGTTGCAGGCCGTCCCTGCTGCTGCTTCAGTCTCTGTGCAGGCACCCGCCTCGAGTATTACCTCTATAAGAGGTATGTTTGGTTTCGCTCCGTTTCCCCAGCGATTTGGGGGCGATCCAGTCCAATGCAGAGGGTTTCTCAACCAGGTTGAGATATACTTTGAGATGCTGCCCCAGGCGTTTCCCACGGATAGAAGCAAAGTAGGTTTTGTGATATCTTTACTTTCTGAGAGAGCCTTGGCCTGGGCAAACTCTCTATGGGAGACGCAAAAACCTGTTGTCTTGAGTTACCCTGAGTTTGTGGCTTCTTTTAAAAAGGTATTTGACGTTCCCGCACACTCCGCTTCTGCTGCCAAGTGCCTCATGTCCATCAGAGTACGAGAACTGTTGCCAATTACACCATTGAATTCTGGCAGCAGAAGTTGCTTGGAACAATGAGGCCCTCATGGCTGCTTTTTCTCATGGTCTCTCGGATACCATCAAGGGTGAGATAGCAGCCCGAGAAATATCCACTGAGCTGGAGAAGTTGATCACGTTTGCCATCCTCATTGACTCCAGATTCAGAGAAAGACTCTCTTTTAAGGAGTACTTGCGGAAACCTCCTGTACATTTGTCTCTGAGCTTTGCAGTCCCACCCTTGCCTCCCTCACCTCCCATGCCTCCTGGTACCGAGTCAGTCAGTGAAGATGAACCCATGCACTTGGGCTTCATAGGTCTCTCTGTGGATGAGAGA
Source organism: Aquarana catesbeiana (assembly GCF_042186555.1). Classification (NCBI taxonomy): domain Eukaryota; kingdom Metazoa; phylum Chordata; class Amphibia; order Anura; family Ranidae; genus Aquarana; species Aquarana catesbeiana. The sequence goes on from NC_133327.1 coordinate 488,073,831, forward strand.
ACCCTTAGGAGGAGGGAGAGATTGTGCCTTTATTGTGGCCAGGCAGGTCACTTTTTGAAGTCTTGTCCTACCCGTCCAGGCAGCGTCCGAACATTGAAGTCCTGTCACGGACAGACCTTAGGTGGCGTTGTTTCCTCCCCAGTTATCCTGAAGGATAAGCCCCTGGTTTCCATTACCCTTTCTTGGGTTGAGTTGTCCATCGAGATACAGGCTCTAATCGACTCTGGGGCTGCAGGCCTGTTCATTGATGCTGTCTTTGTATCGAAGCACTTGATTCCGCTGCAGCTGCGTGACACTTCACTTGCCATTGAGGCTCTTGACGAGAGACCTCTACAGCCTGCCCATGTGACTCATGAGACTGTTCTGTTGTCCATGGCCGTAGGGGCTCTTCACCATGAGATAATCCAATTCCAAGTTATTTTCTCACCTAAGTTTCTGCTGGTTATTGGTTATCCTTGGTTACAGAGGCACAGTCTCTTTTGATTCTCTTCATGCTGAGGTTCTCTCCTGGTCGCCACAATGCAGTAAAATATGCTTCCAGAAGGTAGCCAAGGTCCTGTGCACCTCTTCACTCTCCTCCCTGCCGGAGGAGTACCACGATTTTAGCGATGTTTTTGACAAAGGTCAAGCCGGTAGTTTGCCTCCGCAACAGTCGTATGATTGCGCAATTGACCTTCAACCTGTGCCATACCCCCTCGTGGCCGGGTTTACCCTTTGTCGGTCTTGGAGGATAAGGCCATGGAGGAGTATGTTGCAGAGGCACTTTCTCAAGGTTTCATCCGCAAATCCCCATCTCCTGCTGGTGCTGGTTTCTTCTTTGTGAAGAAGAAGAGTGGTGAACTGAGACCTTGTATTGATTATAGGGGTCTCAATCATTTCACAATTAAGAATGCCTATCCGATTCCGTTGATTACGGAGTTATTTGACCTCCTCAAGAGCAATGGTTTTCACAAAGCTTGATTTGAGAGGGGCATATAATCTCGTGAGGATTAAGGAGGGCGACGAGTGGAAAACTGCATTTAATACCAGAACAGGCCATTATGAGTATCTCGTAATGCCTTTTGGCCTGTGTAACGCCCCGGCAGTTTTCCAGGAATGTATTAACAATGTCCTCCGAGATTTGTTGTAGTTATGTGTGGTGGTTCATATTTTCCATGTCCCCGGAGAGCCACCACACAGATGTCTGTTGTGTGCTTCAGAAACTAAGAGAGAACAATCTCTATTGTAAGTTGGAGAAGTGCGAATTCCATTGTGAACAGGTTAAATTCCTGGTTTATGTAATTTCCACTGCTGGTTTTTCGATGGACCCAGAGAAACTTTCAGCAGACCTACATGGGTTTACGTCCTCTGCAGCATTTTCTTGGCTTTGCCAGCTATTATTGGAAGTTTATTAGTAACGTCTCGTCTCTGGTCAAGCCCCTGACTGATATGACCAGAAAGGACGGTAGCCCACAGAATTGGTCTCTGAAGTCCATTAAGGCCTTTGAGACTGCCTTTGTTTCTGCCCCTGTGTTGGCACATCCTGATCCTACGTTACCTTTTATTCTTGAGGTTGATGCTTCTGAGACTGGAGTTGGCGCCCTTTTGTCTCAACGTCCTTCCCCTGAGATCGCTATGCATCCTTGTGGCTACTTTTCCAAGAAATTGTCACCTGCGGAGTGCAATTACAAGATTGGTGACAGAGAACTGTTAGTGATCATTTTAGCCCTGAAAGAATGGAGACATTTCCTCGAAGGTACCACTGTGCCGGTTCTCATTCTTACTGACCATAAGAATCTCACATTCTTGTCTGAGGCTAAACACCTCTCTCCCACAAGGGCACGATGTTTCATTTACATTGTCTCATTCTTACCCGATACTAAGAATGCAAGGGCTGACGCTTTGTCACGAAAATTTTCCTTCACTTCAAAGATGGAGTCTGTTCCGGTTCCTGTGATTCCTCCTGAGCGTATTCTGGCTATGGTTCGCACCAGTCTCACTTCTCCTTTGGGTGACAAAATTCTTGCTGCTCAGGTCCATGCTTCTCCTGAGAAACCTTGTGACCGCTGCTTTGTCCCAGAGAGTCTCTGTACTTCCGTGCTCCAGACTTACCATTCTCCCAAGGCTGCTGGCCACCCTGGGAAGAATCAACTCTTTTGGGCCATTTCCCAACAATTCTGGTGGCCTAGTCTACGTGCTGATGTAACTGCCTTAGTAGCTGCCTGTTCCTTGTGCTCAGAGTAAGACTCCAGGACACCTTCCAGTGGGCCTCCTACAACCCATACCCAATGGAGAGAGGCCCTGAACCCACCTGTCTATGGATTTCATTGTGGAGTTACCCAACTCCCAGGGCAACACAGTTATCCTTATGGTGGTTGACCGGTTCTCAAAAATGTCTCATTGTATTCCACTTAAGAAGTTGCCCACTTCTAAGGAACTGGCTTCCTTTTTTGCTCAGGAGATTTTTCGCTTACATGGGCTACCCTAAGTGTTTTGTCTCGGACAGGGGTAGTCAGTTTGTGTCCCAGTTCTGGCAGCCTTTTGTGCACAGTTGGGGGTTCAGCTTGCTTTCTCTTCTACCTATCACCCGCAGTCTAATGGGGCTGCAGAGCGAGCCAATCAGTCCTTGGAGCAATTCCTATGTTGCTATATTTCTGACTTTCATAACAACTGGCCAGACCTCTTACTGTGGGCGGAGTTCACTCACAATAGTGCCTTGAATTCTGCTTCCCGATTGTCCCCGTTTATGGCGCACTATGGTTTCCATGTTGCCTGACTCATTTGTTCCGCAGAGTATTCCTGCGTTAGCTGAGCATCTCCGTGGTCTTAGTTCCACTTGGGCACAAGTCCAGGAGGCTTTGCGACATGCTAATGATAGGTACAGACTCCATGCTGACCGCAGACGCCTGCCTGCACTTTCCTACCAAGTTGGGGACACTGTCTTTTCACTTTTAAAATATTTATTTGTAAAAAATCTTGAAAACCATTTATTATTTACCTTCCACTTCACAATTATGTGCCATTTTATGTTGGTTTATCATATAAAATCCCAATAAAATAAATTTATGTTTTTGATTGTAATAAGACAAAATGTGGAAAATTTCAAGGGGTGTGAATACTTTTTCAAGGCACTGTAGAAGCCACACCGCCTCTTGGGCATTAACGCCCGTGTAAAGGGCCACTGGAAGACCGGGTTAAAGAGGTTAGGCTCTACTTTTCTGATTTCTATGTAGACATACAGTATCTCACAAAAGTGAGTACACCCCTCACATTTTTGTAAATATTTTTTTATATCTTTTCATGTGACAACACTGAAGAAATGACACGTTGCTACAATTTAAAATATTGAGTGTACAGCAGGTAGAACAGTATAAATTTGCTGTCCCCTTAAAACTAACTCAACACACAGCCATTAATGTCTAAACCACTGGCAACAAAAGTGAGTATACCCCTAAGTGAAAATGTTCAAATTTGGCCTAATTAGCCATTTTCCCTCTCCAGTGTCATGTGACTCATTAGTGTTACAAGGTCTCAGGTGTTAATGGGGAGCAGGTGTGTTAAATTTGGTGTTATCACTCTCACTCTCTCGTAACACTGGAAGTTCAACATGGCACCTCATGGCAAAGAACGCTCTGAGGATCTGAAAAAAAGAATTGTTGCTCTACATAAAGATGGCCTGGGCTGTAAGAAGATTGCCAGGAAACTTATGTGAGATACTTTACATCTGCACAGTTGAGATGAAAAGCAGACATTCAAAGGGACCTTTATCACACTGGATTTTACCCAACTCTTAGATTTAAAGTGTTAAGAAATATGAAATCTGTTTTTATAAGTATACATACCAAGATGTTTTTTTTTCTGTTTCAGAAGCCAATAAGTAATGGCCTTCCACCCACGCCTAAAGTACATGTAAGTATCATCCAAACATTCTCATAATAATAACAATGAATTTACATCAGTAACACTGCACAGTCACCATTTCTGCAAATGGTAAGGCAAAGTGAACAATGTCTATGTGATCAATCCTCATTAATACTTCCATACGTACGGATATAATTCACAGTTCCGGACCGCCCACCACACATATACTGAGGCAGGGTGGCCCGGCTGCATGAAACAATGTACCTGTACGTAGTATGCGCTCCCTAGTCTGGGGAGTGCACGCTGCCGCCGGCTCACCCCCGCTGTGATTGGACATAGCAGGAGCCAATCAGCAGGGCCACCCGCAATCATTCTCGGGAATGACAGAACGGCGGTCTGCCTATGTAAAGAAGGCAGACCATCGTTCTGTCGCAGACAAAGAGAGATCTATGATTCCTAGTAATCGGGAACACAGATCTCTCTCTGTCTTTGTTCAGTGTCCGCATCCCCCACACAGTTAGTAAACACACCCAGGGAACATATTTAACCCTTTGATTGCCCCTGATGTTAGCCCCTCCCTGCCAGTGACAATTATACTGTTACAGTGCATTTGTTAAGCACTGGTCCCCAAAAAAAGTGTCACTTAGTGTTCAATGTGTCCACCACAATTTCGCAGTCCTGCTAAAAATTACTAATTACTAGTAAAAAAAAAAAAAGTCCCCAAATCTATCCCTTTGTTTGTAGACACAATAACTTTTGTGCAAACCATTCTATATACACTATTTTTTTTTTTTTTACCAAAAATATGTAGCAGAATACAAATTGGCCTAAACTGATGAAGAAATTTGTTTTTTTTACATCTTTTTTATTGGATATGTTTTATACCGGTAGCAGAAAGTAAAAAATATTGTTATAGCGCAAAAAATAAAAACCGCAGAGATACTCAAATACCACCAAAAGAAAGCTCTATTTGTGGGAAAAAAAGGACATAAATTTTGTTTGGGTACAACATTGCTTGAAAGCAGAAGTGTCAGTTAAAGTAACGCAGTGCCGTATCTCAAAAGGGCGTAAATCCTTCCGGGGCTGAAGTGGTTAAAGAGGACCCCCGCCCATATACAGAAAAGGGCAATAATATCCAACACAGTGTGCATAAACAAATACACTTACCCATGTGCATGCCGCTTTGCCTCTGTGCAGCCTGTGTCCCTGCTTTTGCACTCCATTTACGGTGTATAGCACATACCCGAGATGGAGCACATGACACCATATGTCTCATCTTGCCCTGAGATGTCAACAGATGCCATATGCTACATGTCGTGTACCTCAACTCTTCTTTTTTTTTTTTTTTAAACAACAAATACGTTTAATCACTTGACCTCCGGAATATTTACTCCCCATCATGACCAGGCCATTTTCGATACTTGCACTGTGTTACTTAAACTGACAATTGTGCGGTCATCCAACTCTATACCCAAATAAAGGTTGTCATTTTTTTTTTCCCCACAAATAGAACTTTCTTTTGGTGGTATTTGATCACCACTACGTTGTTCGTTTTTATTGCGCTATAAACAAAAAAAAGACAATTTAAAAAAAGAAACTATTTTTTACCTTTCTGCTATAAAACATATCCAATTAAAAAAAACAAAAAAAATTTAAAAAAACAATTCTGCAAAAAATGTTGTCCAATATGTATTGTGCTACATGTTTTGGATAAAAAAAAATCCCAACAAGCTTATATTGATTGGTTTACAGGAACGTTATAGCGTCAATAAACTATGGGATATATTTATGGATTTTTTTTTGTTTTTTTATATACTAGTAACGGCGGCGATTAGCGACTTATAACAGGACTGCAACGTTGTGTCTGACACTTTACGGGAACCAGTGACACTAATACAGTGATCTGTGCTAAAAATATGTCTGTCACTGTACTAATGATATTGGCTGGGAAGGGTTTGAACATCTAGGGCGATCAGAGGGTAAACTGTGTGCCTAGCCAGTGTTTTTATGTATTGTATGCGCTGCTTTTACTAGGGAAAGAGATGGATTTTAGTCTCTGTTTTGCAGAAACACAAAATCCATCCTTTTACCCCACCAGAAGGGAACTTTGCCTTGTTTACATAGGTAGAGCTCCGTTCTGAGTCTCTGCCTGACGATCGGCTGGTGCCGGTGGACATTGAGTGCCCGACACCCGCAGAACGGCTTCTGCTGTAAATAATCACAGCAGAAGGGGCCCATGAATGGCAAGTTAAGTAAAAAAAAAAAGTTTATATAAAAAAAAAAAAAAAAGTAGAATTTAGTGTACAGGAATGAAACTGTGAGCAAAAGCAACAGTACTGCAGACCTAAATATTAGAATGTCATCACACATGCGCGCACACACAACATATATACAGTTGCAAAATGATTGACACCCCTCCACTCTTTCCTAAATAATCCCAATTAGCTTTGCTATAGATTTAATCTGGTGTAAATTAATTGTATTCACTATTGTTTATTCCATAGTCAATAGAGCAGTTTGCTTTTGGTTTGTGACGTAACACATTCTTGTAAATAATAAACCAAATGAAAATGGCATGAGCAAAAATTTTCGTATCTTTAACCTAATATTTCATAGCACACCCTATTGAGGGACTAACTGCCATTGGGCCTGTTGTATAGTTCTAAATACAGTTTAACCACTTCAGCTTCGGAAGGATTTGGCCCCTTAATTACCAGGACATTTTTTGCGATACAGCACTGCATCCCTTTAACTGACAATTGCACAGGCAACGTTGTACCTAAACAAAATTGATGTCCATTTTTTCCCACAAAAAGAGCTTTCTTTTGGTGGTATTTGGTCACCCCTGCGATTTTTATTTTTTTGCACTATAAACAAACAATGAGCAACAATTTTGGAAAAAAAAATATATATATTTTTTACTTTTTGCTATAATACATATCCAAAAGAATTTATATATAACAAATTATTAATCAGTTTAGGCCGATATATATTCTTGTACATATTTTTGGTAAAAAAAAATTGCGTATATTGATTGGTTTTTTCACAGAACTTATTGCGTCTACAAACTATGTGATAGATTTAGGGACTTTTTTTTTTAATTGTTTTTACTAGTAATGGCGGCGATCTGCGATTTTTATAGGGACTCCGACATTGCGGTGTACAAGTCTGACCCCAAATGACACTTTTTGGGGACCAATGATATTATTACATTAATCAGTGCTATAAAAATGCACTGATCAATGTAAAAAGTACACTGGCAGGGAAGGGGTTAACACTAGAGGGCGATCAAGGGGTTAAATGTGTTCCCTCAGTGGGTTCTAACTGTAGGGGGATGGGCTGGCAGGGACATGACAGAGATCACTGTTCCTGATGACTGGGAACAGTAGATCTGTCATGTCATCTGTCAGAATGGGGATCCGCCTTGTTTACAAAGGCAGATCCCCACTCTGCCTCTGTACTAGGTGATCGCGGGTCGCCAGCGGTCCCGCGTATAACGACGGTGGCTGGTCGGCAAGTGGTTAAACAATAACCACAATTTCCCAACTCACAAAAAAAAAAATGGCACAATACAACAGCACTGTAAGGGTTACATTAGACAAAACTTTTATGTATATATAATATACTAAGAGAGGGCTATTACCCCTGTCAGATTTTTTTTTTTTTTGTCCTACTGAGGAGATTTCCCTTGTCCTCTTGCCCCGTAACCAAAACTAAGAGGAAATCCCTGAAAATATAGGGAATCTCTTGGGAAACCCTAGATCACCAGAACTAGTCTCCTTATAGGAATATTTCCCCTCCATTACTTTTCTGGGACAACCCAAAATTTGAGATTTTATTTTACTATAATTTTCAATGATAATGGTGAACCGGATAAATGGAGATGGTGAACAGACAACAATAAAATCCTAATAGGTGTTCTAATCCATTTGCACTTCATCCAAAACTAAAAAAAAAAAAAAAAGTTTTGCCTTTAGGTATACTGTACTTTAAACACTACTCTGAAACAAAAAGCAAGGGTCAGGGAAAAGTGCCTAGTAGTGCATAACCCCGGAGGGATTGTTATAAAGCCCACTGCAAAGCAAGTATTATATAAAATGTGAGGATGTTAAAACAGGCTTCACAACATTTCCTCGTTCCCTGTCAACTGCAATCTGAAAATGATCCACTGCAGAGAGCAAAGTCTGTATAAGATGTGTCAAGTGTGGTGCTGATGACCTTATTGGTATGAATGAAAGGGTCTTAATGAAATGTATGTGTGGCAATGTAACAAACCATAAAAGATGAATGCAGAAGTTACAAAGTGAAAACTGAGAATCAAAAAATAAACAATGAGCTGGGTAGCCCAGTTGACTGTATACATTGCCACTGAATACTAGCTAAAAGGTGCAGCTTGAAGCAGCCAGGGGTGATTGCTGTGACACTGTGAAAACAGAAGGGAAAAGACAAGCACAACCTCCACAGTGTAGTAAACAAAGTGAACAATATTTATTGATTAAAAACACACTCATAAAAGAGGAGCATGTGCAAAGCTGTAAAAGTCAAATCTGCTGCCTCTGGAGCCCAGAGCAGCTGCTTTGGTTGTGCATTCCCATCGGTGTCAGGCACCCGGGCTCCAGCTTCCATCCCTGGTCGGGTTGTCTCCCTGCAGCAGCGGCTCCTGCCTGCCTGTGCTCTTCTCCCCCTGCCTATGGTAAAGTAGGGGAAATCCACAGTGGCTCCGGGCTCCAGAGGCAACAGCTTTGACTTTTACCGCTTTGCACATGCTCCTCTTTTGTGAGTGTGTTTTCAATCATTAATAAATATTGTTCACTTTGTTTACTACACTCTGGAGATTGTGCTTGCCTTTTGCCTTTTGTTTTCACAGCGTCACTGCAATCACCCATGGCTGCTTCAAGCTGCACCTTTTAGCTAGTATTCAACGGCAATGTGTATAGTCAATGGGGCTACCTGCCCAGAGGCAACCGCTCGCTTTGACTTTTACCACTTTGCACATGCTCCCCTTTTGTGAGTGTGTTTTCAACCATTAACATTGTTTACTTTGTTTACTCCACTATGGAGGATGCGCTTGTCTTCCCCATCCCACCCCCACCCCCTTTTTTTTTTTTTTTTAATATATTTTTTTTTTTTTTTACTGTCCTGCAAACTAGCAATGAGAGTTAAAAATTATGTGGACTACACCAGGGGCTTCCGCCAGACTTCTTATCAGAAAGGGTGCATTTGTGATGATGGCTTGGATGAGACTATCTTTCCTAATATAGATAGTTTTCCTATTATTCCGCCCCTCCCCCCAACAACTCCAGAAATTACACTCTTTTTTGAACACCACGGCCCGCCCAAACTCTCCCATGCCAACCATCTGGAAAAGCCGATTTCCCCAGATGAGGTTACAGCCGCCAGTTCTCAACTCAAACCCAGCAAGAGTCCAGGACCAGATGGACTTACTCCCCAATACTATAAATATTTTGCAGATATCCTGATCCCTTACTTCTTAATGACTTTTGATGTGAAGGAAGAGACCTCCTCTCCTCCCACTTTGCTTTTACAAGCTCATATCACTGTCATCTAGAAGGAAGGCAAGGACCCCGCCCACTGCCCTAGCTATCATCCTATTTCACTCATGAGCGTGGACTTAAAGCTGCATGCAATAACCTTGGTGAACTGACCCCTTACGCTTATACCCCATCTTATCTCATTAAACCAGTTTGGCTTTATCCCAGACGCTCAGACTATGATATTTGCTAACGACTTAGTACTCCCCACTGTCGCCAGTTTAACACAATCCCAAGTTTCCACCCAGAAATACGCCCTCCTTGTTACGATACACTTTCAACTCACGCCAAACTCTCCTGGACATGAATAGACCAGGCCCTTCCCAGGTGAACTTCTAGGATCCACCATTTTCTGAATGCGGCCCATAAACGTGAACTCTTTACCAGACCCCTGACTCAGTTCGAGCATCTCTGTTACCCCGCATCTCCGCAGTCTCCCCTTATATCTTAGATTTACACAATGCTGTTCCACATCTCCTCACCAGAATGAGAGTTTGCAACAGCGGCCTGAATTGGGGGCTTAAAGACTGACTTCTCAGTAGAAGATTGGTTTCGCATGGTCACCAATCTCCTTAAGGATCCCTTAATGTCAACATACAAGAAACCAACTATAAACGGCATAGTCAGTGGCATCGTACTCCCTCGCATCTCTATGCCATCTTCCTGAACATACCCGACACCTGTTGGCGTTGCCAATCCGTCACAGGGTCTCTTTTACACATCTGGTGGTCCTGTCCCCAAATATATCCTTTTTGGAAGGCTGTGCAGTTGGTAATCAAGCACATAACAGACCAGGATCTGCCACGCCAACCAGCCACCTTTTTTCTCCACCACACAGACATGTCCCCCTCTAAATACAAGCGATCCCTCACAATTCACCTGCTGAATGCAACCAAAATGTTTATCCCCAGACACTGGAGATCCACCAAGACCCCGGGACTTTCCGAATGGTTCTATCATGTTGATCAGGTGGGAGAGATGGAAGAGCTGGTGCACACTAGCTATGAAACTATGTCCTCATTTCTTTCTATATGGACAAGATCGTTCCCTGAAATAAATATGTGGTGGTTTTGGATTTGCCCTATTTATTATAAATATGTATTTTCTTGTCAATTCCTATAGTTAGCTAGTCTATCAAAGTACTAATAAGTTTATTGGTGATGTGTCAGAAACCATGAACCAGACCGAGACAGAAGTACAGCAAAATCACACTTGTTTATTGATAAAAATAAAAACTTAAATAGAGTAAGCGTAGTCAAAGCATAGCCAGAGTCCAATTACCGGATCTGGTAGTCAGCCAAGCCAGAGTTCAGTAACCAGATCGGGTAATCAGCCAAGCCAGAGTTCAGTAACCAGATCGGGTAATCAGCCAAGCCAGAGTTTAGTAACCAGATCAGGTAATCAGCCAGGCCGTAACTCAGTGCTGTAACTCAGGAAATCTGGGTTCTGAGGAAAAAGGCAATCCTTCGAAACACGTCAGCCGGCAGTGGCCCTGAAATCTCCTCTGTTACCATCTGGAGTCTGTTGTCATTTAGACCAATTGCTGTCATCTGGAGATTATTTGTATCGCGAGTTTCTTCCATACGTTTTTCAGTTTTTTTTACTTAATTTTTAATACAATAAAATATATCCAAGGATAATGCACAGGGTTGGTGCCCCTTTTTTTTTTTTTTTTTCTCTTTTTGATTGCTAGGATACCCCTATCCCTGAGGGCAGCAAGGCCCGAGGCATTATCCACTATGAAATTTAGTCCACCTGGTAACTCACTTGTGCGCGTGAGTGTTTGTTTTCTGCTAGTCACTGGCATCTCCTGTGCAGGGTTCCAAGAGTTCAGGTGAGACATCAACCAGGCGTATTTCCAGCTCTGGTGTCCCACATTTCCCGTAACTGATACCCTCTCTATAGGACTGCTAAGATTGAGACGCCACCCCCACAAGGAAATTTTCACCCCATTGATGTGTCACCTAGCACTCTCTAGTCTGGCTATGCATAAGTGTCAGAATCCTGGGTACCTGCACCATATTAATTTGGTTATGCCAATATATGTCACACACAAAAACATACTTCCCTTCTTTCAATTCCTCACCAAAAACCCCATAGTTTACATCTCTCGTTCTGAAGGATTGTATAGGTTATATTCCTTCCCTAACCTCCAACCCATTGCCCTTGTATTTGCAGTATGTTTGCATTTATAAATGACAGGAGAGACTCCAGCGAGAGGTTTCACGTGTCTTGTTGATGGGCAAAGTCTTTCAGATGTAGCATTAGCACTAAATTGTCCATAAGGAAATAAAATAAACCTTATATTGCAAGTATTAATATGAATCTTTTTGTTTATCCCTTCTCCTCTGAATGTTTGTCAAAACAAATTTGCGATGTGGCATGGCACAGACAAACTGCGAACCAGATGAACATCTTTCATCCATTTTCCAGAGACCTCTCCAATCTCTCACTCCACCAGGACTCTGGAAATGAAAAACAAGAGCAGAATCAAATTCTTATCGACAATATCTATTAGCTTTCTATGTTTGCTTATAGAACCCAGGAACTTAGTTTTCCTGGCTTCTACAACTCTGAACAAACTATTAAAACAACCATGATTTCTTTAGGTTGAACACACTCTAAAATGGATGCCCATTATAAGTGGGGAAACATTAAGCAGAATGTTGCTTTTCAGAAATTCTTATTTTAAACGGAAAAAAAAATCCAAGTAGCTGTTAACTTAACGCCCCTTTTCAGATGGAAAAATAAAAATTGAATAAAAATGTAAAAAACTACAATAACTCTAGTGGCTAGTATGGCTCTCTACCAACTCCTGTCTTACACAAACTGTATTCAGCTGCTAACTTAGGGCATAGCCCATAGACCCCCCACCCCCTTTCAGGTGGACTAAACCTAACAATTTGAATTTTTCCACCTGAACAAAACAAAAAAAACCAAGAAACCTAACACCAAATCCAGAGGCTTATCCTTGAAAATACGAAAAAAAAATCAAGGTCCTCCATAATATTCCAAATATTGAGGCCAAATCTCTGAGACTTGCATCTAAACTTTATTCATAGCAAAGAAACATTAATCAGAAAGTTCTTACCATCCATGCGACTCATTAAGGGCGGTTAACAAAAGATTTGTTTCCCCAGTGCTATACCTCCGTGAAGATGAGACTAACTCCATTTTGAGTTTATTTGTTCTACATACTGATGCCTTTCTTGCCTTAACTGACTATTTTTAGTTTGTATTCACAGCATTTTGGTTTTAATAGGGACCCGGGCTTGGTTATTATGGCCTCTATGCCTTAGATCGCTACTCCATCTCACAGAAAAAAACATCATAATGCCTTGGTGTAGTTTTAGGATACTGAGATTTTCTTTGCATATTATTATCCACCAAACAATACCTGGCAATATGACTCCACTTTTTACAGGCACAACACTTGAAAGCTGGTCTCCCTACATAGGCCCTTCTCTGGACATATGGCGATGGAGACTCAACAGACTTTACACTTTCACTGTCTGAGAAGTAGTCACTAGCAATGGACTCCTCCAAAGTCTCCACTGTCACAGTGTTACTATTCTCGAAAAGATCAAACGTGTTTTCCATTTCAACTCCTGAATCCGTTTTAGGAGCCATTGCACCGCTTTTGTTTGAATACTCCTCATTCATATCACCAACATTGATTCCAACGAAAGCAACATCACTTGCAGGAACAAGAGCATTAGGCTTCCCTAAGGCCCCTTTCACACATATGAACTGTCCGTCCATTTTTCATCCAACCTTTGATGGATGAAAAACGGATATCAATGCATTCCTATGTAAAAACGGATGTAAGTAGATAACATCTATTTAAATCTGCTTTTATCCACTTCCGTGAACATCCGTTTTTTTTTTAAACGGATGAAAACCCTATTTTTCATCTGCTAAAAAAATGGAATGGAGGATAAATGGATGCAAATGGACAAGCGGTCCGTTGTTGCATCCGATTTAGCATCGGTTGTTAGGAGCTGAAGTCCTAACAACCAGTCACTCATCTCTGCTGTCAGCAGAGAGAGAGTAAACAAAAGAAAAAAAAATCGGACCAGTGACAGAGAAAGGAAGGAGAGGAGAACAGCAGTATACACAGGGAGGGGCAGTCTGTACAGACAGGCTGCCTCACTTGCCAGCGCTGACTGTAATTGTTGGCTTTTAAATGTAATTGCTGGCTTTTTTTTCCTTTTAGGTTATGGAGCTGTCATTTGGGGGGTTTTGAGCGGAGAAAGGCAGGAGAGAAGAGCAGAATATATAGTGAGGATGCAGCCTGTACAGACAGGCTCCCTTACTTGCCAATGCTGACTGTCATTGTCTGCTTTTAAATGTCATTGTCAGTTCTTTTTATTCTACACTTTACAGCTCCGAGAATGAGCTGTCATTTGGGCTCACCGCTAAATTAAACAAAGGGGTGCGGTCACTTGATTATGTGACCGGGTGACCCACCCCTTTTGTTTAATTTAGTGGTGGTCTTTCTCCGCCCCAAGCCCCCAAAATGACCGCTTCATAATCTATAAAAAAAAGCTGGCAATTACATTTAAAAGCCGACAATGACAGTCAGCGCTGGCAAGGGAGGAAGCCTGTCTGTACAGACTGCCCCCTCGCTGTGTATACTGCTCTTCTCCTCTCCTGCCCCTCTCCTTGCACACACTGCCCACCCTTTCAAAGAGGACCTGTCACGTATCTGCTATCACATAGGGGACTATTGGTCTCCTATGTGATAGCAAGAAAATCAAAAGTAAAAAAACATGAAAAAAAAAATATTAGCCTCCCCACCCCCAAATACGCAGGCATGCATACAAAAATGCAATCTTTGGGATGCCTACATAAAAGAAATAAAATGCAATTGTGCTGCACTTGTTACATGTCACCGTACAATAATTTTAGCACCAGAGCTTGTGGATAACACTAAACTAATGACCTGTAGGGCTTTTAAAGCATCACCTGTGGAAAATATAGGGTATTGATGTTTTCTTTAATCGTACATCACGGGACACAGAGCCATAGTAATTAACTATGTGGGTTATAGTCCACCTTCAGGTGCTGGACACTGGCACATCCTAAAGAGAAAGTTGCCTCCCTATATAACCCCTTCTTATACCGGGAGCATCTCAGTTTTTTCCCCAGTGTCTAAGGTGTTGGTCATGAGTGAAGATGTGCTGTGCTGAGCTCCACTGGAGCAATCCTTGCTGGGGCAAGCTATGCAGCCGGATCCATTCAAAGTGTCTTTTAGGCCAAATTGAATGGTGCCCGGGTCTCGTATCCGAAGAAACGAGGTTTTGCTTGTAAACGCTTCTCTTTTTAGAGAGCTGGACCCCAGGATCCAGTACTTTTGGTATTAAGGGCATAAAGTTTTACTGGCGGGGTGCTATTACGGGTCCAGGATTGTGGGTTCCCTGAGGGTCCCCGGTTCCTGAAGGTTTGTTAACGGAACCCACCGTGAAGAGTGAAGATTGGGTTTGTTGGTTTTACCACAGAAAACCCTGCGGCGGGAAAGGTAAGTGGAGTAATTTTCTTATGAAATATCTCCTTTAAAGTAAATGTTGTCATGCCTAAGTGTCACCACTGGGGGCTGTATGCAGCACATACCTTCTCATGCTTTGCTCAGAGATCACACTGTGTGAAGCAGCAGACTTTTTTCCTCCGGCTAGCAGGCAGACCTCACTGTAAGTTTGGGGGTTTTGCTTCCTCCAGACACCCCCACCTGGGCTCAACTCTCCCCATCTTCACAAGGCTGCGTATAAGGGAGAACTAAAAACGATCGGCAATTCCATTTTCTTTCACCACCCCTACACCGTGACAGCTTCCAGGTTCTACTCCACGCCATTACTCCCTCACTCACAAGCCGTTTCTGTCGGATCGGAGGCCCGTGCTTGCGCTGGAAAACTCTTTTTTTGAAAGAGAAAGGAGGGGGAGCACAATGCAGTGGTGGAGGCGGGGCTTATCGCGGCATTAGCGTCCTCCAACGTGGGAGTGTGTTTTAAAAAAAAAAAAACTCCATTTGTGCTGGCTGCAAAATTGTCGGAGAGACATAAGAGCAAAGAGGAGCATGAAAGAGGTTGGTGACACAGGCATTTCCTATTTGACACATTTACTATTTGCAACAGGCTGAGCATTAATAGCAGCAGCTGTGGCTGGACTATTGCTCAAGCAGTGGATGCGATTTCTTCTGGTAGTACCTCTGCTTTGTGCATCAGGCTAAGGTCAGAAGGGGGGGTTGAAACCCCGAAAAAAGAGCTAAAAGGGTCTCCCTCAAGCTCTGGAAAGCCTACTCATCTCTACAAATGGTATCCTCCCCTGAGAGGGGGTGGCTGGTCAGAGTCAGAATCGGGGCCATAAAATGTTTGCAACTGTTTTCAACACTGCAGCCCCTGTCTATTTTTACTAAAAAGATCTTTTTTCCTCAGCCATGATAGGTTTTAAAAAAAAAGTTTAGCTACTTTAATCTCATCCCAGTGCGGGTCAAAATGCGACAGGTACTCTTCCATTACCCAGGACCCTCAAACTGAGGAACTAGTGGCAGGAGAAGATGAATTCCCTCAGGGGACCGTGGTGAGGCTGATGACTTCTCTTCTGAGGTGTCAAATGCGGAAGATTGATGGTGCAATTTCTTGCTAAATGGTCTGCTCCACATTTATGTACCCTTAACTGAGTGTTTGGGTTCGCTAAAGCCTCCTCAAGCTGTGCATGCCTTTTCCTGTCCATTCATTGTTGAAAAAGCTTTTTTGTATCTGAGAGGATCACCCAGATAAGCATTATTTTCCCTCCTAAAAAGTTTTCACACTTATTCCTATGGTGGAGAAAATTCACTAAGTAGGGTATACCAGCAATAACGCTGCTATATCCTCTGTGAATAAGGGTTTGACTTGTCCGGCAGACAATGCTCAAATGCTTAGGGATCCAACGGATAAAAAGTTAGAATTCCTATTTAAAAAAACACTTTTTTTCTTTGGCAGATTGAGTGTCTCAGCCTGCGCTGACAATAATTGCTTAATCGTTGAGAGACCTGTTTAACCACTTGCCGACCGGGCCATTGCCGAAAGACGGCAACAGCGCGGTCGGCTAGTTCTGGGTGGACGTCCATGGACGTCATCCGGATCTAAGCTCCCTGCGCGCCCGGTGGGGCGCGCGCACTGAAGTGTCCGTGCTCGCCGGGTTCACGGGACCCGGCGCAGCACGGATCGCGGTAAAGGGCCAATGACAGCGGCCCTTTACTATGTGATCACTCCCTCCAATGAGGGAGCTATCACTATGTAAACAAACTGGGGTCATGCAAAGGTCCCAGCTCTCTTCTCTCCTCACACCGATACAGCGTGAGAGGAGAGAGGAGAGATCGAGTGCAAAGCAGTGAGTGATAAGCTTTTTGAAAGCACTACAGTGCCCAGCAGTGCCATCCAGTGGCACACAAGTGCCACTACTGTGCTAATCTGTGCCATCAGTGCCACTACACTACCCATCAGTGCCACTACAGTACCCATCTGTGCCATCAGTGCCACTACACTACCCATCAGTGCCCATCTGTGCCACCAGTGCCACTACAGTACCCATCAGTGCCACTACAGTACCCATCAGTGCCACTAAAGTGTCCATCAGTGCCACTACAGTGCTCATCTGTGCCATCAGTGCCACTATAGTGCTCATCAGTGCCACATCAGTGCCCTACAGTGCTCATCAGTGCCACTTCTGACACTTCAGTACCCATCTGTGCCATACCAGTGCCACGTCAGTGCCATACCAGTGCCACGTCAGTGCCATACCAGTGCCACTACAGTGCTCATCTGTGCCACCAGTGCCACATCAGTGCCACCAACGTGCCTGTCAGTGCTCCATCAGTGCCACGCCAGTGCTCCATCAGTGCCACTACAGTGCTCATCAGTGCCATATTAGTGCCAATACAGTGCTCATTTGTGCCGTCAGTACCACATCAGCGTCACTAGAGTGCTCATCTGCAGCACTACATCGCTCATCAGTGCCACTACAGCGCTCATCGGTGCCACTACAGTACCCAATAGTGCACATCAGTGCCCATAAGTGAGTGTTCATCAGTGCCACCGTATCACTGGATCCTCATTAGTACCCATCAGTGCTACCTTATCAGTGCATATCAGTGTGGTGCATTAGTATACATCAGTGCAACCTTATCAGTACCCATCAGTGCACCCTCATCAGTTCCCAGCAGTGCACCCTCATCAGTTCCCAGCAGTGCACCCTCATCAGTACCCAGCAGTGCACTCTCATCAGAACCCAGCAGTGCACCCTCATCAGAACCCAGCAGTGCAGCCTCATTAGACCAGCCTCATCAGCACCCATCAGTGCAGCCATATCTGTCCAAGTGTCCCTACCACAGCAGTTTGTCACCACAGCCCACAGTCACCAGTATGGCAAAAAACATTTTTTCCAACAACTTAGCTTGACCGACGAGAGCAGCGGGGAGCTCTCTGAGTCTGTGTCTGATTCTGGTTCAGAATATGAACCCGTTGTAAGCAGTGGTTCTGATACAGAATTGGAGGAAGAGCAAAGTGTGCCCATGAAACGAAGGCGCTCTGGCATGGAGGAGCAGGCTACCACAAGTAGTGCTGTGGCATCAACCAGCAGCTCAGTGCCATCCACCAGAAATGCAGTGGCATCAACTAGCAGCTCAGTGCCATCCACCAGTAGCACAGTGCCATCTCGGCCCCAAAGCGTTAGGACCCATGCCGGCCTTCCCTATGCCCTTGAAAACTTTTACCGCTCAGCCAGGTGTTCAGGTGAACACAGAATTTTGCCCCTATTGATTTTTTTAATTTAATTTTTACCCAAGACCTATTATCCTCCATCGTGGCCCAGTGCAACCTCTATGCACAACAATTTATAACAAGCAACCCTGGTTCAAGTTATGCCCGTCCCTATGAGTGGAGACCATTGACAGTGGAGGAATTTAAATTGTTTTTAGGCCTAACATTTAATATGGGACTCACAAAAAAAATGAATTATACTCCTATTGGTCCACCAACCCCATCCACCACATGCCAATGTATTCATCCATTATGCGAAGATCAAGATAACTCATGATAATGCGTTTCCTCCATTACAATGACAACACCCAGTGCCCTCCCCGAAATGACCCATCACATGACAAATTATTTAAAATTCGGCCACTTCTAAATTTTTTCTCTGAGAAATTCCCCCAGTTATTTATCCCCGACCAAAATATCTCCGTGGATGAGTCATTAGTCCACTTCACAGGCAGGCTTGGCTTCAAGCAGTTTATCCCCAGTAAGAGGGCTCGATATGGGGTTAAGCTCTACAAGCTATGTGACCGAGTAACGGGGTACATCTACGCATTCCGGGTGTACGAAGGGAAGGATACCCAACTGCATCCCCCTGAATGTCCGGAGTACATCGGAGTCAGCGGAAAGGTTGTTTGGGAGCTTGTATATCCACTTCTTGGAAAGGGTTACCACCTTTATGTGGATAATTATTATACAAGCTTGCCCCGTCCATGACTATAATTTGTTTATGGGGGGAGTCGGCTTCAATGATCAGATGATCGAACCCTGCCTTCCCACAAGAAAAAGCCACTTTTGGTATAAAAAAGTCTCCATATATCTTTTCAGTTTGGCCATTTACAATAGTTTTGTTATTTACCGTAAATCTACACAGAGCCCCGTATCTTATCTTCAGTACCAAGAACAAATTATCTCCACCCTTTTTACCCTGAAGGCGCACCAGAAAGCATTCGCTCGGATTCAGTGAGCAGACTCCATGAACGCCACTTTCCTAAAAGACTCCCCCCCCATGAAACAGGCCGGAAACGTCAGAAGAGATGCCGGGTGTGCTCAAGAGGAGGAACTAGAAGAGACACCGTGTATTATTGTCCTGATTGTCCTTCCGAACCAGGCCTTTGTATTGATGAATGTTTCCACCGTTACCATACGTCTCTACATTATTAGGGAAGTATGGTAAACGTAATTGTCATTTACCGCCACACCCCTTTATGCCACTGTACATACCGCTGCCTTCTCCGGAACTGACCCTGGCCCGCTAAACAACCATGCTTCTGCCTAATGCTAAATTGTACCTACCTCTGCCTGCTCTGGAACTGACCCTGGCCTGTTATACGACCACGCTTCTGCCTAACGCTAAACTGTACCTACCTCTGCCTGCTCTGGAACTGACCCTGGCCTGTTATTTGACCACGCTTCTGCCTAATGCTAAATTGTACCTACATCTGCCTGCTCTGGAACTGACCCTGGACTGTTTGACCATGTTTTTTGCCTGCCTCTTGGACTGGTCTTTTACTCTGCTACTGGAGTAGTGGGCTTCATAACACAGGGGTCTCACATATGTGAGGGGCTCCAGAATTGTTTTTCTGGATGAAGAAAACTAATTTTTTAGTTTTCTCATTCCCAGATTAGGGTCTGGAGACTCGGAGGCTTCAAAGAGATTTGGGTGGGAGAAGCCTCTACCCCTGTCCCCATTCTTTTCTGGCCTGCTACTTGGACCATGTTCCTGCATACTACCGGGACCAATATTTTGGCACTGCTGGCAATGTCTCTACTTGCACTGACCCTGGACTGTATAAGGACAGTATCCCTGCCTGTACTATGGACAATATTCTTGCCTGCTGCCTGGACTATTCCATTCACTGTCGCTGACCACGTCCCTGCCTGCTGGCTGGATCAGGGCTCTCCTCCTGTGGACAACTGCACTACTAAAACCACAGGTAATCTTTTGTTTACCCTTTGCTCAACAGAATGTATTTTAGGGTGTAATTCTTGGTTCATGCTATGTGTTAGAAATATGAAGGGCCTTCGAAAATGTGATAGATTGTAAGGAAATTAGATGTGTAATTTGCTCCTAGAACGCCTGAATGTGCTACTTTAATGTTGGGCCTCTGTACGTGGCCAGGCTGTGTAATAGTCTCACACATGTGGTATCGCCATACTCAGGAGGAGTAGCAGAATATATTTCGGGGTGTCATTTTTGCTATGTACATGCTATGTGTTGGAAATATCTTAGAAATGGACAACTTTGTGTAAAAAAAAATGCGTTTTCATTTTTTTTCCACATTTTCCAAAAACTTCTGGGAAAAAATGAACCGTTCAAAAGACTCATTATGCCTCATAGATTATACATTGGGGTGTTTGCTTTCCAAAATGGGGTCACTTTGTGGGCGTTTCCATTGTCCTGGTGCTCCAGGGCCTTCAAAAGTGTAATAGGTGGTTGAGAGATTAGATATGCAATTTATGCTCCTAGAACGCCTGAATGCGCTACTTCAATGTTGGGCATCTATGTGGCCAGGCTGTGTAAAAGTCTCACACATGTGGTATCGCCATACTCAGGAGGAGTAACAGAACATATTTTGGGGTGTCATTTTTGCTATGTACATGCTATGTGTTGGAAATATCTTAGAAATTGACAACTTTGTGTAAAAAAAAATGCGTTTTCATTTTTTTTCCATATTTTCCAAAAACTTCAGGAAAAAAATGAACCGTTCAAAAGACTCATTATGCCTCATAGATTATACCTTGGGGTGTTTGCTTTGCAAAATGGGGTCACTTTGTGGGCATTTCCATTGTCCTGGTGCTCCAGGGCCTTCAAAAGTGTAATAGGTGGTTGAGAGATTAGATATGCAATTTATGCTCCTAGAACGCCTGAATGTGCTATTTCAATGTTGGGCATCTGTATGTGGCCAGGCTGTGTAAAAGTCTCACACATGTGGTATCGCCATGCTCAGGAGGAGTAGCAGAATATATTTTGGGGTATCATTTGTGGAATGTACATGCCATGTGAGAGAAATAACCTGTTATAATGACAATTTGGTGTGAAAAAAAATAAAAATAAAATAAATCTTAATTTTGCAAAGAATTGTGGGAAAAAATTACAACTTCAAAAAACTCACCATGCCTCTTACTAAATACCTTGGAATGTCTACTTTCCAAAAAGGGGTCATTTTGTGGGTATTTGTACTTTCCTGGCTTGTAAGGGTCTCAAGAAATGAGATAGGCCTCAGTATATCAGGTGTGATCAATTTTCAGTGATTGGCACCATAGCTTGTAGACGCTATAACTTTCACACAGACTAAATAATATCCACTAATTTGGGTTATTTTTACCAAAGATATATAGCAGTATAAATTTTGGCCCAAATTTATGAAGAAAAATTACTTATTTGCAAAATGTTATAATACAAATGAAGAAAAACGCATTTTTTTACAAAATTTTCCGTCTTTTTTCATTTATAGCACAGAAAATAAAAAACCCAGAGGTGATCAAATACCACCAAAAGAAAGCTCTATTTGTGTGAACAAAAGGACGAAAATTTCATATGGGTACAGTGTTGCATGACTGAGTAATTGTCATTCAAAGTGTGAGAGCACCGAAAGCTGAAAATTGGTCTGGTTAGGAAGGGGGTTTAAGTGCCCAGTTGTCAAGTGGTTATCAAGGTTATCCTGCTCAGCAGGCCCAGGATCTGGCAGCTTTATGTTTGCAATAGTTGCTATGAGATATCCTATCCTTCACGCCTTGCGCCCTTCGCTAAGCACCATGCAGAAGCCCCTGGCTAGTCTTCCTTTTTGCAGTGAAACAGCTATTTTGGGGATGTTTTGGATAATACATCCAAAAAAATTCTGGTGGAAAAGGTACCCCTTTTGCCATTTAAAAAAGGAGTAAATGTATTTTGGTTTTAAAGCTCCTTCTCCTGTGCCAGGGGCATCAGCCTTCCGCTGTCAGGTTCAAAAGGTAATCCTCAGGGTTAACCCCAGGGACAAAAGAGGTCTTGGGGGAGGAAATCTACAAGATACTGAAGCCTCCTTATGAGGAGGCACCCCGCTCGCTCAATAGGGGGAATTCTTCTGCAGTTCTCAAGGATCTGTCAAGGAGTGTCAAGACGAATGGGAGACTTCCTCAATAGCTCCAAGGTACAAACTGGAGTTCCAAGAGTTCCCGTCTCCTCGTTTTTCTCAGATCAAACATTCCTAAGGATCTAGAGAAAAAGAAGTCTTTCTCTCAAGCATTGGACCATCTTTTGGCAAAAAGTGATCATGGTGGCCCCCATGAGGAGCAAAGGTTGGGGTTTGGTTAAATCCAAATGGACATTCTAGATCTCAAAAAATCTAAATTCAGTTCCTGAATATAACCTCTCTTTTGTTGCATGGAGTCAATCCAATCAGTTATCTCCATCCTACAAGAAGGAGAACTTCTGTCGTCAATCGACATCAAAGATGCATACCTCCATATGCCTATTTCCTCGCTCACTAGTAATATCTACTTTTCAAGGTGGAAAATCTTCATTTTCAGTGTGTAGCTCTGCTTTCCGGTCTAGCTACTGCACCTTGAGTGTTTACAAAGGTTCTGGCCCCTCTTCTAGCCAGATTAAGGGCCCAAGGTATAATGATTATGGTTTACCTGGACGATCTGTTCTTGATAGTCCAGTCGGTAGCCCGCTTAGACCAAAATATGGTCACCACATTCAACTACCTGGAATATATAGGTCGGATTCTCAACCTAGGAGAAATCTTCTTTAAAACCATGAAGATGGCTAAAATACTTGGGTCTGATCATAGGTACACTCAGAAAAGGGTATGCTTGCCCCAGGCAAACATCAGTGCCATAAAGGAACAGATTTGGGTGGTCGAAGCAAGATGAATTCTTTATTCAGCTTTGCATGAGGTTGTTGGGAAAGATGGTGGCTTCATTCGAGGCCGTTCCTTATGCTCAGTTTCATTCGAGACTGCTGCAAAACAGTATCCTATTGGCTTGGAACAAAGGGTTCAAGCTCTAGATTCCCGTGGTGTCTGACTCCAAAGCCTACGGCCACATCACCCTGAAAGTGCCCAATCTCGTCTGATCTTAAAGGCTAAGCAGGGTCGGGCCTGGTCAGTACCCGGATGGACCACCTGGAAATACCAGGTGCTGTAGGCTGGGTACGCCGGAGCCAAAAATCTGCTATGGGGAAAATCCTGCCTTCAGTTACATGGGAAGTGGTAACAACATATGCCAACCTTTCTTTTTGGGTTGGGGAACAGTCCTGGAAGAGGCTAGAACTGTCCAAGAGAAGTGGCCCAGATCAGAAATGGCCTTGCCCATTATCATTCTAGATATTCAGGCAGAGCACTTGGTTCTGAGAGCCTGAACGTTTAGTTTACGGTATTGTCCTGCCAGGATTCCATCCAACAATGCCACAGCAATGGCCTATGTTAATCACAAAGGGGGCACAAGAAGTTGTGCGGCCCAGAGAAAGGTGAATCCTATCCTATCTTGGGAGAAAACAACGTACTTTGCCTATCGGCGGTCTTCATTCTAGGAATAGAAAATTGGCAGGCAGACTACTTGAGTCGCCAGCATTTGTTCACAGGAGAATGTTTCCTTCACCCCGATATCTTCCTGTCAATATGTCAAAGATGGGGGATCCCACACATAGATCTGTTTACGTCCAGGTTCAACAAAGGAATCGACAACTTTGTGTCAAAAACAAAGGATCCACTAGCATGCGGAACAGATGCCTTGCTATTCCCGTGGAATCGGTTCTCACTGATTTATGCATTCCCTCCTATTCTGCCTGCGTCCACGACTTCTTCGCAGGATCAAGCAGGAAGGGAAGTCGGTGATTCTTGTGGCCCCCAGCGGGCCCAGGAAATCTTGGTATGCAGAGATCGTAAAGATGACAGTAGGGGACCCATGGACCCTACCGCCATGGCCAGACCTTCTTCTCAAGGTCTGGTATTCCATCATACCTTACAAACGCTAAATTTAACGGTTTGGCTATTGAGACCCACACTCTGAAGAAACGTGGGCTGTCAGGTTCAGTGGTTTCTATCTTGGTTAATGCAAGGGAGCCGGCCTCCATAATTATATATTATGGAGTCTGGGAAGTATACAGTCAGGTCCATAAATATTGGGACATCGACACAATTCTTTTATTATGGCAATGAGTACATTGGGAGCAGGGCTAGGGCATGAGTCAGGAAATTGTGATTTTGTTGCATGACGGATTTGTAAAAATCTAAAGAACATCTGGTCCTGTATTGTAAATTCTTTTTTGAGTACGTCAAAGGTTTTGAGTTGTCCATCTTTTAATATATGATGTAGGTAAAATATCCCCTGTGCGGACCATATAGATGAGTCCTGTATTTTATTGAATTCTTGAAGCTTTTTGTTGTACCATAGAGGCGTGTAGTCGTTAAACTGTGAAATATCGAGTCTAGAGGTTGCTAAATTCCATATTTTCCTGTAATGGTATATTATAGTATGTCTTCTATCTCCTAGTTCCATCTCTCCCTTGTCTGTCGCTATTGCATATATCGGGTCTTTGGTGTATTGTGCCCACTTAGGGCATATGAGCGTAAGAAATCTCTCACTGTCGGTTTTGTCTAAATGAAAAAGCTGTGATAACTGTGCTGCAATGTAGTATAAATTAAAGTCGGGTAGAGCAGTGCCACCTAGATCAGTCGGATTTTTGAGGGCTTGCCATGTCAGTTTATGCCTGTTATTTCCCCACACAAACGTCTTTAGGAGGGACTCCAAAGATTTAAAATGTTTTAAGGGTAAATAAACGGGGGTGTGCCATAGTATATAGAGTATTTTGGGTAGTAGAATCATTTTAATTAAGTTTATGCGTCCCCAGACCCCCAGTGGCAACTTGGACCAGACCCGTATTTTATTTTTAACTAGGGAGATTAGAGGGGTTATATTTAGGGATATGTAGTCTGCAGGGAATCTGGTTATATGAATCCCTAAATATTTAATGACATCTACTCTTTGTAGTGGTAAGCTGGATTGGGATTCTAAGGGTGGGAAACTATCAATTGGCAAAATTTGGGATTTGTCCCAATTGATTTTTAGACCTGAAAATATTCCAAATTGTTCTATCGTGTGGAGTGCATTACGTAATGATGTGTCCGAATCTGCCAGGTATAAAAGTGTGTCATCTGCGTACATGCTAATTTTTTCAATCAGAGAGCCCACCCTAAGTCCCCTGATCTCTGGGTTTGCTCGGATGGACATCGCCAATGGCTCAGCCGCCAGGGCATATAGGAGTGGGGACAGGGGACAACCCTGTCTCGTGCCTCTACTGAGGTCGAATGGCTGAGACGACCATCCATTGGCTACCACCCTGGCCCTGGGTGTCCGGTATAGGAGTTGGACCCATTTAATAAATTTTGGTCCAAAGCCATAGCCCTCCAAGCATCTCCAGAGATACCTCCACTCCACCGAGTCGAAGGCTTTCGCTGTGTCTAAGGTCACAACCACTCGTGTACCCACTTGCTCATGTGTAGCCTGCAGGTTAATGTAAAGTTTCCTAAGATTAAACGAAGTGTTGCGTCCAGGCATGAAACCAGCCTGGTCCGCGAGTATTAATGTCAATATTACCTGGTTGAGTCTAATCGATAGAACTTTGGCAAGTATTTTGATATCAACCTGTAGGAGCGATATCGGTCGATAGGATTCTGGAAACCCCAGGTCCTTACCGGGTTTAGGGATGAGGACTATTGTAGCCTCTGTCATGGAGGGAGGTAAAGTCTCAGTTTCAAATAGATGATTATATAGTTTTAATAGTTTGGGGGTTAGTAATTTGCTGAATTGGGAATAGAACTCTATTGGGAGTCCATCTGAACCAGGGGATTTGGACCTAGCGAAGCTAGCCATAGCATTTGATATTTCGTCCAAGGTAAGTGGGGCTTCCAATAGGTCTACTTGTTCTTTCGTTAATTGTGGGAAGGATATCTTTTCGAGAAAGAAAGACATGAGGTGGGTCTCAGTGGGGGCTGCCGTTGTGTATAAATCTGCGAAAAAATCTCTAAACATTGAGGTTACCGTAGGTGGGTCTGTTATTTTTTGTCCTCCGGGACCATGCAATGTGATGACCACTGGGGGTCTATCCTCGCTGTGGACTAGGTATGCAAGTAATTTGCCTGCCTTTTCCCCATATTCAAACATTTTTTGCTTAGAAAAAAACATTTTTTGTTTTGCTTTCTGGTATTGCAGCCGATTAACCACTCTAGTCTGTAATTTAAGTTGGTCTACTGTTATTGATGTCGGGGTGTTGGTATACTCTCTTTCTGCAGAGGACAAGTAAGTGCCTTACCGAGGGCACCCGAAGAGTCCATCTTAATTTTATTAATTGCCTTTATCAGTGTGTGTCTAGCAAAGAGCTTAAGAGTCCCAGACTGCGGGTGATGATGCTGACTCATCATTTTCTATAAAGTATAATTTCCATTTGTCTATGAGCTCGTCGTCTTCTGGCAGAAAAGACAGCCAGAATGGATTCAGGCGCCATGCTCGTGGTGGTTTTGTCACTGGAATACTTAATGTAATCCAATAGGGGCTATGGTCCGACAGTACTCTAGGGCAGAACATTGCCTCCGATAGTCTTGGGGTCAATCTGCGGGAAATAAATATAAAGTCTATTCGGGACATAGAGCCCCGAGATGCCGAGAAACATGAATATGATTTGACCAGTGGGAATTTGTGTCTCCATGTATCTATTAGGTGGAAGGTGGAGATAAGCTTGGAGAACTTAGTTTCTGTGGGAGCACCGGGTGTTACTGATGTTATCTGTAGCCTGTCTAGAGCCGGGTTCAAGGTAACATTAAAATCCCCCAACCAGACCGCCGCTATATTTGGATGTCGGGTCATATATGATATGCCTTCCTTGACCATAGACATGTTAAATGGAGGTGGTATATAGAAAGCCATTATCAGCAAAGGCTCCCCATACACCTTGGCATGAATGAATACATAGCGGCCATTCGGGTCAGTAGTTAGCTCACATAATTCAAAATGTACTGATTTAGCAACCAATACAGAAACTCCCCTAGAGTGTGATGTGTGGGTAGAGTGGTACGCCCAACCAACCCATGGCCTGCGGAGCGCCATCTGATGCTTCCCTCAATGTGGGTTTCCACTAGTGCTATTATGTCAGCGCGTTGCTTCTTCAGAAATGTGAAGACTGCTGCTCGCTTAAATTTCTCACGCAGCCCCCTCACATTCCATGTCAAAAATTTCAAGGATGCCATATGCTAAGTAGTTTAATCATTAATTTAACATTTGTATAGAACAATTTGCGCTTTCTGCACAAGGTATACAGAATATTAACTTGCAGAGATATCTGACTCAAATACCAGCGATATGGTATATAGATTTTCTCCCATAGATCTGTCATATGTATCGTTACCTGTTTTCTATTGTGGGTATGCACATTCAAAATGAAACAAACTAAGAACATTTGAACCCCCGCCCCCCTCCCTGCCCTACACTGACCCCAACTTGTGCGGGCATAGTCCCTAAACTGGTCGCTATCTGGGAAACATTCTAACTTCCTCCTGAGTAGTGGAATGTAGATCAATTGGTTCAGCCTCCGGACACTAAATAAAGTGAAAAATATCACCCATATCACTTGCAAACCATGTAAAATTATCCCTCGATCTTCTTGTTTCCATTTATTTGCAACTATTAAGTTCCGGATAGAGTTCCAATGAACATGTTGCTGCTTCCCAGAGCTGTGTGGGGTAAAGTCTCGCTGCACGATACATGTTAACTGTAGGACTTCTTCTCACTCCGGAGCCCCGGAGGGTAATGTGACTCTTGTGCTGTAGATAAACGGGATTTGTGCTTTAGATTTGTACTGGTAGGAGATTTTTTCGGTCTCAGACACTTTATCAAAGGAACTATATCAATCAGCTTGTTGAGGGTTAACTCGTCGTTCCAACCAGGAGATTACTTCCTCTGGATCCTCGAAGAAAACCGCTCGCCCTTCATGCTCCACCCTAAGTCGGGCTGGGAAAAGCATTGAGTATTTATATTGCAGATTTCTTAGTTTACGTTTGGCCTCCATGAAACTCTGACGACGGCGCTGCACCTCTGCCGAGAAGTCTGGGAATATGGCTACCTTGACATTCCCCACTGGGATATTGCCCTTCTCTCTTGCCATTCTCAAAGCAGTGTCCCGATCCTTGTAGTTAAGGAGTTTAGCTATAAACGTACGGGGAGGAGCTCCTTGTGGAGGGGGTCTTGCTGGCATGCGGTGTGCCCATTCCACCGCAAACATGGGGGAAAACACCTCTCTTCCATAAGTATTGATCAGTAGTTGTTCCAAAAAAGTAGAAGTGTCCTTACCCTCCGACCCCTCCGGCAGGCCTATCAGGCGTATATTACATCTTCTCAGCCTATTCTCCATATCATCTTGTTTTAAAAGGAGTTGCTGTATTTGCCTTTGCACGCGGTCTGAGGATGTTTGCAAGGGTGGGATAGCATCCTCCACTTCTCCTAGTCTGGTCTCAGTTTCTTTCACTCTTTCCCTGAGCTTTTGAAAGTCCTGTCTGATAAGAGAAATATCCACCTTGACCTCCTCAATTTGAGCTGTGAGAGAGGTTCTGCAAAAGTTGATTGCTTCCAGAAGTTTGTCAGTGTCGCCCACAGTCCGTTCTCCTGCTCCAGCTTTCTCGGTTGTTCCCTCTTCCTCCATATCTTCTTTTTCTGTTCCTGTCCTGCGGTATTGCTCTAGTTTTGCTGCCGCTGCTTTTTGTGCCTTGGATGGTGACATTGTACGAAGGTCCCAGGTGGACCCCAGAAACTCTGTAAGCTTAGTGCACCACCACCCCGACTTGTTGTTAAGTGAAAGACGGACACTGTCCCAGGCTCAGAGGCCCTCAGGGGTTAAGGATTGGCTTTATTGTACCGTGAAGAAGTTATTTTGGGACTATGTCCCTCAGGATATATGGGGTTCTAGTGAAGGCCGTCCGGTGGGATATACCAGGGCTGTATCTATGCAGAGTACATAGGCAGGGAGGGGAGGTGTACCAAGATGGCCGCCGTATACCTCCTATAAGCCTAGGCCGCAGTCCGGGCCGGGTGTAATTTTCAGCCTCCTCGGGGTCCCCCCTGGCTAGATAAGCCTTGTTTGTCTTGTCCCTGGATGGGGTGTCTATGAGCAGAGTACCTTTTTCCAGCAGGCAGATCGATTCAGGGCCGGAGGAGCGGAGGACCAAGATGGCCGCGGCCTCCAGGAGTAGGCCGAAGCCGCGGTCTTGCCTAGTTGGGAGATCGCCGCTCCGTTCGGGCCGCCGTGGGACCAATCGTTCCAGGATTGTGCTCAATGTCTTCCCCAAGCTGCAGGGATGTGGTCCAGCTGATTTTAGTGCACTTAGAGTCCAGGATGGAGAAGATTAAGGAGTAATGGACGGAGCTCTCTAGAAAAACGTCCTACTCCATGCTGTGCTAGGCCACGCCCCGACATCGACACAATTCTAATCTTTTTGACTCTACCTGCAGACTTTCAGCTTTAATTTGAGGGTATTTACATCCAAATCAGGTGAACGGTGTAAGAATTACAACAGTTTGTATATGTGCCTCCCACTTTTTTTTAAGGGACCAAAAGTAATGGGACAGATTAACAATCATCCATCAAACTTTCACTGTTTAATACTTGCAAATCCTTTGCAGTCAATTACAGCCTGAAGTCTGGAATGCATAGACATCAACAGACGCTGGGTTTCATCCCTGGTGATGCTCTGCCAGGCCTTTACTGCAACTGTCTTCAGTTCCTGCTTGTTTTTGGGGCATTTTCCCTTTAGTTTTGTCTTCAGCAAGTGAAATGCATGCTCAATCAGATTCAGGTCAGGTGATTGACTTGGCCATTGCATAACATTCCACTTCTTTCCCTTAAAAAACTCTTTGGTTGCTTTCGCAGTATGCTTCGGGTCATTGTCCATCTGCACTGTGAAGCGCCGTTCAATGAGTTCTGAAGCATCTTGCTGAATATGAGCAGATATTGCCCGAAACACTTCAGAATTTATCCTGCTGCTTTTGTCAGCAGTCACATCATCAATAAATACAAGAGAACCAGTTCCGTTGGCAGCCATACATGCCCATGCAATGACACTACCACTGATGAGGTGGTATGCTTTGGTTCATGAGCAGTTCCTTTCCTTCTCCATACTCTTCTCTTCCCATCACTCTGGTACAAGTTGATCTTGGTCTCATCTGTCCATAGGATGTTGTTCCAGAACTGTGAAGCCTTTTTTAGATGTTTGGCAAACTCTAATATGACCTTCCTATTTTTGAGGTCACCAATGGTTTACTTCTTGTTGTGAACCCTCTGTATTCACTCTGGTGAAGTCTTCTCTTGATTGTTGACTTTGACACACATACACCTACCTCCTGGAGAGTGTTCTTGATCTGGCCAACTGTTGTGAAGGGTGTTTTCTTCACCAGGGAAAGAATTCTTTGGTCATCCACCACAGTTGTTATCCGTGGTCTTCCGGGTCTTTTGGTGTTGCTGAGATCACCGGCGCGTTCTTTATTTTTAAGGATGTTCCAAACAGTTGATTTGGCCACACCTAATGTTTTTGCTATCTCCCTGATGGGTTTGTTTTGTTTTTTCAGCCTAATGATGGCTTGCTTCACTGATAGTGACAGCTCTTTGGATCTCATATTGAGAGTTGACAGCAACAGATTCCAAATGCAAATAGCACACTTGAAATGAACTCTGGACCTTTTATCTGCTCCTTGTAAATGGGATAATGAGGGAATAACACACACCTGGCCATGGAACAGCTGAGCAGCCAATTGTCCCTTTACTTTTGGTCCCTTAAAAAGTGGGAGGCACATATACAAACTGTTGTAATTCCTACACCGTTCACCTGATTTGGCTGTAAATACCCTCAAATTAAAGCTGAAAGTCTGCAGTTAAAGCACATCTTGTTTGTTTCATTTCAAATCCATTGTGGTGGTGTATAGAGCCAAAAAGATTAGAATTGTGTCGATGTCCCAATATTTATGGACCTGACTCTATGTCTTCTGGTGTGAAACCAGGGGTCAAAGGTAGAATCCTTGACTTTCTGCAGATAGGGTGAGAAATAAAGCTGGCCTTAAGTGCTTTCTAAGGACAGGTCTTGGCCTTATCGGTATTATTTCAGCGACCACTTGCTTCGCATTCTTCAGACACAGCCTTCTTATTCAGAACGATAGGGTTATATCGCCTCTATTAGGAGTAGGACTAGGCAGAACAAAAAAAAAAACACTTGGCCATGCCCATGGGCCGTCCTCAGACAGTATATAACCCCCTCCCTGCTCTAGGCATTCAGTTTATTTTTGCCTAGTCAGGAGTAAGGACCTGGTTCACTGCTGGGATCTCTAGTCCTGGGAATTTTTGTTTTTTATTTTGTTATTTTCTCTTTTTCCTGGATTTTTTTTCTGAATCTACAATCAACTGCCAGGCTGGGTGAAGGACTGGATACTTAGATCCAGAGGGTCACCCCAGTCTGGCCAGCGAACGTGTGCAGACCTCAGCTATGCGCTAGGTTGGCTGCGACCTAGCCCCGTTGGACAGGGGTTGGCCCTGCGAGTTAAATGTCTCGCGAGATCGCATATGACCAGGTCTCGGCCTGTGTCGCAGCGTTCCTCATGGCTGACTGCCCCCCACTTCAGTGGCGAGGAGGATCTGTCTGGGAGAGTTACCTGCGCACTTCGCTGGAGCGGTAAGTAGGGGGCCCCCGCCTCTCCTTCGCTGGGGGGGTACGGGTACTCCCTGGGGTGGTCGGTCCCTCCGGGGTTCGCCTCCATCCCCCCCTCCTTTCCTTCCTGGGTGAGGCCCAGGCTTCTGGCCCTGGGGGCTTTGTGGACACAGTGTCCACCCCCCTTTTCCACCTTGGGTTTGCTACTAGGGGGGTATCTCATGGGCCCACCTGCTGCATTTTGGGGGCCCAGGAGGTGAGTGACCGGACATCTGCATTCGGGTGACTGGGCGCGGGAGGGTAGCCCCAGATTGGGCGGCGGAGGCCGCTATTGTCCGTTTGGGGCCATGCACTTGCGGTGTGCAGCTAAAAGTTTAGTCCACGCTTCGCGGCCTACCAGACAGGTACCGCTTGGGAGGCCCCGGGGCTGGCTGCGGAGGCTGCCGCTTCCATAATTTTGGCCGAGGCTTTGTTGCCTACAGATTGATCGGTCCGGTCCTCCTGCTCGCGGCAGATGGCCGAAAATTTGGGCCACGGCTTTGCGGCCTACCGGCAGGGTAGGGGGGCCCCGGGGTCGGCTGCGGAGGCCACGCCGCTCCCGTAGTTTAGGCCACAGCTTGCGGCAAATGGATCGGTCTGGTCGACCCGCTCGCGGCAGATGGGCGAAAATTTAGGCAGCGGTTTTTGCGGCCTGCTGGGCCATGGCTTCTGCGGCCTGCTGAGCCTGGTCGGTGCCCCCTGTGAGGGGCCTTGGTCGGTGCCCCCTGTGAGGGGCCTTGGTTGGTGCCCCCTGTGAGGGGCCTTGGTTGGTGCCCCCTGTGAGGGGCCTTGGTCGGTGCCCCTGTGAGGGACCCCACTCTGTGCCCCCTGTGAGGGGCCATGGTCTGGGCCCCCTGTGAGGGGCCATGGTCTGGGCCCCCTGTGAGGGGCCGCGGTCTGTCCCCACTGTGAGGTGCCCCGGGTCTGTCCCCCCTGTGAGGGGCCCCAGGTCTTTGCCCCTGTGAGGGGCCCCCGGGTCTGTGGGGGGCTTCGGTCTGTGCTCCCTGTGCGGGGCCGCGGTCGAGGAGTGCTGGTTTTCGCACTTATTGCATCTGTGCGGGAACCTTTCTTCAAGATGGGGGATGCAGCGGTGGCTGCGGCAGAGGGCCGGTATCCCTTTGGATAAGTGGTTTTGCGCTGCGAAGGCGTTCCCTTTTCCCTCTTATTCTGACAAAATTGTGTGTGAGGACTGGGAGTGTCCAATTTGGGTTTTTTTGTGTTTCCAAGAACACTTGCTGTAAGGTACCCCTTTGGGGGGTCTCTCCTTCAGTAGTGGATGGTTCCTCCAGTAGTGGATCCCCCTGTCTCTAGGCTGCTCAAGGCAACCATGGTTCCAATAGAGGGATCTTTTGGTCCAGCTGACATACCTGGAGGGGGAGCAGAATCCCCGTCTTCCTGCATTGGTGGATCTATTGGTCCAGGTACTGCAGTTGTCCGATATGTCATTTGGCCGCAGTTACCCTGGTTGCTGAGCTCTCTGTTTCCTCAGTGGTGCCGAGGCATGTATTTTTGGGTTTGACCCGGAATGGCATCATGTCACGTCTTGATCTTTCTTGATCTTGTCCGTTTACAAGATAGTTTTCCGGCTGTGTTCCTCCAAAGAGGTTTTTTTTTTTTTGCTTCTAAGGACGTTTGTCACCAGACTGCTGACTGTTCTCCGCTCCCGTTGCTGTAGAGTGTGATGGTCCCGGTTCCCGTGCTGAGAACAGTTTCAGGGGTTTTATTCAAACCTGTTCACAGTCTACAGGATGGAGGGCATGGTACATCTAATTCTGGACCTCAAGGCCTTGGCCTGCCGTGGGGGGGTACAGTAGTTCAGGATGGAGTCCGTCTGCACAGCGGTGGCACTCCATCATGGGGACTTTCTGACTTCTATTGATATCACGAATGCTACTTGCACATTCTGTTATGTGCCTGACTCCAGCACCTCCTCCGTTTTTTACTGTGAGTGCAGAGCATTATGAGCATGTGGTTTTGCTCCTTGGGTCTGGCTACCGCTCCTCGGGTGTTCACGAGGTGTTGGCCCCGGATCTGGCGTGGTTACGTCGGTGGAGGTTTGCGATCCTCGGCTGCCTGGACGATCTTCTTCTCTGACTCAATGACTACTCTGAGGAGCAACGTAGTTCTTATACAAACCTTGACTGATTTCAGTGGAGTCTATACTATCGGAAGTCTGCTTGGCCCTGCCAGATCATTGGATTACCTGAGCCTGACCCGGGCTTCAACTCTGGCCAGCGTGTTTCTTCTCCTGGACAATACTCGGGAAGTTGTAGACTGCTTTTTTTCTGAGAAATTTTACGTTAAGTAAAAAAATCCTATTTTTTCCACAACCCTGTTCTATGGAAGAAAAATCACTACATTCTCTTGATGTGGTGAAAGCAGTCTACTTAAAGACGACTGCTCAGATTCGGAAAACGGATGTTTTGTTCGTATTGCCTGAAGGTCTTAAAAGAGGATGGAAGCATGGAAAGCATGGAAATCTACTATTCTAAACGGATTCAACAAGTAATCGTTCTAGCTTCTTGTTTAAAGAGGTAGTTTCTACCCTCTCAAATCAAAATGCACTCCTCTAGGGCTGTTAGTGCTTCGTGGGCAGTGCATCACCAAGCCTCCATGGCTCAAATCTGCAAGGTCGCAACTTGGTCTTCAATGCCCATCTGTACATCTCTACTGAACTGACATTGCTGACATTGCTTTAACATTTTTGGTAAACATCTTGTATCCATCTGTACATCTCTACTGAACTGACATTGCGTTAACATTTTTGGTAAATGTCTTCTGCTGCCATATCTTTAAACTTCTATATTTAATGCTAGCGCTAAACCAGCCCCACTGCAATAGCAATATTACTGGTGATTGATTCTCAACCCCATTTGGCTGGGGGGAGTGATCAAGAGAGGCAATTAGCTTTACGACCCTAGCCTGTGTCTGTAGCTGGTCTGGTATTTGCCATCTCCTCTCTCATATTCAGGTGTCTCAAATTAGACCCAATAATGAACAACTGAGAAAAGCATGCCTGCTTAGTCCCCCTATAAATTTAAAGCATCCTATGGGGTGGCGCAGACATCATGACTCTGTCCTGAGTGGCTCTGTCACTAGTGATGCGCAGTTTCACCGACGCAGTTTAACGAAAGCAGGATAATTAAAGCTGGATGAAGATACAACAAGAACTCTGCTCCACTCTACAAGACAACACGCAAACCAGCTTTTGATATTTATTTTATATAAAGTCAGTTTCCCACTCTCTATCCACTAACATGCTCCTTATTGTTTTCCTTCTCACATTGGCGTCTTCTATCCTCAAATTATCTTTACTCTACCCCTCCTCTCTTCCCTGCAGCATGCACATATCACCCTCACTCCTACCCTCTCCCTACTATGGCACCCATCATCTCCTGCATTTGGTGCATCCACATGCTGACAAAAACACCAGGGCCACTAGACACGTGCGCTCATGCCCGTCCCACTCCCATCTTGCCTTTCTTGCCCTCCTCCTTCTCCTAGTCTCAGGTGACATTTCTCCTAATCCTGGTCCGCCATATTCCAATTGCAAGCCATATATCCAATACCCTTCCACCTCTGGCAACCACCGCAATCCACTCAGTTTAATTTCTATCCCCCTGCTTCCTCAAAGCAGCCCACCAATCTCATGCGCCCTTTGGAACGCCCGCTCCATCTGTAACAAGCTAACATCTGTACATGACCTCTTCATCTCTCATGGCTTTAACATACGCGCCATAACAGAAACCTGGCTTCAAAATTTTGACTCAGATTCTCCTGCTGCCCTCTCCCATGGTGGACTCCATTGGACTCTCTCCCCCAGACCCAACAGACAGAAAGGAGGTGGAGTTGGCTTCCTTCTATCCCCACAAAGCACCTTCCAAGTCCTTCCTGTCCCTCCCCCTCTATCTCTCTCTTCTTTCGAGATGCACTGTATTCGTCTGTTTTCCCCCATTTTGCTGAGGATTGCAGCAATATATTGGCCTCCTGGGCCGGTATCGCGCTTTCTTGATGACTTATCTGCCTGGCTACCCTACTTTCTCTCCTCTGAAATACCCACTATCATTCTTGGTGACTTCAACATTCCTGTCAATGTTAACAGCCCAACTACAGCTAAACTTCTAGACTTAACCTCATCTTTTGACCTAACCCAATAGACACATACATCCACTCACTCCAATGGTAATTTCCTTGATCTTGTATTCTTCCATCTCTGCAACCCTGGCAACCTCACCAACACCCCCTTTCCTCTTTCTGATCACAACCTCATTACTTTCACTGTATCCTTGCCTCCAACCACCCATCCCTCCAAGCAGCAAACAATTACTTGTAGAAACCTTAGCCACTTTAACCCTTCTCTTCTCTATTCTGCTACTGACCACCTATATGACATAATCTCTCCCCTGTCCTGTCCTGACTTGGCCACCTCTGTCTACAGCAGTTCACTCTCATCATCACTAGATGCACTTGCTCCTCTAACCACACACAGAATCAGGCCCCGACCGTTACAACCCTGGCAAACTGACAACACTAGAAATCTCAAGAGACATTGCCGTGCTCTTGAATGACTGTGGCGTGAAACCAAATGCCTGCAAGACTTCACTCTATATAAATCTGCCCTTCTAAAATACAATTCATGCCTCCATGCTACCAAACAAGCCTACTTTGTCTCTCTTTTTAATTCCTTGTCATCCAGTCCCCGTTGGCTCTTCTCAACCTTTAACTCTCTGCTTCGTCCCCCACCCCCTCTACCCACTAACTCACTCACTGCCCAAGAGATTGCCAATTACTTCAAAGACAAGATTGATGCAGTTCGTGAGGATACCTCTACTGTGCGTACATCTTCCCCGCCCAACATACCTTGCCTAACAGCACATTCAACACTCTCCTCTTTTGAATTGGCTACTACTGAAGAGGTTACAAAACTTTTCTCAGATGCCCACTTAACCAATTGTAAACTGGATCCTGTTCCCTCACAACTACTACAGTCACCCTCTTCTTCTATCCTATGCTCCCTCACTCACATCTCTATTCAGCCCCCTTTACTCTATTACCCCTAACTAAAATCTAGTAGAACCAATTGCCTTCAGAAGTCCCCTAATTAGTAAATAGAGTCCACCTGTGTGTAATTTAATCTCAGTATAAATACAGCTGTTCTGTGAAGCCCTCAGAGGTTTGTTAGAGACCCTTAGTGAACAAATAGCATCATGAAAACCAAGGAACACACCAGACAACATATAATATCCCAAGCTTTGAACATCTCACGGAGCACTGTTTAACCACTTCAGCCCTGGAAGGATTTACCCCCTTCCTGCCCAGAGCACTTTTTGTGATACTGCACTGCGCACAGTTTTTATTTTTTGCGCTATAAACAAAAAGAGCGACAATTTTGAAAAAAAAGCAATATTTTTTTACTTTTTGCTATAATAAATATCCCCAAGAAATATATAAAAAAAACAACATTTCTTTCTCATTTAGGGATAAAATTGTGCGAGTCGCTGTTCGAGAAGGATGGCAAAAAGCAATGTGCTACACTGCTAGCGCTTTTTCTGACAGGAGAACCCCAAAAGACCTATTATGACCTGGAACCAGATGCAACCCAGGATTATGAGATACTGAAGGCTGAGATGCTTGCACGCCTGGGTGTCACGATTGCAGTCTGGGCTCAACAGGGTGCAGCGGTGGTCCTACAGTACTGACAAAGCATCCCGCTCCCAAATGTTTCACTTGATACACCTCACCAAGAAGTGGCTGCAGCCAGAGACTTTGGCAGGCCCTAAAATTGTGGAGCATGTGGTTATGGACCGGTATTTGCATGCGTTTCCTGCCACCATGAGAAAGTGGGTCAGCCATGGGGACCCTAAGACTGCAAACCAGCTGGTGGACCTGGTGGAGAGACTTACTGCTGCTGGAGACTTATTATTGAACTCATCTGTGCCCCACCCCAGTAGCACTAGAGGTGAAAAACCGCCCGGGGGCCGGTTCAAGGTCGTGGGAAAAAAATTACAAGACTGTTGCTACAAATAATGAGACTATGGGCTCAGGACCTGGAGACTGGCCAAATAGGTCAGGAAGGTTTCTAAGGCCGTTTAGAGGACTGGGTACAGAACACACAAAATTTTATCGCTGCCATGCGTTAGGTCATATTGCCACTAACTGTTCCCTAAGTGATGAACCAATGCAATGTGATAATATTTTTTGAAAAAAGACATGTCTCTTTTTGCACAGGTGGCATGTACTGCATCATGTCAGGGATGCATGGAAAAAACAAATGTGTATGATTTCTGTTGATGGAAAGCCAGTCACTGCTCTGCTAGATTCCGGTAGTGTTGTGACATTAGTCAAAGGTGATTGTCACGAACCTTACTGTGGCGTCTGAAATGACGAGGGTGGCCTCTTGCACGGTTCAGTCCTAACACCCCTGGAGGTGTAGACAGGGCTGCTAGGGCAACGGAAGGGTGCAGGTGCCTGTTGGCAGGATCAGGAACACCGGAGCCTAGAGATGCTGGTGAGATGTTGATCCTGGATAGGTTCAGGAAAGTCCAACAGGAGAACTTGCAAGGCCGGGAACAAGCAGGAGTCGGCAACGTGCTGGCAGGAAGGTGCACAGTCGATAGGCAGGTTCGTAGTCAGGGGCTAGCGGAGGTTGGCAATGGGCTGGCAGAGAGGTACAAGATCAGAAGACAGAGCCATGGTCAGAAGTTCAAGCCGGGTTCAGTACAGGAAGCAGAAGTAAACAGAGTTGCAGGGATAATCCAAAAGAGTAGTCAGGAATGCCAAGGTTTCAGGATCAAGGTTCAATCAAACAGCAATCAAGGATACAGGAACTAGCTGAGACAATCCAGCACTGATACTAGTATGCTGATCCTTTAAATAGGGTGCCCTGTGCTGTGATTCGTTGGCGTGCGGACGTGCCCACGCCGACGTGCACTCGTTCGTATGAGAGTACTAACGTGCTTGCCTGGTCCGGGGTTCACACATTCGTGCCGCACGTCTGGCTGGCGCACGGGAACGAGCATTTGTAATGGTTCTCTGACAGTGATTTTGTAAATCCTGCAAAGTTACATCCTAGCACTATTGAGGTGATGTGTATACATGGTGACACACTTGACTACCAGACTGCTGTGGTTGAGTTTTATACCCCTCGGGGCACTGTGACACATTCAGTGGGGGTGGTACCCTCACTACTTCATGAAGCCCTAGTGGGGAGAGATTTTCGACACTTTTGGAGTTTATGGGAAAACAAAAGGTGTCAGGTGCCCACGCCGACGTGCACTCGTTCGTATGAGAGTACTAACGTGCGTGCCTGGTCCGGGGTTCACACGTTCGCGCCGCACGTCTGGCTAGTGCACGGGAACGAGCGTTTGTAATGGTTCTCTGACATTGCCCCCTCCTTACGGGCAGCCTCTGGATGCCCCTCTGGATCCTTCTTTCTGGATGAGAGCGATGAAAGGCTTGTATAAGCCTTGGGGCATGAAGGTTTGCTTCCGGTTCCCAGGAGTTTTCTTCTGGGCCAAAACCTTTCCATTCAATTAAATATTGATTATGTCCTTGCCTTTTTCTGCAGTCCACAATGGTCTTGATCTCAAACTCCTCCTCTCCATCCACCATTATGGCCTCTGGGGGCCCCATTTCGCGTCCTGGAAAGGGATTAACCACGTCAGGTTTCAACAAGGAAGTATGAAACACAGGATGTATCTTGAATGTGTCGGGAAATTCAAGTTCATACGCCACTGAATTGATCTTTCTCGACTGGGAAAGGTCCCAGATATTTAGGTCCCAATTTCCTGGACGGGCAGGCCAGTTTCAGATTGACTGTTGAAAGCCACACACGGTCACCCACTTTCAAATCCAGTTCTCCTCTCCTCTTTCTGTCAAAGAATCTTTTATTAACCTCCTGTGTCCTGGCAATGGTCTCTCTCAGCACCTGGTTATTAGTAGCAAGGAAATTTAGTCTGTCCTGAACAGCTGGTAACGGAGAGTCTGGAATTAGCGTTGGCAAGAAAGAGGGATGGAACCCATAATTAGAGAAGAAGGGAGATTGGTTGGTAGCTGTATGGGTAGAGTTGTTAAATGCGAATTCCGCCAAGGGCAATAGTGAGGCCCAATCTTCCTGGTAAAAAGAGGTAAAGCATCGCAGGTATTCTAGCGTTTGGTTGGTACGCTCAGTCTGTCCATTGGACTGGGGATGATACGCTGAGGAGAAATTTAGTTTGATGCCCAGTGCTTCGCACAGTGTTTTCCAAAATCTTGAAGTAAACTGCACTCCACGATCTGAAACAATGTCACTAGGGATTCCAAGCAATCTCACCACTTCTTTAATACAAACTTCAGCAGTTCCTTTCATGGGGACAAAATGTGACATCCTGGAGAGGCGGTCCACCACTACAAAGATGGATGAAAATCCTTCCGATGGAGGGAGCTCTACAATAAAATCCATCGCAATCTTATCCCAGGGTCTTTCAGGAATGGGTAGTGGTCTTAATAATCCCCATGCTTTGCTTTTGCTGTTGTTGTTTTTGAGAAAAATTGAGCATGAGCCGACATATTTCCTGCAGTCCCTTGCTAAGCTGGGCCACCAAAAATGTCTCTGGACCAAATCCATGGTCTTGTGTCCCCCGAAATGGCCGGCCAGCGGGTAGTCATGGCACACTTGTAAAATAGTAGTACGCAGATTCTGTGGTACGAAAATTTTATTCCCCTGCCAATAGAGCCCATCGTCTTCTTGAAGGTTCATATCTGGAGTCAGAGAGATTCCCCTGGATGCTTGACGTATCTGTGTCATTAAATCATTTTGTGTAAGCAAAAAATTCCCAGCCTGTAATATGGTATCCGTTTGAGGTGGAACCTCGATTTCCGTGAACATACGCGACAACGCGTCTGGTTTCACATTCTTGGATCCGGGCCGGTAGGTTATATGAAAACTGAAGCGAGAAAAAAAAAAGAGCCCATCTTGCTTGTCTGGGTCTGAGACGTTTAGCAGTCCTGAGATACTCTAAATTTTTGTGATCTGTGAAGATCAGTATTGGGTGTGTTGCTCCCTCCAAGAGGTACCGCCACTCTTCCAGAGCCGATTTGATTGCCAACAGTTCCCGGTCCCCCACATCGTAGTTCCTTTCTGAAGGCTCTCATTTCTTCGAGAAAAAGGCCACAGGGTGCATTAAAGCTTTAGGTCCTTGGCGCTGAGACAGGATGGCCCCTACAGCGCTCTCTGAAGCATCTACTTCCAGTATGTATGGAAGGGCAGGATCAGGGTGCTTCAATACCGGGGCAGAGGTGAATAGTCTCTTTAATTTGTCAAAAGCAGCTTGAGCTACCTCTGTCCACTGAAAGCGGTTCTGTTTTTTGGTGATCTGAGTGATGGGCATGATACCCGAAAAGTTTTTAATAAATTTCCTGTAAAAATTGGAGAAACCAATAAACCGTTGTACCCCTATCTTGTCAACGGGAGGCGGCCAGGACATTATGGCTGCGACCTTTTGAGGATCCATTGCCATCCCTCCTGTAGAGATTACTAGTCCGAGAAAGTGAATGGTCTGCCGTTCGAATTCACATTTCTCGGCCTTGGCATAGAGTCCATTTTGTCTTAACCTAAGAAGGACCTGTTTCACATGGTCACGATGTAGTTCCAGGGAAACCGAGAAAATCAGAATGTCGTCTAGATAAACGATCATGAATAAGTCTAGGAAGTCTCTGAAAATATTATTTACGAAATGCTGGAAAGTTGCTGGTGCGTTACATAACCCAAAGGGCATAACGAGGTACTCGAAATGGCCAAACCGCGTCTGGAAGGACGTTTTCCACTCATCACCCTTTCTGATCCTGATCAAGTTGTAAGCACCTCGTAGATCCAACTTGGTGAAAATTGTTGCAGAGCGGAGTCTCTGGAGTAATTCTGGAATTAGAGGCAGGGGGTAGCGGTTTTTAACGGTAATCCAATTTAGTTCCCTGTAATCCCCACACGACCGGAGTGAGTGGTCCTTCTTTTCAACAAAGAATATTCCTGCTCCAACTGGAGAAGTAGAGTGTCAGATGAACCCCTTTTTGAGGTTCTCGTTGACGTAGTCTTTCAGGACCAAGAGTTCAGGTTCCGAGAGGGGGAAAATTCGGCCAAAGGGGATTTCTGCCCCTGGTAAAAGTTCAATTGGGCAATCGTAGGCCAGGTGGGGAGGAAGGGTGTCTGCTTTCTGTTTATCAAAGACATCCAGGAAATCGTGGTATACGGGTGGAACAAGATCTTGGGATTCAGATGTGGGTTTGAGACAACCAACAACTGGTACTGAGTGGTGGAGGGTTTGGAGGCAGTTATGGAGGCAATAGGCAGACTGAAAGACCACCTTGCCGGTTGTCCAATCGATCTGTGGGTTGTGTGCTTGCAACCATGGCATTCCCAGGATGATTGGGAAGAGCGGTGAGGATATCACGTCTAGGCACAACAGTTCTTGGTGGTTGGGTGAGATATCAGCGGGCAGAGGTTGAGTTTCTTGAATGATGGGCCCAGATTTGATGTTGGACCCATCAGCTAGTCGTATGGACAATTTGTGTTACTTGGGACGTAGAGGAATCTTGTGTTGCAGGGTGAAGGCATGGTCGACGAAGCAACTACAGGCGCCTGAGTCAACGATGGCCTGGACCTGGAGTGCCCCTCCTGGAAGCTGTAGGGAGACAGGAACAGCAATGTGAGTTGATCTTAATAGAGCCAAAGCACAAGGATCAAGAGAAGACGAGACACACTTACGAGTCTTGTTAGGACACATGTTGGCGTAATGACCGGTTCCTCTACAGTAAAGGCAGAGATTATTCATACGGCGGCGCTGCTTCTCTTCTGGTGTCAATGGGGCACGAAGCAGGCCTAATTGCATTGGCTCGGAAGCTTCAGTGACTGGAGCAGATAGTGGGGTTGCAGGAATAGGTGGGTGGCTGGGTACCCTAGGTAACATCCACATGGGCCGGTATTGGCTGGTTCTTTCAGATTTTCGCTCCCTCAGCCGGCGATCGATCTGAATAGATAGCTGAATCGGTTCTTCAAGAGAATTGGGGACCCCCACCCGAGCTAGTTCATTTTTCAATGCCTCTGACAGTCCTGAGCGGAACTGAAAACGAAGAGCGGCGTCGTTCCACTGTGTGTCGGAACTCCACCGTCTAAAGTCTGTGACATAGTCCTCCACAGGCCTACGGCCTTGCTGGAGGGCGTGGAGACTAGCCTCAGCTGTAGTGGTGCGCTGAGTGTCATCATAAAGCTTAGCCATTTCATCCAAAAAAGAGTCCATGGTGCCTAGCAAGGGACTAGCTTGTTCTAATAGATGGTGAGCCCAGGTCTGGGGTTCTCCCTGTAGCAACGAGATGATGAATCCCACCTTGGTACTTTCCAAGGAGAAGGTGCGAGGCTGAAGTAGGAAATACAGATGGCAAGCGTTTCTGAAAGCGCGGAATTTACTGCGGTCTCCCATGAATCTTTCTGGAGCAGGAACTTGTGGCTCTGGGGGTGGCACCACTACTGTGGGAGTAGAAGTTGAGATCGACGGTGCAGGTGCTGCGGCTGTCTGGCGTGCCGAGGTGCTTGGAGGGAGAGACTCCATTCGTTGCTCAAGTCGCTGATAGCCATCCTGCAGGCCCTGGACTGCTTGAGTGAGGTTTGCAATCTGCTGGCACAGAGCATCCATAGCTGAGGCCCCCCTTTCAGACTCCATTTGGCTGGATTGCACTGTCACGAACCTTACTGTGGAGTCTGAAATGACGAGGGTGGTCTCTTGCGCGGTTCCGGTCCTAACACCCCTGGAGGTGGAGACAGGGCTGCTAGGGCAACGGAAGGGTGCAGGTGCCTGTTGGCAGGATCAGGAACACCTGAGCCTAGAGATGCTGGTGAGATGTTGATCCTGGATAGGTTCAGGAAAGTCCAACAGGAGAACTTGCAAGGTCAGGAACAAGCAGGAGTCGGCAAGGTCCTGGCAGGAAGGTGCACAGTCGATAGGCAGGTTCGTAGTCAGGGGCTAGCGGAGGTTGGCAATGGGCTGGCAGAGAGGTACAAGATCAGAAGACAGAGCCATGGTCAGAAGTTCAAGACGGGTTCAGTACAGGAAGCAGAAGTAAACAGAGTTGCAGGGATAATCCAAAAGAGTAGTCAGGAAGGCCAAGGTTTCAGGATCAAGGTTCAATCAAACAGCAATCAAGGATACAGGAACTAGCTAAGACAATCCAGCACTGATACTAGTATGCTGATCCTTTAAATAGGGCGCCCTGTGCTGTGATTCGTTGGCGTGCAGACGTGCCCACGTTAGTATGAGAGTACTAACGTGCGTGCCTGGTCCGGGGTTCACACGTTCGTGCCGCACGTCTGGCTGGCGCACGGGAACGAGCGTTTGTAATGGTTCTCTGACAGTGATTTTGTAAATCCTGCAAAGTTACATCCTAGCACTATTGAGGTGATTTGTATACATGGTGACACACTTGACTACCAGACTGCTGTGGTTGAGTTTTATACCCCTCGGGGCACTGTGACACATTCAGTGGGGGTGGTACCCTCACTACTTCATGAAGCCCTAGTGGGGAGAGATTTTCCACACTTTTGGAGTTTATGGGAAAACAAAAGGTGTCAGGTGGACAGAGCTCCCCCTCCAGAGGAAACACTGGAACTCACTCCAGATCCTTTTGATTGCAAAATTGAAAAGGAAAACATTGGTGTGTCCAACGGAGGGGTAGATCCTTTTCCCTTTTCTGTAATGGCTGGGGAACAGAAGGAACTGGAATCTAGCCCCCAGCTTGAGGTTAATGAACAAGAAATGATCTCTTAGTCTAATAGTGAGAGTGGTCAGAATGTGGTGCATGACTTAGAAGTCAGGAAAGATAACTTTTGTACGGAACAACTAAGAGACCCCACACTCAGTATAGCCAGAGAAAATGTTAAAATGATTGATGGTGAATCTGTTGAACCTAATGAAGGGGTGTCTTTTCCCTACATGCTTAAAAATAACTTGCTGTATCAAGTGGTAAAGCAAGGAGAGGAG
Source organism: Aquarana catesbeiana (assembly GCF_042186555.1). Taxonomy (NCBI): domain Eukaryota; kingdom Metazoa; phylum Chordata; class Amphibia; order Anura; family Ranidae; genus Aquarana; species Aquarana catesbeiana. The sequence goes on from NC_133327.1 coordinate 488,118,725, forward strand.
GAGGTAGAGCAACTAGTGGTTCCCAAACCCTATTGTTGTATGGTATTAGATTTAGCCCATGGTCATATAATGGGTGGACACCTGGGTATAAAGAAAACAAAGGCGAGAATAACCCAGAGATTCTTTTGGCCTGGGTTATATGCAGATGTCAAAAAATATTGTAAGTCATGCCCAAAGTGTCAGTATTCTGCGCCATCACCCCATTTTTGCAGTCCGCTGGTACCGTTGCCGATCATTGAAGTGCCTTTTGAAAGAATTGGGATTGATCTGGTGGCACCAGTAGTAAAGTCTGCCCAGGGCCATCGGCACATACTGGTAATACTGGACTATGCCACGCGGTATGCCATTCCCTTGCATTATACCTCAGCTAAGACTAGTCGTGTTGGTATTCCAAAAGCATTAATAATGGATCAAGGCATACCATTTATGTCCAGAGTCCCTAAAGAATTATGCAAGTTGTTCAAAATCTCCCATCTCCGTACCTCTGTCTACCACCCCCAAACTGATGGTCTTGTAGAGAGATATAACAAAACGCTCAAAAGCATGTTAAAAAAGGTGGTGGACAAAGATGGGAAAAATTTTTTTGCTGCCGTACCTCATGTTTGCTATACGATGTTTGCTATACGAGAGGTACCTCAGGCCTCTACAGGTTACTCCCTATTTGAACTACTGTATGGTAGACATCCCTGGGGATTGCTAGATTTTGCAAAAGAAACGTGGGAGGGAGAGACCACATCATATAGAAGCGTCATGGAGCATATCTCATTGATGCAAGATAGGATTGCCGCTGTCATGCTTGTACAGGAACATATGGCGCAAGCTCAGGAGGCCCAGAGAAGGGTTCTAATCAGGGTGCCAAGACCCGAACTTTCAACCCTGGTGATAGAGTGCTGATACTAGTCCCCACAGTTGAGAGTAAATTCCTAGCAAAGTGGCAAGGTCCCTTTGAAATTATGAAAAGAGTAGGGGAAGTAAACTACAAAGTTTACCAGCCAGGAAAAAGGAAGCCAGAGCAAATATATCACGTTAATCTCCTGAAACCTTGGAAGGACAGAGAGACTTTACTGGCAGTCTCAACACCCCAAAAAAAATGTCCCCTGGGATCCCTGAGGTACCCTTAACTGAAACCTTGTCGATGGCCCAACAGAAGGACGTTAAAGAGTTTGTGAGTAAAAATAGAGACTTTTTTTCTCACCTGCTCGGACTGACCACAGTTATACAGCATGACATAATTGCGGAACCAGGCGTCCGCATAAACGTAAAGCCCTATAGAATACCCAAAGCTAGGCAAGAAGCAGTTGCAAATGAAGTAATTACATGTTAGAGTTGGACGTGATAGAGGAGTCCCTCTCAGGGCTGGGCTCAGCCCTTTCTTCTCTGAACTGTCGGCTAATTGCAAGCTCCTATCTTTCTACAGCTACTCACCTGTTGATGATATCCTGCTCGTCAGTCCTGCCTACTTAAGCTGCTCAGCCCAGAGGATCTCTGCCTTCACCTTGGTCAATATCACAGAGACTATCTCCTGCATTCCTGTTAGACTTGCTTGGCTGACATCCCTTCTGGCTCCAGATCCTGCTTGCTGTTCTACTACGCTCATCCCTGGCTCCCTGACGTTTGGCTTGTCTGACTATCCGTTCCGGTTCCTCAACTCTGGCTATGTTTTGACTACGTTTACTCTGTTTACCTTTTTTATTATTATTAAACAAGTGTGATTTAACTGTACTTCTATCTCAGTCTGATTCATGGTTTCTGACAGTCCCACACTGACTGGTCAAGTCCCATAGTTTTGGTCCCAAAACCAGATGGAACTATAAGATTTTGTAATGATTTCAGGAAGTTGAATAGACTTCATGTTCTCTCTCTGAAGTTCTCACCTCGGTTTATTGGGCCTTTCCGTATTCTTCACAGGATTAACCCAGTGGCTTACGCAGTAGACCTTCCTTCTAATATGCGTATCTCAAATGTATTTCATGTCTCCTTATTAAAACCTTTGGTCTGCAACTGCTTTACCACCTCGTGCCACAGTCCTCACCCTGAACAGGTTTCGAACCATGAGGAGTATGAAGTACAGTCCATTGTTGACTCCTGTAGGTTCTGTGGACACATACAGTACCTGGTGCATTGAAAGGGGTACAGTCTGAAGGAACACACCTTGGACATACATGCCCCTGTCCTTCTCCGTGATTTCCATGAGGTTTTTCCCTCAAGCCTGGTGGTCCTCCGAGGGGGAGGGGTCTTTGAGGAGGGGGTACTGTCAGGGCTGGGCTCAGCCCTTCCTTCTCTGGGCTGGCCGCTCAGCTGTTGGCTAATTGCCAGCTCCTATCTCTCCACAGCTACTTACCCGTTGATGATATCCTGCTCGTCAGTCCTGCCTATTTAAGCCGTCCAGCCCAGAGGATCTCTGCCTTCGCCTTGGTCAGCACCACAGAGACTATCTCTTGCGTTCCTGTTAAAGACTTGCTTGGCTGACATCCCTTCTGGCTCCAGATACTGCTTCCTGTTCTACTACGCTCATCTCCGGCTCCCTGACGTTTGGCATGTCTGACTATCCGTTCCGGTCCCTGAACTCTGGCTATGTTTTGACTACGTTTACTCTGTTTACCTTTTTTATTATTATTAAACAAGTGTGATTCAACTGTACTTCTGTCTCAGTCTGATTCATGGTTTCTGACAGTCCCACAGTGACTGGTCAAGTCCCATAGTGTTGGTCCCAAAACCAGATGGACTATAAGATTTTGTAATGATTTCAGGAAGTTGAATAGCGTGTCCAAATTTGATGCGTACCCAATGCCCCGGGTCGGCGAGCTTGTTGACAGATTGGAAAGTGCTCGGTACATAACTACTTTAGATCTGACTAAAGGTTATTGGCAGATACCCCTAACAGAATCTGCAAATGAGAAAACAGCGTTTTCTACCCCCGGGGGGACTTTCCAGTATAAGCGGATGCCTTTTGGTTTGCATGGTGCTCCTGCCTTCCAGAGATAAGTTGGATAAAACATTAAGAGCACATGGCCAATATGCAGCCACCTGTTTGGATGATGTAGTCATCCACAGTCCAGATTGTGAATCTCATTTGCCCCGGGTCCAACAGTAATAGATTCCCTTAGGAAGGCAGGTCTCACTGCCAACCCCAGAAAGTGTGCCATTGGCTTGGAGGAGGCCAACTACCTTGGCTACGTTATTGGACGAGTGCTGATGAAGCCTCAGATCAATGAAATTGAGGTGGTTCAAAAGTGACCCCAACCTATAAATAAAAAGTTTGTTCATTTCTTGGGATCACAGGATACTATAGGCGTTTTTACCCAATTTGCAACCATTGAAGCCACACTAACGGACCTGACGAAAGGGTAAAGGGTCAGTCATGATTAAGTGGAATCCTGAGGCAGGGAAGTCATTTCATATGTTAAAGCAAGCTCTTTGTGTACAACCTGTGCTAGTGACCCCAGAGTTCACATAGGAGTTTGTGCTACAAATAGATGCCTCTGATGCGGAACTAGGTGCTGTACTGTCCCAAATCAAACGGTGAGGAGCACCAAGTGGTCTACCTGAGCAGAAAGCTTAACAGACATGAGAAAAACTATGCCAATGTTGAGAAGGAATGTTTAGCTATCAAATGGGCCTTAGATGCCCTGAAATATTACCTGTTGGGGAGACCAATCGAACTAGTCACTGATCATGCCCCTCTGAAATGTATGTGTGATAACAAGGAGAAAAACAGTCTGGTGACATGGTGGTTACTTGCCCTTCAAGTATTTAAGTTCACAGTGGAGCATAGAGCTGGGACACTCCAGAATAACACAGAAGCCATTTCATGTGTCCATTGTCTGGTTGGGTCAGTTGCTCAGCCACAGGGGCTTGAGCAGAGGGGGGGATATGTGACACTGTGAAAAGTGAGGTTATTAACGGACGTTATGTTTCACCTCGCTTGCGTTCATTTGCAGGAAATTAAGATGGAATCCAGTCCGGGTTTTACCAGCCACCTTAGGGTTGGATCCGGACCAGATTTTACGGTCCACTTGTGTCCACCAACAGGTGGTATAAATAAAGCAGGACTGGAGCAAAGAATTGCTCAGAAAGCCTCAAACCTGAGAGAGCTGTTTATATGAAGTATGATTTTGTGAGAGAAAAGGTTTGCATTATCTTTATTTTGTGGGTCACTGGGAGAAGATAGGAACCTGCATATGTTAGTGCCTGAATGGCAAGGATTTTTTTTTTTCTGCTTTTGTTTTATATCTATGCAACCTTTTAAAATAAAACTGGCTACAATTTTAGGAAACCTACTGTTTGGACTGCCTTTTTCCCAGGTGATCCCCCTTGAGCTAACCCCTGACTAAATATATATATATATATATATATATATAATTTTTCCATGCAGCAAGAGATGAACATTGTATTTTAGTAGTCAGTATAAAATATTTATATATTTTTTAAATGTTATATTATTACATAATAATTTGTGCTTCTGTTACTCTAAAAGTTCTGTACAGACTTCCTTAAACAGTGACTTTTTTGCAAATTAAAAACCAAGTGTCTTATCTTCTTTTTATTTGAAAAGACACTCTTGGAATTTTTAACCTCAGGAAGACTGTTAAGGCACAGTGCATTAAAAAGATATGTGATGCTTAGGATGATCATAAGGAAATAAATCTATTCAAAGATAGGGGGAAGCAAATTCCATCTCTGACTAAAGACCTCTCGGGGACCAGGGTTAATGATACAATACTAGATCTCCTTTCTTTGCATGCACACTCAGCCTTGGTGCCTCCATCAAGATACAGCTTCCTCCACTCTGGAACCAGGTGTTATAGCTGAATATTGCACCCAAGAACTAGACGACACTAGCTTAGGTGCAAACTGGAACTGACTTTATTGTAAACTCACACAAAATATATATAACACAAAATCAAATAAGAGCTTGATGACATTATCCTAAACCATGCAAACTGTACACAGTAATATCAGTACATCTCATGAACAGCTAACAAACATAAACAGTAAGCTAATCAACAGCTAACAGTGATCTAATGAAACAGTAATCTAATGAACATAAACCTAAAAACATCCCACAATAGTTTGGTAACAAGGTGAAGATGACACAATACTAGAAGACACACAGAAACAATAGGTTACTCAACTACAATGGGGATTCACACCTAGGAGGCACACAATGGAGAATTATACAATGAGGGAAAGACACATTAATAAACAGATTACACATAACTGTAGGGGATACTAGCATAATGTTGTTTGAAGATAATTATAATCTTCTGCTTAGAGTCTGGGGGGAGTGTTGAAGCAGTCAATGCTAGTTTGGGCACAGAGGCCCCACCCAAATCTGCATCCAGGCTCCCAGAATCTGTGTGTTTTTGGGGAGACATGGACCTGAATCTGAAGCAAAACCACTCCAAAAGTGCCCCAAGCGCACACCTCCCAAAGAATAGAGCCCCCTCAAAAGCCAGGGCCTATAGTCAGTAGCCCCTGTCCTGGATGGGTCTGTCACAGCTATATTGCCAGTTTCAGGGATCCATCCACCTACATTAGTTTTTCAATGCGGTTTGAGAAGGACAGTGTTTTAAGCAGCTGGTCTCTTTTGTACAGAAAAATTATATGTCCATTAGACTAGTCACCAGTGTTTGCTATGAGCCTGCTGCTGGTTAACTTCCTATATACATTATCTCACAAAAGTGAGGACAACCCTCACATTTTTGTAAATATTTATTATACCTTTTCATGTGACAACACTGAAGAAATTACACATTGCTACAATGTAAAGTAGTGAGTGTACAACTTGTATAACAGTGTAAATTTGCTGTTCCCTTTAAAATAACTCAACACACAGCCTTTAATGTCTAAACTGCTGGCAACAAAAGTGAGTACACCCCTAAATGAAAATGTCCAAATTAGGCCCAATTAGCCATTTTCCCTCCCCGGTGTCATGTGACTCATTAGTGTTACAGATTCTCAGGTGTGTTAAAGATGGTGTCATCGCTCTCACTCTCTCATACTGGTCACTGCAAGTTCAACATGGCACCTCATGGCAAAGAACTCTCTGAGGATCTGAAAAAAAAGAATTTTTGCTCTACATAAAGATGGCATAGGCGTTAAGAAGATTGCCAAGACCCTGAAACTGAGCTGTAGCATTATGGCCAAGACCATACAGCAGTTCCACTCAGAATAGGCTTCGCCATGGTCGACCAAAGAAGTTGAGTGCATGTGCTCAGTGTCATATCCAGAGGTTGCCTTTGGGAAATAGACGTATGAGTGATAAATCTAAAAGATGCGGCGCTAAAAATGGTAACAAATAGTAAGTCCAAAGTAGAAAGGATGAATATTCCAGTCACCAGCTATAGTGCATATGTATGAAAGCGCTCAGCACCACGTGGTAACGTGATCTGCTTACCAGAAGGCTAAAAATAACATGTATGTAATAATGATCCCAGGATCATCCTGCATGTCCGCCTTTACAATTCACCCTCAAGGCTTGAAACAGCGATGTCCAGATAATATTCTCCCTCAATGAACTTCTCCAGGAACTCACATCAGACGCAAGGCTCTCAGTATAACAATCAGCAGTGCTCAATGAAGAAAATAAGCAACTAATAGTGAAGCCCGCAATGACAATTAAAACAGATTTATTGTAGTAACTTACAGTTAGGATTCAAGAATGCATGCATCAAAAGAAACAATCGGCTGCAGCGTTCAGCGTGCTGGTGTCAACCTGCCTGACATGTTTCACCGCGAACAGATGTATTCAGGGGCGTGGTTTTACTGACCCCCGCACGCCATATATATACGAAAAAATCAGTTAAGTTTGATCGGGGACTCATAATAATATAATATTCTCTGTGTTAGAATGCTTTTTTTTACAGCCCCTTGCACGAGTTGTCAACATAACAGATTTAATATGGTTTGTGCCTGTGACTCACTGCCTCTACTCCCACTGCCACTTTGAGTTGAAAGTTGTTTCCCTGTTGATTAGAAGGAACATGCTGAAAGCAAAATTGGAAATGTGGAAGAATAGCTGTGTGTCACTACTCAATTATGAGAACATGAGGAAATGCAAATATAGACAGAGATTTGGGATTAGATGTGAGGAAATTGTGTGGGGTGTTTTGAAACAATCATTGCATATATCATTTCACTGAAATATACCATTTGGAATATTTAGCACAAACACGGCATCTGTGCATGAGTTTTAGCAATGCAACAAACCAACAGAAGTACACAGTGCTACATTACAGAAGTCTATACAGTCAATGAGTCTGTAAATGTTGTCTGTTAGGAACATATTCAGTTCTACCAGTTAAAGGAAGCTAAACAGCAAATATGCAGAGCAGAAACTAGGCCTCAAAGCCATTGATGGGCCTTGATTTCCAGTGTTACCTCCACTGTCATGACATTTTTATGTCTAGAATTAACTTTTTTTTCTTTTTCAAATTCTGAGAAATACGGTGACACTTGCCTTTGTTGTTTTTATATATCTGTGGCAGAAGAAATAAAACGGATTTACTGTAAAAACATTTAAGCAATTAGAGCAGTGTGTATATAATTGCTCCATTTTAAACTAATCAAAAACTGTTGGAGATCACTACTGTCATGTCAAGTTGTACTTTTAGTTTCTGCATTTTATGTATTGGAAGCCACTGTTCTGCTAACCCTGATATGAAATGTCAGCCAGAGCTGCAGTCCTAAACACTGAAGTACCAGCCTGCAAAACCCCTACATTACCAGGCCATTTTTTAGTTTTCAGTGTTGTGATTACCGACAATTAACTCCATCATGCACTGTACCTAAATAAATTGTATGAGAATTTTTGAGACAGAGCTTACTTTTGTTGGCATTTAATAAGCACTGAGGGAAAAAAAGACCAAACATTTTGAGAAAAAAATGTTTCCCTTTCTGTTATTAAACATATTAAATAAATAATCTTAATTCATAAATTTGTACCAAAATGTGTGCCGCTACGTTTCTTTAGTAAGAAGAAACACAAATAAATGTATTTAGTGTGTGTCAAAGTGTTGTATTAGAAAAAATAAATGAAGGACAACTCTTTCTGTGGAACTGCATTTGTTCTGTGTGAATTTCTGCAAATTTGAACAGTACTAAGCTACTTTTTCTCCAGATTGAATGCCCTTTATTCATAAGTCTAGTGTGAACCAGGAAAATACTTTATGGCCACTGGATGGAGCTGACATAAATTAGTATTTTCTATGATCATCAGCTCTATCTAGAGACCGTAATGTGCTATTTTCTTGATTCAGGATAGTTTTATGAATAAATAACATCCAATATGGGGAGGATACTATGTGTGAGACCTTTTTATGCTGACTAGCCACACAGAGGTGACCCATATTCCAAGGAGCACCTTGTCAGGGAGACGTCACACTGATGGGGACCCTTCAGCTACACTGAATGTGATACCTAACAGGAGGCATCAGATGTACCCTAGAGCAACCTTTCTCAACCAGTGTTCCGCGGCACACTGGTGTGCCACCAGTGGTCCTCAGGTGTGCCGCGGGATCATCTTCCTTTTCGAATGCACTAAACTGTTTTTACGATGTCTCAGTTTATGAATGAACAGGAGCCTGTCTCCTGTCCATTCATCTTCAGTGCAGCTGAGGCTGCTGAGAAAGAGACTGGGGGATCTGTGTCCTTAGTCCCTCCCTCTTTCTCAAAGGAGAGATGTCAGGGGTCAGTTTAGAGCCCTGATATCTCACCAGAGCCGCCCCCCCCCCCCCCAACAGGGCTGATAAAAAAAGTAATAAATATTTAACAGTTAAAACTGTAAAAAACCTGCGTAGTTCGCTCCTTAAGATGGGCTCCCCAACCCCACGCACAAGCATCTGTTGTCGGGTGATTGGTCATGGTAACGGCCCACGGGAGACCCCTTGATAGATTTATTCGGTCTTTTCACCACCACAGGGACTTCCTTGCCCTTGTGGCATTCTTGATCTTCTTCTCCAATGGATAATGGGACCACCTCTGGAGTACTGTTTGACTGGAGAGGGCGAGTCTCCAGTCTGGCCCATTGCACCACCGGAATCGAAGCAGTGAATAATCCTAGTACTGACGTAGCTACCCACACAGACACTTCCAGATTGCATTGGACTAGCTTCACGGCTCCCTGAATTTTTTATATCTTTTCTTTTGGAAGGAAAATTTTTCTGTTGAATGGAATCTATATCGTAGCCCAGAAATCTCACTCGCTGGGATCAGATTTGATGTTTGTTGACTCAGGAGCCAGCCTAGTTTGTTGAGGTGACTCCGCTTTAACTGCAGACTGACCAATAACTGATCCCTGGAGTCCGCAAATAGTAGAAGGTCATCCAGGTAGGGGAACGATGGTGACCCCCTCAGTCTCATGGGCTCCAACGCCTCTGCCATTACTTTGGTAAACACTCTGGGTGAAGGGGGAGAGGCCAAAGGTCAGAGCTCTGAACTGTAGGTACCATATCTTTCTATCTAGGTTGACTGCCAGCCGCAGGAATTTCTTTGATGAGTTTGCAATTGGGACATGTAGATATGCGTCCCTCAGGTCGATTGATGCCTTAAAACAATTGTGGAGTCAGCAATCGCATTACCGAAAAGATTCTATGACAAGCATCGGTCCGATGCTGCATCTGTCCCCCCGGCGCCTCTACACTAAGAACCGAGCGATCAAACACCGCCTATCGCTCGGCTCTGACAGCTCCCAAGCAGAGAGCTGGTGACTGTGAGTCACAGCTCTCTGCTCTGCCCTCTCCTTGCTCACTGGAGCGCTGGGCTGTGGAGGGGGCAGAGCGGCTGGCTCAGGCTCTCAGCGGCTCGCTGAAAGGCTGAGCTGGGTGTCAGTCCAGGCATCTGGCCAGTCCCGACTCTGTGGTCGTGTTGACACGGACCCTGGACTGACTTCTGTGATGTCAGCAGAGAGCGGACTTCAGCCTGCTCTCTGCTGAAAAAGGGTCACAGGAATGCAAAACTAATTGCACTTATGTGATCTACAGGAGAAGTATAGCCAAGCGAACTTTCCCTGTACTTCTCGTTTAAAGTTTAAAAATGCACTACAAGACACAGATGTAGCCGTTGTGATATATTAAGTTTTTATAAGTAAAACAAAAATATTGCTTTTTGAGAAACAGAAGTACAACTTGAAAATATAAAAAAAAAAAAAATGTAAACTCTATTGTGTATATTTGTCCAACAAGGTGTGTTACCGGCGCAAAACTCAGTTTTAATAACCCATCAATCTAGTTTGCTGCAATCATGTGGGTCCACCCAAGAAATAGTGGAATGCAATTATACTAAAAAGTAGGTTGCGCTAACTTTAGTGTATAATAACCACCATAAAGTGTGCAGATTGTGCAAAGTAAAAAATAATTCTATATTGATCCTATAATGAAGTGTTTTTCTCTGCCATCTATATTGGTATATTGATATTTTTCTCTTTTTTTGGCTTTATATCAAAAAACTTCTCTTTCCCATATATTATTTCTGATCAAACTGTATCTAGGTGAAATATCTTATAGTGTTACAAATCACTGTATAAAGTGCTAGTGCTAACAAAATATTAAAAAATATATAGGTATATATATAAGTGAGAAATAAACTGAAAACTAAAATCATACAATGTGCCAATATTACTTCATTCATAGAATTCCCATATCAATGTATATATGTGCTGCACAGTGCAAGAAAATTTGCAGACATTTTTTTTTGAAAAATGTGCACCACAGTACACTAGATGTTCTCAGTGAGTGATCACTCCTGTGCAGTAATAAAGTTTTTCTTCAATATAAAGTGCTCCAAATTCACCACTTATTGTGATTTCACCACCACCTGTTGCAATGGCCACTCACCAGATACAGTAAGAATATGCGCCTTTGGTTCATTTAGGATAACCACTCCGTTTATGACGGGTCCAATCACAGCCTGTTCAAGCAGTACAATAGTGCCTCTTGCTCTATATAGTGCTCACAAAAACATGTGAATAGCCATCATGGTGTAGTATGTAACTCTCATTTATTTAAAAAAAATTTAAAAACATAGTCAAACTCACATGTTTAGGTGCCCCTAAGCCGGCACCAAGCTAATACAGCAGTGTATGTGGAGAGCGGAGTCTCAATCTGTCCTAGTGTCTCCTCACAGCGGTGTGCGGAACGCGGAAAGCCTCACACCCGTAGGATCGGACGCGGTAGGAAAGTCCCCAGCAGCCTCTACGCGTTTCGCAATAGGTTTTGCATCATCAGGAAGCCTAAATGAACCAAAGGCGCATATTCTTACTGTATCTGGTGAGTGGCCATTGCAACAGGTGGTGGTGAAATCACAATAAGTGGTGAATTTGGAGCACTTTATATTGAAGAACTGATCACAGGAGTGATCACTCACTGAGGACATCTAGTGTACTGTGGTGCACATGTTGGGGACATTTTTCAAAAAAAAAAATTCTGCAAATTTTCTTGCACTGTGCAGCACATACATACATTGATATGGGAATTCTATGAATTAAGTAATATTGGCACTTTGTATGATTTTAGTTTTCAGTTTATTTCTCACTTATATATATATACCTATATATTTTTTAATATTTTGTTAGCTCTAGCACTTTATACAGTGATTTGTAACACTATAAGATATTTCACCTAGATACATTTTGATCAGAAATAATATATGGGAAAGATAAGTTTTTTAATATAAAAACAAAAAAAAGAGAAAAGTATCAATATACCAATATAGATGTCAGAGAAAAACACTTCATTATAGGATCAATATAGAATTATTTTTTACTTTGCACAATTTGCACACTTTATGGTGGTTATTATACACTAAAGTTAGCGCAATCCACTTTTTACTATAATTGTAAACTCTATTGGCTGTAATGCCATTGCACATACTGTATTACCTGAATATATTACAAATATTAAATATTAAGAAAAAAAATAAAGGTGTTTTTCTTATTTTTTTTTCTTTCAGCAGCTTTGTAGATGACTCCTATTTATTCCTACAGTATGTGGTAGCGCAGTATTAATTTTGACGTAAAATTTTAATTTATTTTTAGTCATTATTATCATTATTATTATTTAAGGTACTTATATAGCGCTGTCAATTTACGCAGCGCTTTACATATACATTGTACATTCACATCGGTCCCTACCCTCACGGAGCTTACAATCTAAGGTCCCTAACTCACATTCATATACTAGGTCCAATTTAGACAGAAGCCATATAACCTACCAGCATTGTCTTTGGAGTGTGGGAGGAAACCGGAGTACTGTTAGTCTTTTGACTAAAATGCCATTTTAGTTTTAGTCGTATTTTAGTCATCTGAATTGTTGTAGTTTTAGTCTACTAAAATAGTATTATAAATTAAAATTAATATGACTAAATGTCAACAAAATTATTTTAGTCAACGAAATTAACACTGCTCAGCAGGGCTCCCCAGGCCGCTGCTCTCACGCACCATGCAGTGGTCTCTCCCTGCTGCATTCTGCTGTTCTTTGGACTTTTCTGCAGGGGAAGCAGTGTGTTTCTAAAAAGAAACAATATTAAGCTGGTCACACACTGCAAGTTTGAATCGGTTCCTGAAGAACTGGGTGAAATTCACTTAGTGGGTGGCCCTGTTGGCTCCCTCCCACTGAGCAGAAAAATGGCAGCTGAACAATGACTGCATCCTGTATTCTGACAGCCTATCAGTGTATGGCCAGCCTAAAGTAAAAGGTTTATAAAAAGCAACAATTTACAGCATTATCAATTGCTAGTCGGAGCCACCATGATTTTACTTACATATTTCTTTTTATTAACTGCAATTGAGCTATAATTAAAATGTACAAATATAGCAATAAATAATAATAATGCTGTTTATGTTTAATATTTTTCATTATTTTATGTCACAGATGGGTGCATGCTTTTCAAAAGTATTTAATGGCTGTCCCTTGAAAATCCATTGTGCAACATCATGGATAAATCCAGAAACAAGAGGTATGTCCTTTTTCATTTTGTATTGAATAAAGTGTATGCAGGGCTCAAAATTTCAAGTCCTGAACTACTAGCCAGGCCTCAAGGGTTACTCGCCACCAGTTGCCCCGCCCAACCCCTACCCTGCCCGCCCCTAATTCCACCCCTAAACACGCCCTTGTAAATTATCTCATGAAATTACAATTAAATGTTTTATGCAGAATTAAGTTATAAAAATAAATATTAACAACAACTTTATCCATGCCCAAAAATGCAGCCTGCCCATGTCCACCAATGCAGCCTGCCCGTGTCCACCAATGCAGCCTGCTCCTGTCCACCAATGCAGCCTGCTCCTGTCCACCAATGCATCCTGTGCCCGCCAGTGCAGCCTGTGTCACCAATGCAGCCTGTGTCCACCAGTGAAGCCTGTGACTGCCAGTGCAACCTGTGTCCCCAGTGCAGCCTGTGTCCCCAGTGCAGCCTACCTGTGCAGGGGAGGAGAGCCGCCGCCTGGTTTATCAGAGCGCCGCGGAACATAACAGCTTTCATTTTAATAGCTGTGTGTTCCCCACCGCGCGCCGTCATATACAGCCCCTCCCCCAGGATTGAAGGTGTGATCTGTCTATCAAAATGCCCTCCGTTTGGAGAAGACACCTTTCTTTACCGCCCATGTCAGTGCTTCTCAACTCCAGCCCTCAAGGCGCCCCAACAGGTCATGTTTTCAGGATTGCCCTCAGATGAAACAGCTGTGGTAATTACTAAGGCAGTGAAACTGATCAAATCACCTGTACAAAATAATGGAGAGCCTGAAAACATGACCTGTTGGGGCGCCTTTAGGACTGGAGTTGAGAAACCCTGGCCCATATTATGGACTTTCACCATTTGCTGTCCTGGTTTATATTTGGACACTCCAATTAAATCAGGGCTTTTGCCTGGCTTTTCACATTTGATGGTGTCATATGTATATGTTCAATAATTATTTTATTTGTTTTTCACATATGTGTCTAGTATATGCTGGATACTCCTAGCGCTGCACTTTGGTTTTTTGTATCAAAATGCCCAGACAAAGAGGATGGGGCTGTATATGTCGGTGCGCTGTGGGGAACACACAGCAATTGAAATGAAAGCTGTTATGTTCCCCAGCGCTCTGATAAACCAGGCGGCGGCGGCTCTCCTCTCTCTTCCCCTACGATCGCTGTGAGAATGGCTCCCATACAACCCAGGCTGCCGGCGGTGCTCGCCCCCGCTCCCAGGCAGCCCACACTTGCCAGCCCTCAAAATCTACTCGCAAAATGCGAGCAGGCGAGTGGAATTTTTGAGGGCTGGTGTATGTATATACCGTGTGTGTGTATATATACATATATATATATACTGTAATCTGACTGTTATTCTTCCCAGATTTTTAAAGGGTTTTAGTTACGGTATTTTACATGTACTATTTTTAAATTTTTATAACATTAGCTACATTCTATTCTTCTAGGCAGTCAGCCATTCTAGACTAAAAGATGCTTACCAGAAGCTGCCTGCAGTGTCCTGTTTTAGCAAAAACCTCTCCCTAAAGGCATTATAAACCTTCCTACCTGCACCTTATGTTTTTTGTTTTTTTTAACCTGCATAGGATGTGCACTGTTCATGTAGTTTCATGGTGTCATTTGTTGCCCAGTATGCACAGTAGAGTAAATCTTCACATTCCTGTGTTAGATTTTCTGTTTTACTTCAAACATTAGGCATGCGGCATGGCTCTGCACATGTTAATGCATGACTGGGCTGCCAGGTTTAAACAGTCTTGTGTATACATCAGGCTGCCGATCAAACACGTTTTGTACGCAGAAAAGAACGCAGTCCTTTTCCAGACCTGCATGGAGCTTTCAATCAGATCTGCCTGAGAAACCGTCAGGCTGACCTAATAGGAAAGCCCGTGTGAAAGGGGCCTATGTCAGACTAGGTAGTACTGAACTACCTGCTTGGTAAAATACAGCTCCTGTTCAGTGAGACACAGCTTATATGGCAACTTTAGTTCACATGGGTGACTGGGGGACAATAAAAAAATAGGTAATTGAGCTGAAGTTTTACTAGTTTTATGCTAGTAGCAAGGTTTTATGTTTTTGTTTTTTTTTGTTCCTGATTTCTGCTCCTGTTTGCTGTGCCTGTTTAAAGTGCTGTGAACCTATCCAGGGGGTCAAACCACAACCTGCTGCTGAGCTAATCCCTCACACTAACACCGACTATCTTAACCACTTCAATACCAAGCACTTTCGCCCCTTCCTGCCCAGGACAATTTTCAGCTTTGCAATAGTGTACCCAAACTAAATTTTTATAATTTTCTTCCCACAAATAGAGCTTTCTGTTGGTGGTATTTGATCCCTTCTGGGTTTTTTTTTTTTTTTGCTAAACAAACTAAAAGAGACCAACATTTTTGAAAAAAAAAAGTTTTTGTCATAAAATTTTGTTTTCTCTTAGTCATCTTCCAGGACGGCACACCTGAGATGAGAGGCTCCTCCCTACAGGAAACACAATCAATCGACAGCTGTTTTAAGTCCCCACCCTTCCCCTTGATCCCCAGTTTTTGATTGTGTTTCTCCCTACACAGCGAAACCGTTTGTTTTTTTCCAAATAACCCGAAGCCTGGGGCTGGTGGTCCCCCCCTGGGAGCCGGACCAAATGCCTGGGAAGGCCTACGGCCACATCACCCTGACAGTGAAAGAGGGCGCCACCTGCCCAATCTCGTATGATCTTGGAGGCTAAGCAGGGTCGGGCCTGGTTAGTACCTGATGGGCCTCTGGGTCTGGCCGGATATATTTACCCTTCCTGGGGGGTTCCCCTATCCTTTCCTCAGGGGGGGCAGCAGAAACTGGAAGAGCCCCCCTGAGAGCTGAAGGCCCCTGGGTACAGTGGTGTCCCCAGAACTTCAGGGGCCTTTTTCCTGTCTCCCCCCTTACCTGTCCGGGCGTCCGTTCAGACAGGGGTGCTGGCTGTCAGTTCTTTCCAGGGCTCCCGACTCCTGGGCCCCTGGTAGCTCGCATGGGCTGCTGGGAAAGGCGCCACCTGAACGACCCGCATTCTTACCCAGGAGGGAAGGCTGAGAGTCAGCAGGAGCAGGCGCCCAATCCTCCTTTCGAGGAGGCACCAGTTCACTACGGTGGATGTCTGCCTAAACCACCTCAGAATGGAATGAGGAACGTACGGCATTGCCCCCCCAGGTGTATATACTGACTGGCAGGACACAGCCTAACCTTGCAGCTCCCTACGGGGACAGCAGGTGGGGGGGCACTTTGGTGGCTATCCTCCTTGCGTGTGGACCATAAGGATGGAAAAGCAAGCCCGGTGGCTGTGGCAAAAGGGGAAGACGACAACAGTGAGTACTTTTCTTTACCTTGGGAATTTAGCTGCAAAATCCCCAATCCCAGCCAGATGGTTTCTGGGCATTTGAGATCATCTCCCCTGGGGTCTGGATTCAAATAGCCCAGAAGCTTCTGCTAAAAACACCAGCTACAGCTTCCTCTTACATCAGAGATGCTGTATGGTGGACAAGTGGTGCAGAGGAGCGAGTGTGCCTAAACCACTTCAGATGGGAAAGAGATAGGTAAGGCATTTCTTCCCCTTCCCCCTGTATTTACTGAGTGGTACCGTGCAGGACCTGGGGTCTGCATAACAAAATAGCTCAGAGCTACTGCTAAAACCACCACCCACAGCTCCCTCTTACAGCAGAGACACTGTGGTTATCACAACAGTAGGTTGCCAGCCTCTCCCTATATGTCCGGTTGTGGGACATTAGTAGGGATGAATAGAGCGAAGGGGGGGGACGGGGACCTGGTAGATACAAAGAGTTCCTTACAGGCCAGGTATACCACTGAACAATTTATGGATTGTGCAATGGTTGAAGGATTCAGGAGTAAGCTCTCCTGGTCAGCAGGTGCACTAGGTTATATGGCCCTATTAGCCCAGCTGCTAGGAATCTGAAGTCATAAGCTCCAACCTCCCACTCCACCTTTACATTGTGGTTATATTATAGTGCAGGAGGTAAGAAAAACCTTTTTGTTGGTTTGGGCTACAGTCAACTCAGTGACAGATCTAAAGGCGATTTACCATAAATCGCTTCTTATATCCTTTAATTAAGGATTTTCTGTGCAAACATATGCAAGAGCTAGATAGATACATGGTTGCTTGTTTAAGGCCTGCAGGTGGCTATTTTCCTCCAGGCTAAATTGGTGACCACCTTTTCTAGAGGCTGCCCTAAATTGGTCTCTAGGGCTGGGCTCATTGAGACTTTAGTTTCTGATCAGCCCCACCTGTGTGTGAGCTGGTCAGCGTTTGCTCAGTCTACGGAGGTAAGGTAGGACAACAGCTACTATAGCAAGGTGTCTAACCATTTTAGGATTTGTTCCTTCACTGGGGGTGAAGTGTTAGTATCTACAGCCCAGGCTATGCCTAGGGATAAAATTGCTTTGTTTGGTTATTTCATAAAGGGATACACCATGACTCCTCCTTGGTTGCACACCAGTAGACCTCAGTAGTGAAGGTTTGTCCTTGCTGGGATGTTTTGTGGCACAGCAGAAATACACATTGAGATATGTGACATTTCTGCTCATAAGGGGTATATTGCTGTACATCAGAAATGCACTGCACTGAAGCTTGGTTGTTGTCTGTTATATCCTAAAGGTACTGCCTTATTTGGCTACAGATCAGAAAAATACAACAGGGAAGGTGGTCTGTACTTTCTGGTCTTGTGACGCATGGCGGAAATGCACATCATTGAGTCTTGTGACACCTCTGCTCATATTTGTTATATTGCTGCACATCAGACATACTCAAAATTGAGTTCTGTCTGGGGTTTTTTGTGTCCTGTATTACTGCCTTATTGGTTGCTTATTAGCAAGGCAGTAGTGAAGATTGATGGTCCTGAATTGTTGGGAAATACAAATTGAACCTGTGCCAGGGGTAGTACTGGTACTGCCTTTGGTAATCGGTGCAGCCCCGCAAAGTGGCGTCGGGCTGACCGTGCTATTAACGGCAAAGGCTGCCGATTTTAGGCATGCGATTTGACATGTTGAGTCGCATGCCAAATCCCTTCAATATGGATGCGCTATCTCTATTCAGATTATTGTTGCACATCAGATATATACAAGATTGAAGGTTGTCTGTCCTTTTATGTCTTACATTTACTGCTTTATTGGCTGTATATCAGAAGGGACACAGCAGTGAGGTTGCTTGTCCTTTTCTGATTTGTTTTTGCTGCCTCAGCAGGGAGACACATTGAGGGTGGTGGCGTCTCTGCTCAGTATTGGTATAGTACTACACATCAGACATACACAAAGATTGAAGATTGTTTGTGTCCTGTATGTTCTATATTTACTGCCTTATCGGCTGCATATCAGAAAGGCACAGCAGTGAGGGGTGTCTTTTCTGTTTCTCATTGTTCTACCTTGCTGCTTCTTAAGGATACACATCAGGGGGTTGTTGGCTGCATGCCTCCAGGGAGATACAGCATTGGGGACCCCTCGCTTGTTCAACCTGAAAATTGCAAGTTACCTGCGACCTGTGTAATCTTGAGGTCTGTGGATCCAGAAAGCAGGGTCTGCTTGGTGGCGCTGCGACCTGGAGTTGCACAGACACGAATGGTTCCCATTGGAAGCCATAGTGTATGACTTTTCTCTTGCGTTTTTGCGGTTGCAGGTTGGGTCGCACAGGTGTGGGAGCCCTAAGTTTTATCTGTCCCTTCTGGTTGAGGTTTTGCTACACAACAAGAATAGACATCATGGAGTTATTGCTTTACTTTGCAATACACCAGAAAGATCGCAGCTAGGAAGGCTGTCTGTTTTTATGTGGCTGCACAGCAGAAATACTCAACATTGAAGCTTGTTGGTGCTTTCTGTTTCAGATTCCCTTACCTTACTGCACTTCAGAAAAACACAATGCTGCGGGTTGCTTGGGTCCTTTCTGTGTTGGTTCTATGTGACTGCACTACAGAACTGTATAACAGAAAAGATATTGTCTTGTGTGCCATATTGATCTTATAACTGTATTTGGTGGTTTGTCAGAAATACGCAACATAGAAGTTTGGGTCTTTCTTTCTTATATTTATGGCCCTGTTTTGCTGTACATCAGTAAAACTCCACCATAAACAGGACTCCCGTCCTTTATGTATATATATCAGTTATAACCTAGCTAGCTGCACTTCAGAAACACGCAGCATTTAGGGTCGGTTCACACTGAGGCAGCACGACTTACAGCGCGACTGCCTCAGGCGACCCAGGACACAACTCAGCGGCGACTTGCGAAACGACTTCTGTATAGAAGTCAATGCAAGTCGTTCCCAAAGTCGTACAGGAACCTTTTTCTAAGTCGGAGCGACTTGCATCGCGACAATTAGAATGGTTCCATTGCACAGAACAGGACGCTACTTGTCAGGTGACTAGGTCGCCTGACAAGTCGTCCCAGTGTGAACCAAGGCTGAAGGTTTGCGTATGTCTTAATGTTTTTACATATTGGCTGCACATCAGAAAACCAGACTGTGAGGACTGTTTGTCTACATTGAAGTTCAGATTTGGGTCTCTCCCATATTTGATATGTTGATTTAGCTAGCCACACTCGGATACACATTGTTGTCTGTGCTTGTGTCCTTTCTGTCTAAATCTATTGTGCTGGGTCCACAATCTATGATCTTTTTTTAATTTGTGATATTAATAATGCATGTATCACCTTTTGTATTTCAGCCCTCTTTTCCGTGGAGGGGCCTGGAGTTCTGGCTGCAGACGTCACATGTCAGAAAGCCTCAGCCCCTTACATTCAGGAATGCTGGAACCATTTCTTAGGGTTGAAGCCCAGTAGGGTTATAGGACACTGGAGAAAGGCGATAAAGAATCACCCTGCTTAGTAAGAACTTGGGAAGTTCTGTTCAGGGGAGTATTATGACCTGAAGATGAAGTATAAAGATGTATACCCGACCAAATAGGTCACGGCTCGGTGCATGGCCTTCATCTCACCCTTCTAGCAGAACTAGATGTAGCAGTATAAGTGTTATACTCCTGCTATGAACTTTATTCTCCTGAAATAGGCACTCAGGCGTAAGTAAAGCCACAGAGTGGGCATGCCTTAAACCCAGGGACCAAGCCTCGGTTAATCTATTACCCTTAAGTAGGCTTCCCTTTAGTCTTTGCTGATGTAAAGATAAAAATGAACAAAAAAGGTTGTCTGTTAGGGGCCCACCTTTTTTTGCAGTTTTAATTCCCTGAACAGGGTAGTGTTAAGACAGGCCCTCTTAGTGATCAATGAGTGTCCTTGTCTTACAATACAGGTCTCTGATTAATCTTTAGGGGTTCTAAGTAGCACCTACAGGCACAATAGACCATGGTTGTTAGATGTGTGAGACAGGCAACATTGCTAACCTACAAGTTTAACATGTTTTCTGATTCCATCTTTAAGAGCCCACTCCACCTAGGTCCTGCATCCGAAGCGGAGAAGGCAGGGACATCGGTGGAGTAGACCTGCAGACCAGCCGCATGATCCAGCTATAATAGCTTCATCAAGCATATGGAGTGGAGGTAAAACTCACTGCAGAACCAAGGTCCGCCAAGAGGGTCTTGCAGTGGTCCCACCCTAAGGTAGGCCTGAGGTACTTGATTATCCTCTCAGGTGTGCCGTCCTGGAAGATGACTAAGAGAAAATTGACAGTTACTTACCGGTAACTGTTTTTCTAGGATATCTTCCAGGACGGCAGGCCTACTTTCCGCCCGTTGGAGGAGGGAAAATGGTAGAACACTAGAAGGTGAGTACCTATAAGGAATGATTTCCCTTGTGAACCAGGTTCAGGAGTTACTTCTCTACAAACTGAGGATCAAGGGGAAGGGTGGGGCCTCTCATCTCAGGTCTGCCGTCCTGGAAGATATCCTAGAAAAACAGTTACCAGTAAGTTACTGTCAATTTTCCCATTCACTGACAGCCACTGATGAGGCGGCACTGATGAGCATTGATGAGTTGGCACTGATAAGGTGGCACTGATATGTAGAATTGCTGGGCACTGATAGGCGGCATTGATATGCAGCACTGATGGGCACCAATAGGCGGCACTGATAGTATATCCTGGAATCCCCCCAGGGGTTCTCCCCCTAGTGAGTATTTTGCGTTTATATTTTTAACCCCCAAGTTCATTACCTTACATTTTTCAATGTTAAACCTCATTTACCATATAGTTGCCCACTCCATTAATTTATTCAGGTCCTCTTGTAAGGTTTCTATATCCTGCTCTGATGTTATTGCCCTACTTATATGTGTCATCAGCAAACACTGAGATTGAGCTGTTTATCCCATCATCTATATCATTTTAAAAATAAATTAAACAGAATTGGTCCCAGGACAAAGCCTTGGGGTACCCCACTAACCACTCTAGACCATTCTGACTACACGTTCTTTATCACCACCCTTTGGACACGCCCCTTTAGCCAGTTTCTGACTGGGGGAGGATACATATCGTTGTTCCTACTTAGTAGGCCAAATTCCAGATACACCACATCTACCAGCCTACCTTTGTCCAGATGGCAGCTCACTTCCTCCTAGAATGTTAACAGGTTGGTTTGGCAACATATTTGTTTTGGTTTCTTTGTATGTATGGATTGCATGGGTTGTTACCGACGTGGTGAAAATTTAATATCAATACCACCTTTAGAAATATATTTACCTAGAAAAATTGTGACATGTTCAATACTTATTTTACCTGCTGTATATATACAGTTTGTATATATGTGTGTGTGTGTGTTTTTATATATAAAGTGATCAGCATAAATGAGTACACCCCTTTGGAAACTTAATATTTTAATCATCATCTCAATGAACACAAGAACAATTTCCAAAAGTTTGACAAAACGGCGTTTGATAGAACATTTGGTTAGCTCATTACATGAAAGTAAAGTTAATATTATAACTTAGATTACAAAATCTTCAGTTTTACTCAAATTAGTTGATGCAAAAATGAATACACCCCACAACAAAAACTACATCTAGTATTTTGTAATACCTCCGTGATTTGTAAGGGCAGCACCAAATCTTCTAGGCATGGAATGAGCAAGTTGGCAACATAACATCTATCTTTTTTCATTCTTCAAGAACAACCTATTTTAGAGCCTGGCTGCTGGATGGAGACTGATGCTCCACTTGTCTCTTCAGAATTCCCCATAGGTGGTCCATTGGGTTCAGATGAGACATACTTGGCTACTGAATCACTTTCACCCCGTTCTTCATCAGAAATGCAACAGTAGCCTTAGATGTGTGTTTTGGATCATTGTCGTGTTGGAAAATTGCACAATGACCAAGGGCAAGGAGCTTTGTGACATGGTGCATTATCCATCAGAAGATGGGTACACTGTAGTCATAAAGGGATGGTCATGTTCAGTGACAATACTCAGGTAGGGCATGGCGTTTAAACGATGCTCAATAGGTACTAAGGGGCCCAAAGTGTGCCAAGAAAATACCCCCCACATGATTACACCACCACCACCAGCCTGAACCATTGATACAATGCAGGATGAATCCATGCTTTCATGTTGTTTAGGCCAAATTCTAACCCTACCATCTGAATGTTGCAGCTGAAATCAAGACTCATCAGACCAGGCAACGTTTGTCCAATTTTGGTGAGACTGTGCGAATTGTAGTTTTCTTGTTCTTAGCTGACAGTAGTGGCACCTGGTGTGGTCTTCTGCTGTGTTGTGCGTTCAGTGATGGTATTTTGTATATCTTGGTTGTAACAAGTGTTTTTTTGAGTTACTGTTGGCTTTCTACCATCTCAAACCAGTCTGCCCATACTCCTCTGACATCAACAAGGCATTTTGTCCACACAACTGCCGCTCACTGGATACATTCTATTTTTCGGACCATTCTCTGTAAACCCTAGAGATGGCTGTGCGTGAAAATCCCAGTAGATCAGCAGTTTTTGAAATACTCAGACCAGCTCGTCTAGCACCAACAACCATGCCATGTTCAAAGTCACTTAAATCCCCTTTTTACCCTATTCTGATGCTCGGTTTGAACTTCAGCAAGTCATCTTCACCACATCTAGATGCCTAAATCCATTGAGTTGCTGCCATGTGATTGGCTGATTAGCAATTTGTTTTACCAAGCAGTTGAACAGATGTACCTAATAAAGTGGCTGTTGAGTGTATATATAGTGTGTGTGTGTATATATGTATATATATATATATATATATATATATATATATATATATATATATACCCACCATATTGTGAAAAGTATTGCGACGCCTGCCTTTACATGCACATGAACTTTAATGGCATCCCAGTATTAGTCCATAGGGTTCAATACTGAGTTGGCCCACCCTTTGCAGCTATAGCAGCTTCAACTCTTCTTGGAAGGCTGTCCACAAGGTTTAGGAGTGTGTCTATGGGAATGTTTGGCCATTCTTCCAGAATCGCATTTGCGAAGTCAGGCACTGTTGTTGGACAAGAAGGCCTGGCTAGCAGTCTCCGATCTAATTCATCCCAAAGGTGTTTGGGTTAAGGTCAGGACTCTGTGCAGGCCAGTTAAGTTCCTCCACCCCAAACGCACTCATCCATGTCTTAATAGACCTTGCTTTGTGCACTGGTACAAATCATTTGGTGGAGGGGGGATATGATGTAGGGTTGCTTTTCAGTGGTTGGGCTTGGCTTGGTGAAGGGAACTCTTAAGGTGTCAGCATACCAAGACATTTTCCTGTTCCAACATTACTGCACACCAGTGCACAAAGCAAGGTCCATAAAGACATGGATTTGGGGAGTTTGGGGTGAAGGAACTTGACTGGCCTGCACAGAGTCCTGACCTCAACTCAATAGAACACCTTTGGGATGAATTAGAGCAGAGACTCTAATACTCTTTTCTTCTACCGTTTTTTGTTGTTGTGTTTTCTTCTTTTTATATATTTTGGATAAATTACTTGAGAGGTTTATATATACTTGACTATTCTGTGTATGTCAACAATGGTTATATGTTACTGTATTTATTTTTTCTGTGACATGTTATTATTATATCGCAATAAAAAAATAAAAATGTGTTAAAAGAAAAAAAAGCAGAGACTGCGAGCCAGGCCTTCTCGCAGTGCCTGATCTCACAAATGCGCTTCTGGAAGAATGGTCAAACATTCCCATAGACACACTCCTAAACCTTGTGGACAGCCTTCCTAGAAGAGTTGAAGCTGTTATAGCTGTAGGGTGGGCCAACTCAAAATTGAACCCTACGGACTAAGACTGGATGCCATTACAGTTCATGTTCGTGTAAAGCCAGGCTTGTCAATACTTTTGACAATACAGTGTGTATGTATATATATATATATATATATAATATGTATATGTGTGTGTGTATATATATATATATATATGTGTATATACATAAGTTTACATACCCTAGCAGAATTTATGATTTCTTAGCCATTTTTCAGAAAATATGAATGATAACACAAAAACTTTTCTTTCGGGAGGGCATGTTTGGACGAGCACAGTGGAGGACGTGTTTCAGCTGAGCTCCTCTAAGGCTTGGAAAATCTACCACCATCCAGGCTCCAATCCTCTCCTGAGAGCTTAGTCTCACACCATAACAACCTCCTGGGCCACTCTGCTACATTTCTAGAGTCATTTCTCAGCTTTGTCTGACCTCTGTATCCCGGGCCTACAGATCGCTCCACACCAGAGAAGCCTGCCGCCATCTTGGGGCCTACGGCCTGATCGCTACCTCCGGCACTCCTTACCTGTGAACCGGGCACCGTATGGACGATCATCCCGGGTGGGCAGCCCTCCGCCTTCCAGGAAAACAGGGGGAAAAGGCGCCAGTGGATTGCTAGTGAGCCCGGCCCTCTGTCCGGCTCCACGGAGGCCTAACATTCTCCTGCGGCCTGCTGATTACTAGAAGCCTCCGACCTGCACTATCTAAGCTCCGGGAGCCGATATACAGTGGATCTGCCCCTCATTGGGTCACAGTGAGTAACAGCTCTCCCCCTCACTCACTCCACATCCTTTACTAGCAACGGCGCTCACCCAGCCGGTTACAGCCGTTAGGAAAGTCCCCGGCTTCGGCCTACTTCTGGAGGTCGGCGGCCATCTTGGTACTCCAGGTACTCCTCCAGCCTCTCTGCTCCATTGACTATCTCATTAAAACTTTCCCACTGCACTCATCCTCCAGCAAGATCCCCCATATATACAGCTGGGCTATATACCTCTTGTTATTACTTTGAATTTGGATCTTTGCAATATCTTAAGAGGCCCATATAATACCGTAGCTCCCAGCCGACCATTGTCACTAGGAAAGTCCACGGCTGAGGCCTGCTCCCAGAGACGGACGGCCATCCCTTTGCTCCCAGTTCTACCTGATCTAACCTCGGCTGACACATCGCCTCCATAGCCTCTATTCCCAGGATATTTAATTACGATAACTTCTCTTGCTCTCTCCTGCTGTTGTTGGAGTACATTTACTGTTAGCTACGCTCTACATACATGGGATTCCCCTTATGTGCTAACAACATTTTGATGAATGCGTGATATCGCCCAGATGTGAGGGAGAGTGCCCCTTGCAGCTATCGGCCATTTAGCCTCAGCTATGCCTGCCAAAACACCTAAGCTTCGTTCTGCCCCAATTAAACGTCCAAACAAGAGATCACTCTCTATTCCAGTCTCTACAGGCTCTATTCAGCAATACCTGGCCAACGCACGTGGAGACCAAGCCAGAACCTCGAACAAGCGCCTCTCCATCATCCCGCGCTGCCTCTGTGAGGGAAAGTTCTCCGGCATCCTCTTGTTGTTCTGATCTTATGGATGATCCTGGATCCCCCGCGGGTTCAGAAATGTCTGCACTTATGAGCAGTCTCAAAAAAGAACTTGCAGGTATGTTTCAAAGTTTGGAGAAATCCATCAGAAAAGAAATAACTGCCGTTAGATCTGATATGTCCCATATTTTGATCAGGGTAGAGGAAGCGGAGCAGCGACAGGACACGCAGTCATTAGCCATTAAAGAATTGCAAGACTCTGTTACCCAGTTGGCATTTGCCCATCGTGCATCTTTATACAAGCTTGAAGACCTCGAAAACGGTAACCGCAGCAATAATATTCGAGTTAGAGGTCTGCCGGAAGCCATTGGAGACACTGACCTTGAACCTTCTATAAGAGGCATTTTTAATACCATTCTGGGGAACCCTGCCACTGCACCGTTATGCTTTGACCGTGTGCATCGGGCCTTACGACCCCGTAACGCTAACTCAGACCAGCCCAGGGATGTTATCTGCCGTCTGCATTATTTTGAAGATAAAAATACTATCATGGTGAAGATGCGAGGCTTACCTAACATTGACTTTGATGGGGCTACCATCACCATCTATCCAGATCTCTCCAAAGATACTTTGGATCGCCGTAGAGCCCTAAAACCGCTTCTGGACCATCTACGTTCTAACGGAATCACATACAGATGGGGCTTTCCTGCCTGCCTGATTGCTACAAAAAATGGCCGCTCACATACATTGAGATTTCCTGAGGAACTTCCAACTTTCTTGCAGGACCTACATCTCTCTCCCATGGAACTTCCAAGCTGGCAGGACCCAATCCCCAAATTTTCCTGTCATGTGGATTCTCTCTGGAAAAAAACCCCTTTAAAGAAGAGGCGCACTTCTCTTCCTGGCTCTGCACAAAAGCATGGTTGAAACATTCATCTTTTCACTCATGCTCTTGCTAATAATGTGAATCATCTTTTCTCCACAACAGGTTTTTTCTATAGAGTTCGGTTTTTGCCGCTGTGCTTTTCCTTTCCTGTTTATATTATTCCAGGTTCTACTTTTATGGGTTTTCATATTTCTAACTGGTGCTTATTGCTCTCTTGTTGATGGCTAGTTATTTGTTTTCCTTATACAGGCCGTATGCTGTCGGGGCGCACTCCCCTCGCTACCCATCCCCTACAGCGTAACTCCGCCCCCATCTCCTTCTGGGGTTGGTGAGTGTGAACAGCCTTGAAGTTGTTCTATTCAATCCTTGTTCAAGGATTGGGATGGCCTTTCGCTCTCTTTCCCCAATGGGACCACTGCAGATTTCTGCGTGATGTTTACTCGTTTCCCACAAGTTTTTTGATTTACATATATAATCTTTGTATATGTTTATCTTCCTCCTCCTCCCCTCATCTCTCTCTCTATTCTCTTTTTATTTTTTCTTTCCCTCCTCTTCCCCCTCTCTGCTGGCATGCATGGCAAGATAGGCTGAAGGCCCTCATTATATTTTTAAATGGCTAAGGTAAAGATAGTATCCTATAATGTTAGGGGTCTCAATGTCGCTGCTAAACGACACCAATTATATCGGGAACTGAAACAAGCCACATGTTCTATTGCCTTTCTTCAGGAAACGCACCTAATTCTCACGACACCTGTTAAACTAACCTCACCTAACTTTCCGCAATGGTACTATAGCCTATCGGACTCCAACAAGGCCAAGGGAGTAGCCATTGGCTTTTGTAGAAGTGTGCCCTTTAGGCTGTCTGATATGCAGGGTGATGACCATGGTCGCTTTATTTTTCTTAAGGGTTTTATTGGAAATGTTCAATGCACGCTTGCGAATATATACTGCCCGAATCACAACCAGCCTGCCTTTCTCTCCCAAATATTGGCTAAGCTGTCACACTTTGCTAAGAGACTCACTATTTTAGCGGGGGATATAAATATGCCGTTAGACCCCACTATTGATACTTCACGAAGCCGCTCTAATATCTCTTTCAAGCGACTGAAATTTGTGAAAAAACGGCTTCTTGATCATCAATTGATGGATGTCTGGTGCCTTCTTCACCCCAAGGAGAAGGATTTCTCACACTATTCCTCAACACATCAATCATACTCCAGAATAGACAATATATTCTTAGACCATTTTCATCTCCCCCTCCTACACTCTGCTCATATTGGCATCGCATCAATTTCAGACCATGCACCTGTGTCGATGACATTGACCATGCCCTCCCTACCCAGACATACCACTAACTGGAAGCTCAATGATTCCCTTCTCTCTAACGAAGTGGAGGTTTCTATGTTGGCTTCTCATCTATCGCAGTAATTTAAGGAAAACAAATCTTCTGACACCTCCCTTTCTATTGTTTGGGAAGCTCACAAGGCTACTATCAGAGGCCGGCTCATTGAGCTTGGTGCTCGGATTAAAAGAGAGCATGGTCAACAAATTAACCAGGTTTTACAACAGATAACGGCTCTTGACAAACAACATAAACTTTCTTTACACAATGAACACCTTCAATCCCTCACACTTAAATATGAGGAATTGAAGTCCCTCCTTAATCTAGACACCAAGAGAAGGTTCCAACATGTGTCACAGAAATTTTACGAATGGGGAAACAAACCAAGTAGATTGTTGGCTAGATCACTAAAGACTAAACAGTCGCAATCGTTTATCCCCAAAATTAAGCTCTCGTCGGGTGAATTGGCCCATGCAACTCCAGATATCGCTAAAGCCTTCAGAAATTATTACGCAGATCTATATAACGTCAAAAATGATTTGTCCTCTCTTCCTCATAAGGAGAGAAGGACTCGTATGCTTTCTTACCTGAAAGAGGCAAATCTTCCTAAATTACCCATATCTGCCCTTAAAGAATTAGAGGAGGATTTTTCGGTTGAGGAATTTCAGACAGCATTGAAGTCCTCCCCCTCTGGTAAAGCCCCTGGACCTGACGGGTTCACTATTTTATATTATAAAACATTTAGTGACATCCTGCTGCCTCGCCTCTCTGCATATGCAAACTCTATCTCTCACTCCTCAGGTTTACACCCAGAATCACTTTCGACCCATATTACTGTCATTCCCAAACCAGATAAGGATCCCACCCTCTGTAACAGTTTTAGACCAATATCGTTAATAAATGTCAATATTAAATTATTTGCCAAAGTTATGGCAAACCGCTTACTCCCCTATACCAAAATGGATCCCGGCAGACCAATCAGGTTTCATACCCACTAGAGAAGCAAAAGATAATTCCCTTCGTGCAATTTCCCTAATTCAGTATGTTCAGCGGTGCTCCCAGCCCACCCTACTCCTTTCCACCGATGCAGAGAAGGCTTTCGATAGGGTGGACTGGGAATACCTTAAGTTGACCCTACGCCACTTCGGTATGGGCCCTAAAATGTTCCATCATATCTCTTCCCTTTACTCTAATCCTTCTGCTCAAGTCAGGATTAAGGGAACGCTGAGTGACCCCTTTGTCTTACATAACGGAACCAGGCAGGGATGCCCCCTCTCTCCCCTCCTTTTTGCTAGCACCTTAGAACCTTTTCTAGCCACAATTAGGAATAACCCTAATATTAAAGGCATACAAATAGGCAACAAATCCCATAAATACGCGGCTTATGCAGATGATGTACTATTCTTTATTCAACAACCATGGACTTCGATTCCGAATTTGATGTCTGCATTTTCCACGTTTCAATCAATCTCTAACTTTAAAATAAACCTATCTAAATCCGAAATTTTAAACATTAACATTCCTAAGTCCGAGACTCTCTCTCTCAAACCCCTCTTTCCCTTTAAATGGGAATCAAATTGTATGAAATACTTCGGTGTATATCTTACTCCTAATCTTCAATCCCTTTTTCGATACAATTACATTCCCATTCTAAACAAAATCGGAGCCGATCTACGAAAATGGTCTAACTTGTCCCATACTTGGTTAGGGAAGATTAATGTAATTAAAATGAACATATTACCCTGCCTCCTCTTCCTATTTCAAATGCTACCACTATGTGTTCCAGTGGGATTTTTTACCATTTTACAATCCATGATCTCCCACTTTATCTGGAAGGACAGACACCCTAGAATATCCAGAGAGTTATTGTTTTGTTCCAAATGCTCAGGTGGTCTGGCACTCCCCAATTTCAAAGCATATTATCAAGCAACTGTACTGGCCAGAATAGCTGAATGGAAATATGCCCTTAACTCTAAGCTATGGGTACAAATTGAGTATTTCTTGAGTGGTGTGGATCTTTCAATGGCTCCCTGGATACCCCGCTCCCATAGGAACCTTGCTCGTACTACCTCAGCCCTTACCATTTCCTCTTTAGATGTATGGGACGCTATACATTAAAAATTCTCCTGGGGCTATGACTCCCCCTTATTACCTCTCCTTAATCATACATACTTTCTACTAGGCCTTTTGGATCCAGGTTTTAAATCATGGAGGTCAGAAGAACCTCTTCTACTACATCACATTTTAAATGGCAACATACTCAAACCATTACCGGCGATCCTTGCTCCTACATCTGTCACGTTCCTAGACAAGTGGAGATACCACCAAATACAACACTTCTTAAGTTCTATCCCCACCCCACTTAGAG
Source organism: Aquarana catesbeiana (assembly GCF_042186555.1). NCBI lineage: Eukaryota > Metazoa > Chordata > Amphibia > Anura > Ranidae > Aquarana > Aquarana catesbeiana. The sequence continues at coordinate 488,148,988 of NC_133327.1, forward strand.
GCGTTAGTGATTTAAACGATATAGAAGTAATATTTCACCCAAAAGATCCTCCTCTACATAGCATTTCCTTATTTTATAAAGCCCTTATTACTCTTCAAACCCCCCCCCCCTTATTTGGCTAAATGGGAATCTGACCTCGATCTTTCTCTGACTGACAACCAAAAGGACAGGATCTTATTACTAGCCCACACCTCGTCCTTAGCCTCAAGAATGTCAGAGGTCAACTATAAACTGCTCACTAGGTGGCATTACACCCCAGCTAGACTGCACCAAATGTTCCCCGCCAGTTCCCCATTGTGCTGGAGGAACTGTGGGAACAAAGCTACTCACGCACACATATGGTGGTCCTGCCCACTGATTCGACCATATTGGGATGATATTCGTAACCTGATTGTTCAGATTGCTGATGTTCATATACCAAATGACCCGTGGGCCATTCTTTTTCATGTCACAAAAACTCCCATAAGGTTGTACAAACGCTCAATCATTCCTCACTTGTTGAATACTGCGAAGGCCTTAATTCCCACTTTGTGGGGCCAACCAGAAATTCCATCTATAAAAACATGGCTACAAATGGTTGACAATGTACACCTCATGGAGAATATCACCCACAATATTAGAGGGACCTCTCAGAAACACTCCCTAATTTGGGATCCTTGGAAAAAAATTCAGACTACGTCACATACACAAATCTATTACTCTAACCCCTTGAACCTAATACTCTAGCTTAGCCATTTAGCACCTAATTATGCTACTCCTCCCCTACTTTTAACACATTGCCTTGCATGCCAGCAACTCTCTATCCCCCCCCCCCCCCCTTAACTACATCTTCCTTCATTTCTTTCTCTTTTTATTTTTTATTTTTTTTTATTTTTCCTCTCTTTCTTTTCTATTCTCCCTTTCTCTACTACTATTTTTTCTTCTTAATGCATATCTCTATTAAGCCAAAGCAATATTTAATACTCAACTATGTTTAGAATATAGTGCTCATCTAGTTAACATCCTGTTTCCACTAAGCTATTACGTTGATTATATGCATTATTCTGGATGTTCCTATTGTGATTTCTTAGTTGTTGGATTCTATGAGTACTATAACTTATGATAATGTAAAAATAGAATTGTTCTCTATATTGTGTTGCAATTGCATATTTGTTATATTTTTCTTTAATAAAAATTTATTAAACAAAAAAACAAAAAAAAAAACTTTTCTTTCACTCATGGTTAGCGTTTGGCTGAAGCCATTTATTATCATTCAACTGTGTTTACTCTTTTTAGATCATAATCACAACAGAAACTACCCAAATGACCCTGATCAAAAGTTTACATACCCCAGTTCTTAATACTGTGTATTATGAAAATAAAAAAACAAGCGCTGTAATGGACACACCGTGATGTATGAAAACTAAATAAATATAAATCTAGATGAGTGAATATATGTGACAATAAAAATCAAAGAAATCTAGATATGTGAATAATTCGTGAGGTGTTTGATTGAACAATACAAAATTAAGCTGCTATCAATTAAACAGTGATCAGAATCCTATAATAATTTAAAAAAAATATATATAAATTGATGCACTTTAATAAGCCGTTCAATCAAATGTGAAAAAATATCAAAATGTTCTAAGATGTATGTAGAAATGCAAAGTCGCTAAAATATGAGTTACAAGAAAATTGTGTGCAAATACACTGCAAAAAATGCACTAATAAGATGTGCAAATACACTGAAAAATTGTGCTAAAATTGTGCAAGATACTCCGAAATAAATGCTAAAATGCAAAATCAATAAAATTAAGTAGGTAGTAACGAAATAAGTGCAGATAGGCTGAAAAAAATGCACTGAAAAAATGTGTAAATAGAAAAAAGTGTGTGTAAATACTCCCAAATAAATAATTAATTTAAAATGTGTTCAAATTCCTAAATAATTAATAAATACTTTTAAATGCAGATATTCCCTGCACTGAACACTATAACTCCATGACGATATCAAGGAGAATAAATAAATATATAAATAACAATTGGTTAGATGCCAGTGGTATATATAAATATATAGTTAATATATAAATATAAAATGCCGATTGAATGCGAATGTACATATATAATTTAGTTCATAGGATGAAATTGATGGTTAACTTAGCAGTTCATTCCGCTGTATACTGAGGTAATTAAATTCCTGCAATGCTTGTTTATTCACAATATAAGATGTTTCCACTACAGCCGCAATAACAGATTCTCAGTGCCAGGTTTTTTTATGGAAGAAAAACAAAGAAACAAGATCATTGCGCAATGTAACAAAAAAGAAAAGTCCACAAGCAAACCAGCACAGTGATAAACTCACGTGCACCCGATTAGATTGGGCATGCAGATAGGCAAATCTCAGTTGGCCGCTACGGGCGAGGCTTGTCAAACAAGCCGCTGCTGTTCGTTACAATGTATTGCAACACAGACCACGTCCTAGGCTCCTCCCACGCGTTGCGTCACTGACACGTGACTTTCTCAAGGATAGCATTTCTACATACATCTTAGCACATTTTGATATTTTTTTCACATTTGGTTGAACGGCTTATTATAGCGCATCAATTTATATATATATTTAATACTGTGTATTGCCCCCTTTAACATCAATGACAGCTTGAAGTCTTTTGTGTTATTTGTGGATGAGGCTCTTTATCTTCTCAGATGGCAAAGCTGGCGATTCCTCTTGGCAAAAAGCCTCAGGTTCCTGTAAATTCTTGGGCTGTCTTGCATGAACTGCATGTTTGAGATCTCCCCAGAGTGGCTTAATGATATTGAGGTCAGAAGACTGAGATGGCCACTCCAGAACCTTCACTTTATTCTGTTGTAGCCAATGACAGGTCGACTTGGCCTTGTGTTTTGGATCCTTGTCATGTTGGAATGTCCAAGTACGTCCTATGCGCAGCTTCCTGACTGATAGATGCAAATGTTCCCCCTATATTTTTTGATAACATACTGCATTCATCTTGCCATCAATTTTGACCAAATTTCCTGTGCCTTTGTAGCTCACACATCCCCAAAACATCAGCTATTCACCTCCGTGTTTCACAGTAGGAATGGTGTACCTTTCATCATAGGCCTTGTTCACTCCTCTCTAAATGTAGTGTTTATGGTTGTGGCCAAAAAGCTCAATTTTGGTCTCATCACTCAAAATTACTTTGTGCCAGAAGATTTGAGGCTTTTTTCTGTGTTGTTTGGCATATTGTAAGCGGGATACTTTGTGGCATTTGCGTAGTAATGGCTTTCGTCTGGCTACTCGACCATGCAGACCATCTTTCTTCAAGTGCCTCTCTATTGTGCATCTTGAAACAGCCACACCACATGTTTTCAGGGAGTCCTGTATTTCACCTGAAGTTATTTGTGGGTTTTTCTTTGCAACCCGAACAATTTTCCTGGCAGTCGTGGCTGAAATGTTAGTTGGTCTACCTGACCGTGATTTGGTTTTAACAGAACCCTTCATTTTCCACTTCTTGTTTAGAGTTTGAACACTGCTGATTGGCATTCTCAATTCCTTGGATATCTTTTCATATCCCTTTCTTGTTTTATACAGTTCAACTACCATTTCCCGCAGATCCTTTGACAATTCTTTTGCTTTCCCCATGATTTAGAATCCAGAAACATCAGTGCAGCACTGGATTAAATATGCAAGAGTCTGTCAGGCGTCCAGAAACTCGTTGACCTTTTTATACACACACACTAATTACAAGCAAACAGTTCACAGGTGAGGATGGTTACTTTTAATAGCCATTCAAACCCCTCTGTGTCAAATTCTGTGCATGTTATCAGGCCACAATCACCAGGGTATGTAAACTTTTGATCAGGGTCATTTGGGTAGTTTCTGTTGTGATTATGATTTTAAAAGAGTAAACACGGTTGATTGATAATAAGTGGCTTCAGCCAAACACTAACCATGAGTGAAAGAAATGTTTTTGTGTTATCATTCATATTCTCTGAAAAATGGCCAAGAAATCAAATTCTGCCAGGGTATGTAAACTTATGAGCACAACTGTATATACAGTATCTCACAAAAGTGAGTACACCCCTTACATTTTTGTAAATATTTTGTTATATCTTTTCATGTGACAACACTGATGAAATTACACTGCTACAATGTAAAGTAGTCAGTGTACAGCTTGTTTAACAGTGTAAATTTGCTGTCCCCTCAAAATAACGCAACACACAGCCATTAATGTTTAAACCGCTGGCAACAAAAGTGAGTACAACCCTAAGTGAGAATGTCCAAATTGGGCCCAATTAGCCATTTTCCCTCCCCGGTGTCATGTGACTCGTTAGTGTTACAAGGTCTCGGTGTGAATGGGGAGCAGGTGTGTTAAATTTGGTGTTATCACTCTCTCATACTGGTCACTGGAAGTTCAACATGGCACCTCATGGCAAGGAACTCTCTGAGGATCTGAACATAAAGATGGCTCTACATAAAGATGGCATAGACTATAAGAAGATTGCCAAGACCCTGAAATTGAGCAGCAGGGTGGCCAAGACCATACAGCGGTTTAACAGGACAGGTTCCACTCAGAACAAGTCTTACCATGGTTGACCAAAGAAGTTGAATGCACATGCTCAGCGTCATATACAGAGGTTGTCTTTGGGAAATGGATGTATGAGCGCTGCCAGCATTGCTATAGAGGTTGAAGAGGTGGGGGTCAGCCTGTCAGTGCTCAGACCATACGCCACACACTGCATCAAATTGGTCTGCATGGCTGTCATCCCAGAAGGAAGCCTCTTCCAAAGATGATGCACAAGAAAGCCCGCAAACAGTTTGCTAAAGACAAGCAGACTAATGACGTGAATTACTGGAACCATGTTCTGTGGTCTGATGAGACCAAGATAAACTTATTTGGTTCAGATGGTGTCAGGCGTGTGTGGGAGCAACCAGGTGAGGAGTACAAAGACAAGCGGGTCTTGCCTACAGTCAATCATTGTGGTGGGAGTATCATGGTCTGGGGCTGCATGACTGCTGCCGGCACTGGGGAGCTACAGTTCATTGGGGGAACAATGAATGTCAACTAGGGATGAGCCGAACACCCCCCTGTTCGGTTCGCACCAGAACTTGCGAACAAGCAAAAAATTTGTGCGAACACCGTTAAAGTCTATGGGACATGTACATGAATAATCAAAAGTGCTAATTTTAAAGGCTTATGTGCAAGTTATTGTCATAAAAAGTGTTTGGGGACCTGGGTCCTGCCCCAGGGGACATGGATCAATGCAAAAAAAAAGTTTTAAAAACGGAAGTTTTTTCAGGAACAGTGATTTTAATAATACTCAAGTGAACCAATAAAAGTGTAATATTCCTTTAAATTTCGTACCTGGGGGGTGTCTATAGTATGCCTGTAAAGGGGCACATGTTTTCCGTGTTTAGAACAGTCATTTAAAACTACTCGCGGCTGTTAATGAATTGCCGGTCCGACAATGCACATAAAAGTTCATTGATAAAAACGGCATGGGAATTCCCCACAGGGGAACCCCGAACCAAAATTTAAAAAAAAAGACGACGTGGGGGCCCCCCTAAATTCCATACCAGGCCCTTCAAGTCTGGTATGGATATTAAGGGGAACCCCGGCCAAATTTTTTTTTTTAAATGGCGTGGGGTCCCCTTCAAAATCTATACCAGACCCTTCAGGTCTGGTATGGATTTTAAGGGGAACCCCGTGCCAAAATTTTTTTAAAAAATGGCGTGGGGGTCCCCCCAAAAATCCATACCAGACCCTTATCCAAGCAAGCAACCTGGGAGGCCGCAGGAAAAGAGGGGGGGACAAGAGAGCGCCCCCCCTCCTGAACCGTATCAGGCCACATGCCCTCAACATTGGGAGGGTGCTTTGGGGTAGCCCTCCAAATCACCTTGTCCCCATGTTGATGGGGACAAGGGCCTCATCCCCACAACCCTTGCTGGTGGTTGTGGGGGTCTGCGGGCGGGGGGCTTATCGGAATCTGGAAGCCCCCTTTAACGAGGGGACCCCCAGATCCTGGCCCTCCCCCGTTCTTCTTTCTTCTATCTTCCTTCGGTTTGACCCCATGTCATTTTTTTTTTTTCATTTTGGTGCGGGATTCCCCTTAAAATCCATATCAGACCTAAAAGGCCTGTTATGGAATTTAGTGGGACCCCCCACGTCATTTTCTTTTTTTTTTTGGTTCAGGGTTCCCCTGTGGGGAATTCCCATGCCGTTTTTATCAATGAACTTTTATGTGTATTGTCGGACCGGCAATTCATTAATAGCCGCAAGTAGTTTTAAATTACTTTTTTTCCTTTGAAATGTCATTTTGCCGTCAGACTGTTCTAAACACGGGAAACATGCGCCCCTTTACAGGCATACTATAGACACCCCCCAGGTACGAAATTTAAAGGAATATTACACTTTTATTGTTTCACTTTAAGCATTATTAAAATCACTGCTTCCGAAAAAACGGCCTTTTTAAAACTTTTTTTTGCATTGCTACATGTCCCCTGGGGCAGGACCCAGGACCCCAAACACTTTTTATGACAATAACTTGCATATAAGCCTTTAAAACTAGCACTTTTGATTTCTCCCATAGACTTTTAAAGGGTGTTCCGCGGCTTTCGAATTTGCCGCGAACACCCCAAATTGTTCGCTGTTCAGCGAACGGGCGATCAGCCAATGTTCGAGTCGAACATGAGTTCGACTCGAACACGAAGCTCATGCCTAATGTCAACATGTACTGTGACATACTGAAGCAGAGCATGATCCCCTCCCTTCGAAGACTGGGCCGCAGGGCAGTATTCCAGCATAGCAACCCCAAACACAACTCCAAGACCACCACTGCCTTGCTAAAGAAGCCGAGGGTAATGGTAATGGACTGGCCAAGCATGTCTCCAGACCTAAACCCTATTGAGCATCTGTGGGGCATCCTCAAATGTGGGTGCGCAAGGTCTCTAAAATCCACCAGCTCCGTGATGTCGTTGTGGAGGAGTGGAAGTGGACTCTAGTGGCAACCTGTAAAGCTCTGGTGAACTCCATGCCAAAGTGGGTAAAGGCAGTGCTAGAAAATAATGGTGGCCACACAAAATATTGACACTTTGGGCCCAATTTGGACATTTAGACCACTTAGGGGTGTACTCACTTTTGTTGCCAGCGGTTTAATGGCTGTGCGTTGAGTTATTTTGAGGGGACAGCAAATTTACACTGTTATATAAACTGTACACTCACTACTTTACATTGTAGCAAAGTGTCATTTCTTCAGAGTTGTCACATGAAAAGATATAATAAAATATTTACAAAAATGTGAGGGGTGTACTTTTGTGAGACACTGTATTTACAAATGAGTATGTCAATCTGAAATGCTATTTTTATAAATATTTTTACCATGTTCCAGGCTTGCTAGATTTTTTTATTGATATATTTTCCTAGAAAAGAGAACCAAATATCTTCATATTTTTCCAAAGAAAACCTGTATATATGTACCTTACCTTATAAATTTGCTGCAGGTCCTGGGAGCAGATAATTTGATTATTTCCAAAGCACCTTTGGATCTCTTGAAACCTTAGGCACGCTAATATAAAAAAAAATGTGAGGGGTGTACTCACTTTTGTAAGATACTGTGTGTGTGTGTGTGTGTGTGTGTGTGTGTGTGTGTGTGTGTGTATGTATATACAATATATATATATCGTTTTGGGTTTTTTTTTTGTGTTTGCTCATATTTTATTAAACACATAACTGCAGTTAAATGTTTTCATATCTGGCTGGATTTACATATATGAGTATATAAACAAAAGAACTAGAAAAGTAACTGGGTGGTACACCCCCTTGCTCTGAAAAGTAACATACAGTTAATTTTTTTGCTTTTAGATCAATACCTAATATTTGGGGCTGAAGAAGGCATTTACACCCTAAATTTGAATGAACTGCATGAAACATCAATGGAACAGGTATGCATTTGTGTGTTGTGTTTTTGATACGAGTTAATAATTTATTAACGTATATCTGTCAGCATGGGCTAGCTATGTAACCCCTTCCCGCTTATCTTATGTTTATGAATGTCCTTTTGGCTCAGTACCCAGAGCCGAGCATACAATTATAAATGTCCTCCCATTAGAGAGCCACCAGACAACCCTCAATGCAGCTGGTGGCTTTTAGTCTCATCTGTCACTCGCAGCTTATGTCCACTCTGATGAGTGGGAACTAATCAGTGCGGTTCCTGATCACGCAAGTCACTGTCAGTTCAGAAAAAAATGAAAACCTCCAGTATGCAGCATTTAACACTGCCACCATTTGCAGTGCCATATATTTAAATCTGAACTCCAGGAAAAACACAGATTTTCCCTTGCTATGGGGCTGCCCTGCAAGAGTTTAATGCTCGTTTAGGTCTGAGGGGCTGCAGAAAAAAACTTTTATTACTTACTACTAGGGTTGTCCCGATACTAGTATCGGTATCGGCACCGATACCAAGCATTTGCCGAGTACTTGTACTCGGGCAAATGCTCCCGATACTTCACCCGATACCTGGACAGTCAGCGGTGATCGTGAGTGGGGGAGTTACAAGCTTCTCCCCCCCCCCCCCCTTTCAGCTGCTTTAGTGAAATCTATACAGCGGTGATCGGTGCTTGTAACTCCCCCACACACGATCACTGCTGACTGTCACCGCATCCTCCTCCAGTCCCCCTCCATGCCCCCTCCGTTCTGCTGTCCCCCTCCTTTCTTCCTCCGTGTCCACCGCCGTTCTGCTGCTGTCCCCCTCCAGTTTTCCTCCGTGTCCCCCTTCCGTTCTCCTGTACCTCTCAATGTCCTCCTCCTTCCTTTATTGTATGGACAGAGTCAGCTGACTCTGTCCATTCACATAACTGAAATATTGTAATCTCCTGTGATTACGATGTCTCAGTTTATGAATGGAGAGGAGCCGCTGTCTTCTCTCCATTCATTTTCAGTGCAGCTGAGGCTGCAGAGAAAGGGAATCTCTATCCTTGGTCTCTTTCTCTGTCTCAAAGGGGAGATTTCAGGGGTCTATCAAGACCCCTGATATCTCACAAAGCCCCCCAACAGGGCTGATTTAAAAAAAAAAAAAAAAAGTATTGCAATAAATAATAAAAAAAATATTGTAAAAAATAATAAAAATTAAAATAAAAAACAAACAGACACCATCCACCCCCTCCCTCCCTAAAAAAAAAAAAAAAGAAAGCATTGTAAAAAAACACAAAAAAATTGTTAAAAAAAACCCCAAAAAAACACTGTCACGTTACATTAAAAAAAAGTATTGGTATCGGTGAGTACTTGGAAAAAAAGTATCGGTACTTATACTCGGTCTTAAAAAAATGGTATCGGGACAACCCTACTTACTACTCCTTCAATCTCCTCCAGGTTGTAAAGCCAGTCTCAGCACCCCCTTCTCTGCTCTGGCGGGTGGATGCCAGTCATCTGACATCAAGTTCATTGCAGAGCCCATAGCCCTGTATTGGATGTTAGGACGCCAAGGCACAGTCTGTTGTTGGAGTATGGGGAAATGAAGGACAGCATCAGCTGCTGGGAAAGGAGGGTCAAGTCAGTAAAATTGCTTTTTTTGCAACCCCTAGACCTAAACAAGCATTTAACACTTGTAGAATGGTTGCAACCCCACGGCAAGGGGGCATTTTTGCTCTCCAATGAGATGAACTTTAACCCCTTCCCGCCGACCGTACGCAGATATGCGTACTCGGCTTTCCGGGGTTATACCGGGATGATGCCCGCAGCTGCAGGCATTATCCCGGTACCGTTGTTTCCAGCGGGCGATCGGCTACCCGAGCCGCTCGGTTGTTATACCGGAGGAGCGAGAGGGGACATCCCCCCCTCCCGCCGCTGTTACCGGGCCTCCCGTGCGAGCGGCTTCGTTCCAGAATTCTTGTTGTAAACGCGGAAGCGACGTCATGCCAATGGCGCCGAATTTAAAAAAGTACACAGTATTCAGAATCGCCGTTTTCAGCGATCTGAATACTTTGAAGTGTAAAGGGGGGATGGGGGGTCTTTTAGACCCCCCATCCCTCCATAAAGAGTACCTGTCACCACCTATTACTGTCACAAGGGATGTTTACATTCCTTGTGACAGCAATAAAAGTACAAAAAAAAAAATTTAGTAAAGTAAAAAAATACATTAAATAAATAAAAAAATTTTTTTAAAGTGCCCCTGTCCCCGCGAGCTCGTGCAGCGAAGAAAATGCATACGGAAGTCGCGCCCGCATATGTAAACGGTGTTCAAACCACACATGTGAGGTATCGCCGCGATCGTCAGAGCGAGAGCAATAATTCTAGCACTAGACCTTCTCTGTAGCTCAAACCTGCTAACCGTAAAAATTTTTTAAAGCGTCGCCTATGGAAATTCATAGGTACCGTAGTTTGTCGCCATTCCACGAGTGCGTGCAATTATAAAGGGTGACATGTTTGGTATCTATTTACTCGGCGTAACATCATCTTTCACATTATACAAAAAAATTGGGGTAACTTTACTGTTTGGATTTTTTAAAATTCATGAAAGTGTCCCTTTTCCAAAAATTTGCGTTTAAAACACCGCTGCACAAATACCGTGTGATAAAAAATATTGCAACAGTCGCCATTTTATTCTCTAGATTCTCTGCTAAAAAAATATATATAATGTTTGGGAACTCTAAGTAATTTTCTAGCAAAAACCAAATTTCAAAAATAGGCTTAGTCATGAAAGGGTTGCTGCTATTATAAGATTACAATATAAAAAAATATACACGCAAACAGAAAAAAAATACACATTTCTTTATTGTACATGGGACACAGAGCCATAGTAGTTACTATGTGGGTTATAGGCCACCTTTAGGTGATGGACACTGGCAACACCCTAAGACAGGAAGTTCACTCCCTATATAACCCCTCTCACTACTGGGAGTACCTCAGTTTTTTCGTCAGTGTCTTAGGTGTTGGTCACAAGTAAAGATGTGCTAGGCTGAGCTCCACTGGAATGTTCCTTTGCTGGGGCAAGCTATTCAGCCGGATCCATTCAAAGTGTCTTTTTAGGCCGAATTGAATGGTACCCGGGCCTCGTGGTGGTAGAAATGAGGTTTAGCCCATAACGCTTCTCTAGTTTGAAAGCTTGACCCCGGGATCCAGTGCTTTGGTTTTTTCAGCCATAAAGTTTCCTGGCGGGTGCTTTACGGGTCCAGGGGAGTGGAACCCCCAATAAAAAGGGGCCCCGGTCCCTGAATGTTTTTTAATGGAGCCCACCGTGAGGGGTGAAGATTGGGTCTGTTGGTTTTACCACAGGTAAGTGGAGATTCCTAAGGAACTTTAAATTTTCTTATAGATTGTCTCCTTTAAAAGTAAATGTCATGCCTAAAGTCACCACTGTGGGCTTTATAGAGCGCTTACCTTGTTCATGCTTTCCATAGATCGCTCTGTGTCAGCAGAAGCTGCAGGCTTCCTCTGGCTAAGCAGTCCCAGGCCTCCAGTAAGATGTTGGGGGGGGGGGATTTTTTTCCAAAAACACCCCCCACCTGGACAGAAGCTCTCCCCCTCTCCCGGATAGGTAGGAGGAAGCCCAGAACGATCGGCGGATGCCGCTTTGTGCTTCCCACTGCCTCTGTACAGCGGTTTGTCTGCTCTCCTCCTCACCACCATCCCCTGTGGCTTGGCACGGCGTTAGCATGCAGCAACGTCCAGCGTGGGAGTGCATTGTAAAAAGCTCCATTTGGCTGACTGCAGCTCTTGGAGGGACACAAGAGCAGAAGCATGTAAGTGGTGACACAGGCATTCCCTTTGCACATTTACTGAGCATCAGGCTGAGCATTAATAGCAGCGGCAGTTGCTGGACTATTTGCTCAAGCAGTAGGTGCAATTTCTTCTGGTAGTACCTCTGAATTTGTGCATCGAGCTTTGGTCAGAAGGGGAGGTAGAAACACCCCAAAAAAGGGCTCAAAAGGGTCTCCCTTAAGCTCTAAGAAGCTTAGTCTCGGGGCGTGGCTTGGACTTCCATGTGAGAGGACGTGTCTCACAGAGGCTCCAGCATCCTGAACAGAAAACATCCTGAAGTGAGCCCGATCCACCGCTACCATAGACCGGACACTTCGCTCCCGGTGTGGGGCAACACCTACAGCGACACCCGGTCGCTTTACATCCAAAACGGGTGTGTCTGGGAGGATGGAGGAGAGCCGTTCGGACGGCCGGCATGGCCAAGATGGCGGATCCCCGCTCCCACAGCGTGCAGGGAAGGAATCACAGCTATCAGCAGCTGCACGCCTGGAGAGGTATGCTCACGACACTGGCACTCACAAAACAACACAGCCACATACCTCACATGCAAAGGCAGCAGCCAAAAGTGTCCCACAGCACAGCATGGCATAGAGAAGATGGCCCCTGGAGCAGCAGAACACACAGTGAGGAACTCCACATCCCCCCTCCTTCCTCTGAAGCAGCCAAAGCTCCAGACACTGAGCACTCTGAGCCTTCCCTGCATGATATACTGACTGCAGTTCACACTTATGGCTCCTCACTAACTGAACTCTCTATTGAAGTCAAAAGCATGAAAGAAGGCATATTACACATAAGGCAAGATATGCAGAAAATAAGAGAGAGAGCCACTGCTCTGGAGGGAAGAGTGAGCACACTAGAGGATGATATACCCCCTCTTGCTCAGGAGATTCACATAACTTCAGCTAAAGCCACAGAAACAGCGAATAGAGTGGAGGAGAAGGAGAACAGATTGAGAAGGTCAAATATTCGCATTGTTGGTATACCTGAAAAAGCTGAAGGAAAAAACCCCACTGATTTTATTGAAACCTGGCTAGCTGACACATTTGGGAGAAATAACCTTACACCATTCTTTTCTGTTGAAAGAGCCCATAGAGTGCCACTCCGTCCACCGCCACCAGGGGGCAACGACAGACCATTTTTGCTGAAATTACTACATTACAAGGACAGGGATAGTATACTTCGCTTGGCCAGATAGAAACCCAATATGGAAATTCAGGGTGCCAGAGTGTCAATATACCCTGATTTCTCAGCGGCTGTGCAGAAACAAAGAGCAAAATATACTGAGGTCAAAAAGAGACTGCGTGCTCTCTCGGTGATATATTCTATGCTATACCCTGCCAAGTTGAGAGTGGTTGCTGAGGGCACGGTACACTTTTTTGAAAATCCTATGATGGCTACCAATTGGCTGGACAGACACGAGAGGCATTTGCAGGCAGCCGTGCGTGGAAATGAACCAGGATGACACAACGCATGAACCCTGTACATTGATTCTTTATGCTCACCTTAGATAAAATGGAGCCCGCAGAGAGTCACAATTGACTTTTTTTTTTGGTTTATTTTACCAGTGAACCCTATCGTTTAGGACTTTATGGGCACAAGGTCCCAGCCCTCTTTATTACCCCACCAAACGCCCTGCGGGGCACCAATGGAAGGCTTTCCAATGGAAGTTACTTTATTTCAGTTTGTTTTTCTTTTTTCCGTTTTTAAGCCCTGGTTGAATGGGCGCTATATATTTTGGTCGCAAAGCAAGTTTGCTTTGTCGCTGGTTGCAAATCTGCAGAGTGAGACACATGGTACAAGTCACGCAATACATTTTCTACACTTCAGAACTTATACTGCATCATCTGAGTTCATATGCCACAGACCTCTAATACCGGGGGTTGGATCACAACTAGCAACTGCACCAAATGACTAAGCGAACAGAGTCAATTCTCTCATGGAACGTGAGAGGCTTACATGACCCTAAAAAGAGAACTGCCATTTTCACCTCTATCTCACATCGGAACCCCACTGTAATATGTCTGCAAGAGACGCATCTCAATAGAGACACCACCAACCTGTTACACTTATCGAAATATCCTACTCAATACCATTCCACACATACCCGGTATTCAAGGGGTGTGAGTATACTGTTTTCCAGGAATACCTCATTCACAAAAATTGATGCACAAATTGATGTAGAGGGCAGGTTTATTTTTCTTATGGGAACTTGGGAATCACACACCTGTGTGATCATAAATGTATATATACCTCCACCATTTAATTTAACAATAATGCATTGTCTTTCTAGATTTCTGGCAAAATATCCTCGGGTACCGGTATATGTCATGGGAGATTTTAACAGTACTCTGGACATGTCTTTAGATGTGCACAGGAAGTACTGCCCTCAGGGCCCCAGGACATATACAGCTCTTGCAAAATTTTTGACGGAGATTGGGCTTTTTGATTTATGGCGGTGTAAGTTTCCTTTTAAGGCACAATTTTCATGTCATTCCATAACGCACTCTACTTTGTCGCGCATTGATTTAGTTTTGGGTAATACATTAACGCGCTGTTATGATCCAGGGGTTATTTATCTTGCTAGAGGCCTATCCGACCATTCCCCGTTACAGCTCAGTTTAAGCTTCCCCACTGTAAAGTTATCAATACACTGGAAGATGAATCCTTTTTGGATTCCTCTGTTTAGAGATACTAAACAAATGCAAATACAAATTCAACACTTCTTACTAGACAATAAACATTCTGCCCCACCAGGTATAGTTTGGGACACTCTGAAGGCTTTTATCAGGGGAATGTGTATTAAGGAAATAGCCGCAATTAAAACAAATAGCAGACAATGGGCAGCTGACGCCAGCATTGCGGTAGACAAAGCTGAGGAGGAATTCCTACAGACACCCACACCTGATAGTGAAAGAAAATGGAAAGACGCACAAAAAATGTATCACACCATACATACCCAACAAGCAGAAAACAAACGTTTCTTTACCGCACAAACATACTTTGAAGAGGGAGAAAAAACAGGACACATGTTAGCGGTAATAGCCAAATCACAGCAGCCATCACCAATTATTCACCGCTTGGCGGTATCACCAACACAAGTAGCTATGGACACCCCTTCAATTATGAAGGGATTCTGTACTTTTTTCCAGGATGTGTATTCCTCGAAGGTGAGTTACTCTGAAGAAGACTTAACTGAGTTTTTAGATGGAATCTCACTTCCGACAATACAGGGGGAAGACAAAAAACTACTAAATGCACCTATATCTTTAGAAGAATTGCAACTTGCATTAGCAACATTCCCCAATTCTAAGGCCCCGGGGAATGATGGTCTCCCAGTAGAGATGTATAAAAAATTTGGTGGCATACTCTTACCGGAATTGCTACACACAATTAAGGATGCACACACCAATGATTCATTACCAGACTCCATGTACGAGGCAGTGGTAGTGGTCCTGTTGAAACCCGGGAAGGATCCGATCCAACCTGAGTCTTACAGGCCCATATCACTTTTGAATAATGATTTGAAATTGCTCACTAAAGTCCTCGCTATGCGGTTGTCTAAGGTGGTGACAAAAATAGTGCACCCAGATCAATCGGGATTTATACCGAACAGATCCACAGCACACAATCTTCGCAGACTATATTTAAACATGCAAATCCCAACAGATAATACAGGTCAAAGAGCTATCCTGTCCCTAGACGCCGCTAAGGCATTCGATAGCGTAGAATGGAATTATCTTTGGAGGGTGCTAGAGAAGTTCAACTTGGGAGAGACATTCATATCCTGGATCAAACTACTATACAGAAAACCAAAAGCATGTATTAGAATTAACAACACACTCTCCTCCTTCTTTGATTTGCACAGGGGAACAAGACAAGGCTGCCCATTATCCCCATTGCTCTTTGCTCTGGCCATAGAGCCTCTGGCTGCTGCTATCAGAGAGAACCTGGCTATATGCGGTTTTAAAAGGGGAAATTTGGAAGATAAAATAGCCTTGTATGCTGACGATGCGCTCATCTTTTTGGACGACACGTCTGCCTCCTTAACAAGTCTCATGGAGTTAATTGGTAAATTTGGATCCTATTCAGGGTTCAAGATAAACTGGGACAAATCCACATTGTTACCATTGGACCCCCTTGTGTCGCCACTTCCCTCAGCAGCAGACCAGATAAAGGTAGTAGATACTTTCCGATACTTAGGCATAGTCATCCACCCCAATTTAGAACTATATGTTAAACTTAATATAAATCCCTTGATTAAAAAATTCCAGGAAAAAACAGCCAGTTGGATAAAACTGCCCCTTTCGGTAGTTGGCCGATGTAACCTGATAAAAATGGTCTGGGGTCCACAACTTTTGTATGCGCTCCACAACGCCCCTATATGGATCCCTATACACGTTTTCAAAAAATGTAACACCATAGTTCGCTCTTTGATCTGGAGGAAACAGGTGCCGCGTATTAAATTGGAAACACTACAGGAGGCAAAGGACTCGGGCGGGCTGGCAGTCCCAAACCCATATTATTATTTTATAGCGGCCCAATTGCAACACCTGACGGGTTGGCAGGACTCTGAGTTATCTGACCCTGCGAGCAATATTATATGTACATTACTCTCGAATGGGGGCCTTGTGGAGTGCTTGGAAGCAGGAGAATTCCATAGGGTACCTGAATACAAAACTTTGGTGCTTATAGATAAGATATGGAACAAGGCCAAGCAACATTTTCATTATGAAGGGTACTCTGAATGGTCTCGTATATGGAACAATAGCAATTTTCCCGAACTGTGTAAATTAAAGGGCTTCTCTGCATGATCTAGGAGTGGGGTGGTGTATATTAAGCAGTTATACCAAGGAGGACTTTTACGGGACTTTCAATCCCTAAGAGAAGAATATGGCATACCAAATGTTGTGTTCTTTCAATATTTACAACTTAGGCACGCCATCTCAGCACAAACTACACTTTCTAAGTGGCAATTAACTAGACCAACGGTGCTCACACAGCTGGTAAACCCAATGTCTAGGAAAGGGCAGATATCATCTATATATGAATCACTAATAATGCAGATATCCAAGACTATGTCATTAAAATGCAGGACAAGTTGGGGGGAGGATATAGGTCACATTACAGATGAGGAATGGTCTGCTATAATGGAGACACTGCCTAAAGTGTCTCTTTCCTCTTCCCAAAAACTCACGCAACTATTCATTATACACCGAACCTACCGTACCCCCTATAAATTATATAAATGGAACAGAAGAGATGAACCATTTTGCCCCCGTTGTAAGGTAGATAATGGCACCCTTATACACATGCTCTGGAAGTGCCCAAAATTACAAAGATACTGGTCTGAAATAATCAGCTCTATAAATAAAATATGGAATCTTACATTTGTGGTTGACCCCAAGCTGTGTCTGTTGGGATGGTTGGACGAAGAACTATATACACCACATACGTATATAGCAATCACCAGAATGTTGTTTATTGCTAGAAAACTTATAGCTAAGAAATGGCTTTCGGTGACACCACCGACACACGCAGAATGGGTGAATACCATAAATGAAACTCTATTGAGGGAAAAGCTGACATACCAACACAGGGGTAGCCCAGCAAAATTTGAACGTATATGGGATCCTTGGTTGGAGGTACCTGGTTTAGCCCCCTTCCAATTGGTCCAAAATAAAATACTAGGTGGCAGAACGCAGACGCCTACCCCCCTTGTTTGAGGAGGGAGGCTGTCTACACTGAATGGATACAAGATGCTATGATGTCATAGGGACTCAGAATATAGATCAAACTGTCAATAATTTTGATGAGAAGTTGTCTTACTCTGCGGTGACGAGTTATAAGGTTTTAATTATATATTAGTTAAAAGAAGAAAGCAGACACTATCCCCCCCCCCCCCATTGTTTAGGGGGGAGAGGTACCTCTACACCGACCGATTGTCCGTTGAAGGACCGGGAGCGGAGTAGGGGTACAAAGTACTAAAAGGACACACTTACTAATTATAGAAAATACGAGGTAAAGCTGAAATTGGTATAGATATGTAAAGATTTGTTTTCATTGATTGTAAGCCTATATATACCATAATATTGCAGGAAACATAAGCTGATTGACTGTATATTTGGATAATAATATGTCCTTGGCAACGTAATTTGATGTATGTTTTTGTTTTTGTTTTAAGGAAGAGTTTTTTCTCTTCTTATGTTTTAAAAATCAATAAAAAGAATCTGATTTAAAAAAAAAAAAGAAGCTTAGTCTCATCTCTACAATGCCATCCTCCCCTGAGAGATCTGGGGTGGCTGGTCAGAGTGAGCCATCGGGGCCGTCAAATGTTGCAGCTGTTTCCAACACTGTAGCCCCTGTCTGTATTACTGAAGAGGTTTTTTCCTCAGCTATGATAGGATTGGAAGAAAGGTTAGCGGCTTTAATTGCATCTTCCCAGATTTTGGGACAAAAGGTGACAGGTCCCCTTCCACTACCCGGGAACCTCAAACAGAGTAACTGGGGGCAGGAGAAGATGAATTTCCCTGAGGGGACCATGAAGAGGCTGATGACTCTTCTGAGGGGTCAAATGTGGAAGGATCTCTTTCAGCTTCACAATCTCAAAGATTGATGGTGCAATCTCTTACTGAGTTGGTATGCTACCCTTAACTGAGTCGCTTGATAAGCCCACTTCTTGTTTGGGTTCACTAAAGCCTCCCCAAGCTGTGCATGCCTTTTCTGTCCATTCATTGCTGGAACAGCTTATGTATTCTGAGTGGGATCACCAGATAAGCATTTTTTTCCTTCTAAAATTTTTCAACACTTTTTCCTATGAGGAAAAATTCACTAAAAGGTGGGAGATACCAGCAATTGACGCTGCTATATCCTCTGTAAATAAAAGTTTGACTTGTCCGGTAGACAATGCTCAAATGCTTAGGGATCCAACGGATAAGAAATTGGAATTACTGTTAAACGTATTTTCTCTGGCAGGTTCAGTGACTCAACCTGCAGTGGCAGCAATTGGTGTATGTCAATCCTTGAAAGACCAGTTTAAACAGTTGCTCAATGTTATCCCTGATCAGCAGGCCCGGGATTTAGCCGAGCTACCAGGGGCTTTATGTTTTGCAATAGACGTTATGAGAGATTCTATTCTTCAGGCCTCGCGCCTTACGCTTGGGCTGGTGCATATGCGTAGAATACTATGGTTGAAAAATTGGTCAACCGAAGCGCCATGCAAAAAGCTCCTGGCTAGTTTTCCTTTCCGCGGTGAACGGCTGTTTGGGGATGATTTGGATAACTACATCCAAAAAATTTCTAGTGGAAAAAGTACCCTTTTGCCAGTTAGGAAAAGGAGTAAACATATTACATTTAAACAAGCTTCTTCTCCAGCGCCAGGGGCATCAGCCTTCAGGCAGTCACGACGGCCTCCACCGTCAAGTTCAAGAGGTAAACCTCAGGGTCAACCCCAGGGACAAAAGAAGTCCTGGGAGAGGAAACCTACAAAACAAAATACTAAAGCCTCCTTATGAAGGGGCGCCCCTGCTCACTCGAGTGGGGGGAAGACTTCTGCAGTTTTCAAGGGTCTGGCAGGAAGAGTGTCGAGACAGATGGGTGACTTCCTCAATAGCTCTAGGGTACAAACTAGAGTTTCGAGAGTCCCTGTCTCCTCGTTTTCTCAGATCAAGCGTTCCCAAGGATCCAGAGAAAAAGAAGTCTCTCTTTCAAGCATCGGATCGTCTTTTGTCTCAAAAAGTGATCTCGGTGGTCCCCATGGAAGAGTAGGGATTGGGGTTTTATTCGAACCTTTTCACGGTGCCAAAACCAAATGGAGATGTCAGACCCATTCTAGATCTCAAAGATCTAAGCCGGTTCCTGAATATCCACTCTTTTTGCATGGAGTCAATCCGATCAGTAGTCTCCATCCTACAAGGAGAGCTTCTGGTGTCAATCGACATCAAGGATGCATACCTCCATGTGCCTATTTTCCCCTCTCACCAGAAATATCTACGTTTCGAGGTAGAAAATCTTCATTTTCAGTTTGTAGCTTTGCCTTTCGTTCTAGCTACTGCACCTCGAGTGTTTACAAAGGCCTTGACCCCTCCTCTAGCCAGATTAAGGACCCAAGGTATAACGATTATAGCTTACCTAGACGATCTGCTCTTGATAGACCAGTCGTAGCCTGCTTAGACCAAAGTATGGTCACCACAGTCAACTACCTGGAATACCTAGGTTGGATTCTCAACCTAGAAAAATCTTCCTTAAAACCATCAAGGAGATTAGAATACTTGGGTCTGATCATAGATACAGCCCAGAAAAGGGTATTCTTGCCCCAGGCAAAGATCAGCGCTATAAAGGAACTGATTCAGGTGGTCAAAGCAAAAAAGAATCCTTCTATTCGGCTTTGCATGAGATTGTTGGGAAAGATGGTGGCTTCATTCAAGGCTGTTCCTTATGCTCAGTTTCATTTAAGGCTGCTGCAAAACAGTACCCTATTGGCTTGGAACAAGAAGGTCCAAGCTCTAGATTTCCCAATGTGTCTGTCTCCGAAGGTGCGCCGGAGCCTCAGTTGGTGGTTGATAACCAAGAATCTGCAAAAAGGAAAATCATTCCTACCAGTTACCTGGAAGGTGGTAACAGATGCCAGCCTTTCGGGTTGGGGAGCAGTCCTGGAAGAGGCGACTGTCCAAGGAAATAGTCCAAATCAGAAATGGTCTTGCCCATAAATATTCTAGAGATTCGGGCAGCGCGCTTGGCCCTGAGGGCCTGGACGTTCAGGTTACGGAATTGTCCTGTCAGGATCCAGTCCGACAATGCCTCAGCCATGGCTTATATCAATCACCAAGGGGGCACAAGAAGACGTGAGAGAGAATTAAAGAATATTCCTGCGCTATCGTAATACTGGTGTCATGGAGATAGGAGATAGAGAATAATAATAATGCTGATATATGGAAAAGCAGCTCACACCGGGTAGGGTGCAGCCTGCCCCTCGCTCAGATAAATCAAAAGAAAGTGTGGTGTTGCGCTAATCCTAAATATAAACAAAAAAATTGACTTAAGTGTGGTACCACAGTAGTGGTGGGTGTCTCTAAGATGCGGATCTACTGCAGTCAACCATGTATGTTTCTGTAATTGTGTATAGAAATAAACCTCTATCTGAGGGTGCCTATGACTGTGTATGTGTCGTAAAAAACATAAATAGATTATATACTTGGAAAAAACTTAATAATCTACTTCAACTAATAAATACACATCAAATAAGTGTCATAGGTGCTACTCGGAGTGATAGTGAATCCGTATGCAAAAATTGATAGTAAACCAAGACTTCTAAAAAGTAAATGAAACAGAAAAAATATATATATTAAAAAATTTTTTAAAAAATCAAAAAAATATATATAATGGTCTGCTGACCAAGCACGTGTGCACCTGGTGTTACTTAACACATCACCAGGTGCGTGTAACATAAATGGTGCACTTATACCAAATACCGTGATATACAGTCCTCTCAGTAACGTGAAAAAATGAAGAAAATAATAATATAAAAAGGGGTGGTGTACACTAGAATTATAATAAACAGAGTCCAGAGCATGTGATCCACTCCGTGCAGAAATAAACGTGACAACGGTGATATAACTCTTCATGCAGCACGGCACACACTGGTGGGCAATGGCCCCTTACCTTAAGGTAATGGGTACTCGCATTTAGCCAATATATAGAAATGGCAGCCTTTAAATGTCCTGGAATAAGCAGGCAGTGGGGGCGGTGGTGGTCTAATCCTATCCTGGCTTGTCACCTTTATGGACTTGCGTCTCATCAAGTAGTGTCCCGGGGTCACCGAGATAAACCAGAAAGGAAAATCCACAATAGTGTAGTATTGTCTAATAGTAATGCGATTTTATTAAAATTATACAGGTACTCACATTTTTTAAAAAACAAATCAGGCGAAAATCCGACGAGCAGCGAGCTCGTAGTGCAGATACAAACAAAAAATGCCTTTCCCGTCCCTACGCGTGTTGTCACGACCCACGTGACTTCTTCATCCCCTGAAATGCAAGTACCCCATTACCTTAAGGTAAGGGGCCATTGCCCACCAGTGTGTGCCGTGCTGCATGAAGAGTTATATCACCGTTGTCACGTTTATTTCTGCACGGAGTGGATCACATGCTCTGGACTCTGTTTATAATAATTCTAGTGTACACCACCCCTTTTTATATTATTATTTTTTTCACGTTACTGAGAGGACTGTATATCACGGTATTTGGTATAAGTGCACCATTTATGTTACACGCACCTGGTGATGTGTTAAAGGGGTTGTAAAGTTAATTTTTTTTTTTTTTTTAAATAACAAACATGTTATACTTACCTTCACTGTGCAGCTCGTTCTGCACAGAGTGGCCCCGAACCTGGTCTTCTGGGGTCCCTCGGCGGCTGTTTCAGCTCCTCCCCGCAAGCATTTACCACCTTAATGCGAGCTCCCTCGCACGGTGGTGAGTGCTTGCGGGCGCGCTCCCGTGATACAGCCGGCGGCTATAGCCGTTCGCTGTATCACTCGGCCCCGCCCCCCGGCGCGCCGCGTCATCGGATGTGATTGACAGCAGCGCGAGCCAATGGCTGCGCTGCTTTCAATCCATCCACTGCAGCCAATCAGCGACCAGGCTGAGCTGCAATGAAGATGACGAGGACGAGCAGCGAAGATTCGAGGCGTCAGGTAAGTAAAACGGGGGGCCTGGGGGCGGCGGTACTGTCAAAAGTTTTTTCACCTTAATGCATAGAATGCATTAAGGTGAAAAAATTTTTACCTTTACAACCCCTTTAAGTAACACCAGGTGCACACGTGCTTGGTCAGCAGACCATTATATATATTTTTTTGATTTTTTTTTATATTTTTTTAATATATATATTTTTTCTGTTTCATTTACTTTTTAGAAGTCTTGGTTTACTATCAATTTTTGCATACGGATTCACTATCACTCCGAGTAGCACCTATGACACTTATTTGATGTGTATTTATTAGTTGAAGTAGATTATTAAGTTTTTTCCAAGTATATAATCTATTTATGTTTTTTATGACACATACACAGTCATAGGCACCCTCAGATAGAGGTTTTATTTCTATACACAATTACAGAAACATACATGGTTGACTGCAGTAGATCCGCATCTTAGAGACACCCACCACTACTGTGGTACCACACTTAAGTCAATTTTTTTGTTTATATTTAGGATTAGCGCAACACCACACTTTCATTTGACAAGAAGACGTGAGGCCCAGGGAGAGGGGAATCATATCCTAACTTGGGCAGAAAACAATGTACCTTGCTATCGGCAGTCTTCATTCCAGGAATAGAAAATTGGCAGGCGGACTATTTGAGTCGCCAGCAGTTGTTCCTGGTAGAATGGTCCCTTCACCCCGAGATCTTCCTGGCAATATGCCGAAGATGGGGGATCCCGGACGTAGATCTGTTTGTGTCCAGGTTCAACAAGAAGATCGACAACTTTGTGTCAAGAACAAGGGATCCGCTAGCATGCAGAACAGATGCCTCAGCCGTCCCGTGGAATCAGTTCTCACTGATTTATGCATTACCTCCTATTCTGCTGCTTCCACAACTTCTTTGCAGGATCAAGCAGGAAGGGAAATCGGTGATTCTTGTGGCCCAGAAGATCTTGGTATGCAGAGATCATAAGGATGGCGGTAGGGGACCCATGGACCCTACCACCACGTCCAGACCTACTCTCGAAAGGTCCGGTATTCCATCCTACCTTATAAACGCTAAATGTAATGGTTTGGCTATTGAGTCCCACATTCTGAAGAAGCGTGGGCTGTCAGGTTCAGTGGTATCTACCTTGATTAATGCAAGTAAGCCGGCCTCTAGAATCATTTATTATAGAGTCTGGAAGGCATATGTTTCCTGGTGCGAATCCAGGGGTTGGCACCCCAGGAAGTATGTCATAGATAGAATCCTTGACTTTCTGCAAATGGGGTTAGAGATGAAGCTGGCCTTGAGTACTATCAAAGACCAGGTCTCTGCCTTATCAGTATTATTTCAACAACCACTTCGCATTCTTTGGTCCATAGCTTTATACGGGGGTAACGCAGCTTAATCCATCGGTTAGGTCACCCCTGAAACCTTGGGACTTGAATTAGTTCTGTCGGCTTTACAGAAAAAGCCTTTTGAGCCGATACGACATATTCCCTTGGTCCTTTTGACAAGGAACCTAGTTTTTCTGGTAGCCATATCTTCTGCAAGAAGGGTATCAGAGTTGGCTGCTCTTTCTTGTAAAGCGCTATATTTAATTATTCACAAGGATAGGGTAGTATTGCCTCCTCATCCTAACTTTCTACCAAAAGTAGTGTCAGGTTTTCATCTAAACCAGGATATTGTTCTACCTTTGTTTTTTCCAGAACCCTGTTCTATGGAAGAAAAGTCACTACATTCTCTTGATGTGGTGAGAGCAGTCAAAGTCTACTTGAAGGCGACTGCTCAGATTCAAAAAACGGATGTTTTGTTCGTGTTGCCTGAAGGTACTAAAAGAGGACAGGCAGCATCGAAATCTACTATTTCTAAATGAATTCAGCAAGTAATTGTTCCACCTTTAGTTTGAAGAGGAAGATTCCACCCTCTCAAATCAGGGCTGTCCTCAGGGCCCACTAACAGGCCAGGTTTTATGTATTACCATTGGGAGATGCAGACTAGAATACTGCAATCACTGAGCAGCAAATTATATCACCTGTGATGTATTTCAGTTATCTTGCAAACCTGGCCTGTTGGCCCTACCTGGCCTGTTGGCCCTGAGGACAGGGTTGATGACTACTGCTCTATATAACCACTCACAGCAAGCCTCAGTTTTTTTGCAAATGTTCCTAAGTGAAGGAAGTCTCCTCTTTACTGAGAGAAGCTTACCTCTTTTATGTTGATATTTTTTACTTAAGCTTCTTATATCAAGTTTCTAGCTGCATTCCTTTAACAACTTTCTGGATCAGTTAACTCTGTGTCTCTTTTTTTTTTCCTAACATTTAATAGTTCTTGTAGTTTTCTATATAGAGTATAACATACCTAAGTACCGTAGTTTAGTGTGTGTGGGGGCAACTGTACAGAGAGCTAAAAATTCAATAGCATCTTAAAAATCAACAAATATGAGATTCGCTGAAAAAGTGGTCACAGTATGTTTAACCCTTTCACTGCTGCTGAAGTATAGCATATGTTTGCTGTAGCAGCAGGGTGTTTTAGACATATTCCACAGAGGGGAGTGGATGATTAACCGTATAGCCACCTGACTGCCTGCCTGCACCCCTGATGCGCAGATTTTCCATACCCATCCATCCGCCCCTAGCTAATAAGAACCAGCATCTGGCCATAAGTACCATCAAGGGGGCAATTCTTGGCCCTGACAGCTCTGTTTTCAGAAACGTGGTACACACTGTGGGAGTTCCTCTTGGCTACAGCCTTTTTTAGGTAATCTGGTTCCTGTTTTTTTCTCCCTGCTTCTCACTCCACCATTGCTAGGTGGATTAGAGCAGTCCTCATTCGAGCCGGTCTAAAGGATAGGGTTCCTCCCTTCCCTCTTAAGACACACTATACTACATCAATTAGTGCTGCCTTGGCTTTTCAGCATTGGACATCTGTTTCTCAGATTTGTAAGGCTGCCACCTGATATTCAGTTTACATAATTAAGTTTTATTAGGTGGATGTTTAGGCATCAGCTGATGCCAGTTTTGGTTATAAGGTTCTCCAAGCTGCTGTCTGAGTTCTGTTAAACCCTTTCTTGACCCGTTTGTTACATGGGCCTGTTAGCAGTGTAAGATCCTGTGTCCTGTACTATACTATAAGGAATGTTTTCTTTTTTTTGTTTTGTTTTTTTGCCAATGTCCAATAACCCGAAGACCCTAAAACAGGGTCAAAATATGTTGCAATATTACTACCCTAGATTTGTGCTTGAACCCTTTACAAACTTATACCACACTATGGTGACAGTGAGGCTTATTAACTAAATGATTTAGGAATGTTCTCACATTAAATTGTGTACATATTCTTTTTAATTGTCTAATCATATGCAGATACAAAAAAACAGGGATTTTCTTTTCACATGGATAATTGACTTTAATCTTCACACAATTTTTGTGTAAACTCTGTAGTAAAACAGCTTCGGTGTGTATAAAAATAAATTCAGAAATAGGTAAATAGCTCTCCAAAACGTATTGCTAACATCAAAATATAAATTATTTGCCAAGAGTTTTTTGTTTAATCTCCAGCAGGTCATAAAGGTGGCAGGCTAATGGCCTGTTCACACTGTAGAGTTTTATGTGGGTTTTCTATTAAAAGCAGAGGAAATGTATTAAAATGTACATTTTGATGTACCTCAATACAGGTTGATGTGTAATGTGATGCATGTTGACAGTCAGTACAAAATGCAATATAGGCATGCGTCATTGTGCTGTATTGTACTTCACATTGAATATGAGGATGCATCATAACACGAGTCACGATGCATTGACATACATGAATGTTTATCTTCACGCATGCATTGACATGCGTTTGATGTGTTTCACAAATTTTTATGTAAACACACAGCTGATTTTAGTGGCTTTATTTTGAACACTAACTACCCTGTTATCACAAGCAAGCTTGCTTTGGTTTTGATCATAAAAAAATCCTGTTGTATTTAACATTTCTAGGCCTATTCACAGAGTAGATTAGGTTGGATCATCTCTGAATCTTTGTTTATATTTCAGCTTTTCCCAAGAAGATGTACATGGATGTATGTAATGAACAACTGTCTTCTCTCTATATCTGGTATGTTTTTTACAGTAGTATGTAAAAAGTGGTATGTTTAAACTTTTACCTATATCAACATTTTTATGTTATGCTTTAAAAAAAATATTAAGTAGTTGATTGAAAAATTACTGTATATGCTTGAGGAGGTGGCATGTGATTTAAAAGTAAAGCTCTGCACTCCTTTGTTCACCCTTGAGAAAGATTGTCTTTACAATCTAAATACAGGCGGTCTCCTAGTTACAAACATCCGACTTACAAACGACTACTTACAAATGGAAGGAGACAACAGGAAGTGAGAGGAAATTTACCCCTAGGAAGGGAAATTCACTCCTGTAAGAGTTATTAAGGGAAAAAGGTGTCTCCGCTGATGCTTTATCACCAGTCCATGTTTCCCTAACAACCCAACATTTTCAAAATCCAATTGTCATAGGGACAGAAAGTGAGGTGAAATCTGAAAATGGGCACAGACAGCAAAACAAATATTACAGGGGTGTTAACCCTTCCTTATGCTATCCAAAAAGCTTAAAAGTAATTTTTTTGGCTAGAGCTACACTTAAAAAATGTACCTGTTCTGACTTACAAACAAATTCAACTTAAGAACAAAACTACAGTCCCTATCTTGTTTGTAACCCGGGGACTGCCTGTATGTCTGAAGTGGCACAGGCAGTGCTATGTGACGTCACATTGAGCGCTCCTTGTAATCACAGTGGATTGTTATCATCTATCATCTACACTATCTGTCAGGAAACCAGCAGATGTGGCTCCAGCAGCTTTATCCTATTTGCCCTTATTATTTATAATGTGCAGGACAACTACTAAGAAGGGCTTGCCTATCTGTGGGACTTTTACAGTTAGACTACCAGTGGGATGTTACACACAGACCGATAAGTAAGTGAATGTTTCGATCATGCTCATTCACGGCTTGCTTTATGGATTATACTTGATTGAGGATGCATCCCCTGTCATGGGTGTTAGCAAAGCTACATTTTGCTGGTACATTTAAAGGAAGATCCACTCCAATTTCTCAGGACAAGCCTGCCTTAGTGGAATCTAGATTTCTTGATATGTGGTATATTTATTTAGTACTTATGTATAGATAGTGCCGTCAATTTATGCAGCGCTTTACATATACAGGTGCATCTCATAAAATTTGATTATTATCAAAAAGTTAATTTATTTCAGTAATTCAAATTCAAAACATGAAACTCATATATTTTATATAGATGCGTTACACACAGAGTGATATTTTAAGCATTTCTTTCTTTTAATTTTGATGATTATGGCTTACAGCTAGTGAAAACCTCAAATTCAGTATCTTAGAAAATTAGAATATTACATTAGACCAATAAAAAAAAAAAAAAAAAAAGTATTTTTAACCACTTAAAGACCGCCCACCACATATCTACTGTGGCAGGGCGTCTCTATTGTCTGAAACAAAGTGCCTGTATGTCATTTTGGGCAATAGATACTGCATGGAGGGGGAGCCAATCAGCGGGGCGGGCGGACCTGATGTCCGCCGTCCGCCTGCCACCCACGATCGCTTCAAGGATTTTTAATACAGAAATGTTGGCTTACTGAAAAGTATGTCCGTGTACAGTATAGTATGCACTCAATACTTGGTCGGGACTCCTTTTGCATGAATTATTTCATCATGGAGGCGATCAGCCTGTGGCACTGCTTAGGTGTTATTGAAGCCCAGGTTTCTTCGATAGTGGCTTTCAGCTCATCTGCATTGTTGGGTCTGGTGTCTCTCATCTTCCTCTTAACAATAGCCCACAGATTCTCTATGGGATTTAGGTCAGGCAAGTTTACTGGCCAATCAAGCACAGTGATACCATGATCATTAAACCAGGTATTGGTTCTTTTGGCAGGGTGGGCAGGTGCCAAGTCCTGCTGGAAAATTAAATCAGCATCTCCATAAAGCTGGTCAGCAGAGGGAAGCATGAAATCCTCTAGAATTTCCTGGTAGAGGGCTGCACTGACTTTGGACTTGATAAAACACAGTGGACCAACACCAGCAGGTGACATGGCTCCCCAAATCAGCACGGACTATGGGAAATGTTGCATTTACATTGGAAATCAAGGTCCCAGAGTCTGGAGGAAGAGTGGAGAGGAACAGAATCCAAGTTGCATGAGGTCCAATGTGCAGTTTCCACAGTAAGTGATGATTTGGGGAGCCGTGTCATCTGCTGGTGTTGGTCCACTGTATTTTATCAAGTCCAAAGTCAACCCAGCCCTCTACCAAGTAGTTCTAGAGCACTTCATGCTTCCCTCTGCTGACCAACTTTATGGAGATGTGAATTTCATTTTCCAGCAGGACTTGGCAACGGCCCACACTGCCAAAAGTACCAATACTTGGTTTAATGATCATGGTATCACTGTGCTTGATTGGCCAGCAAACTTACCTGACCTAAACCCCATAGAGAATCTGTGGGATATTGTCAAGAGGAAGATGAGAGACACCAGACCCAACAACGCAGATGAGCTGAAAGCCACTATCAAAGAAACCAGGGCTTCCATAACACCTCTGCAGTGCCACTGGCTGATCGCTTCCATGCTATGCTGCATTGATGCAGTAATTCATGCAAAAGGAACCCTGACCAAGTATTAAGTGCATACTATACTGTACACGGACATACTTTTCATTAAGCCAACATTTCTGTATTAACCATTTCAGCCCCAGCCCCGGAAGGTTTTAACCCCTTCCTACTTACTTTACCTGACAATTGCACAGTCATGCAACACTGTACCCAAATAAAATTAATGTCTTTTTTTCCCACAAATAGGGCATTCTTTTGGTGGTATTTGATCACCTCTGCCGTTTTTATTTTTTGCTTTAAAAACAAAAAAAGACCAACAATTTTGAAAAAAAAAATCTTTTTTACTTTCTGCTATAATACATATCCCAAAAAAAAATGTAAACAAACGATTTTTTTTCATCAATTGAGGCAAATATTTATTCTACATATTTTTGGAAAAGAAAAACCCCAATAAGCGTATATTGATAGGTTTGCGCAAAAGTTATAGCGTCTACAAACTATGGGACTTTTAATTTTTTTTTTTAATTGTTTTTACTAGTACTGGCGGTATTCAGCGATTTTTAGCGGGACTGTGACATCGCGGCAGACAAATCTGACAAGAAGTGACACTTTTTGGGGACCAGTGACACCAATACAGTGATCAGTGCTAAAACAAAAATGCACTGACACTGTATAAATGACACTGGCAAGGAAGGGGTTAACATTAGGGGCAATTAAAGGGTTAAGTGTGTTCCCTGGGAGTGTTTTCTACCTGTGTGGAGGATGGACTGACAGGAAGAGCACAGAGATCCATGTTCCTGATTACAAGGAACAGAAGATCTCATAGTTACATAGTAGGCGAGGTTGACAAAAGTCCATCAAGTCCAACCTATTTGTGTGATTTTATATCAGTATTACATCGTATACCCCTGTATGTTGTGACCATTCAGGTGCTTATCTTTTTTGAAATTATCGATGCTCCCCGCTGAAACCACTGCTTGTGGAAGGGAATTCCACATCCTTACCGCTCTTACAGTAAAGAACCCTCTACGCAGTTTAAGGTTAAACCATTTTTCTTCTAATTTTAGTGAATGGCCTTATTAAATTCCCTTATGAGGAAAAGTTTTATCCATATTGTGGGGTCACCAGTACGGTATTTGTACATTGAAATCATATCCCCTCTCAAGCGTCTCTTCTTCAGAGAGAACAAGACAACATTGCATGCCATTGCTGAGCCTGTCACCTACTAGGACCCCCAGGTCCTTTTCCATCCTAGATTCCCCAAGAGGTTTTCCCCTCCAGTGAGTAGATTGCATTCATATTTTTGCCTCCCAAATGCATTATTTAAAATTTTTCCACATTAAACTTTGCCATGTAGTTGCCCACCCCTTTAATTTGTTCAGATCTTCTTGCAAGGTTTCCACATCCTGCAGAGAAGTTATTGCCCTGCTTAGCTTAGTATCGTCTGCAAATACAGAGATTTAACTATTTATCCCATCCGCTAGGTCGTTTATAAATAAATTAAATAGGATTGGTCCCAGGACAGAACCCTGGGGACCCCACTTTCTACCCTTGCCCATTCCGAGTACTCCCCATTTATCACTACCCTCTGAACTCGCCCCTGTAGCCTGTTTTCAATCCATGTACTCACCCTATGGTCCATGCTAACGGACCTTACTTTGTACAGTAAATGTTTATGGGGAACTGTATCAAATGCTCTTACAAAATCCAGATACACCACGTCTACAGGCCTTCCTTTATCTAGATGGCAGCTCACCTCCTCAAAGAAGGTTAATATATTGGTTTGGCAAGAACAATTCTTCATGAATCCATGCTGATTACTGCTAATGATACCGTTGTCATTACTAAAATCTTGTATATAGTCCCTTATCATCTCCTCCAAGAGCTTGCATACAATTGATGGTAGGCTAACTGGTCTGTAATTCCCAGGGATGTATCTCGGCCCTTTTTTAAATATTGGTGCTACATTGGCTTTTCTCCAATCAGCTGGTACCATTCCAGTCAGTATACTGTTCGTAAAAATTAGGAACAATGGTCTGGCAATTACTTCAGGGCGGGACAAGAAAGGAGCTCTCAAGGGGGTAGAGAGCAATGCAGTAGACTAGGGCTATTATTTTCCCCCGTGGAGGAAGAAGGAGAAAAAGGGGAATTCACTCCTCACCATTCCCCTATAGGGGAGACTCCATCTCATCCAGACAAGGCTTCCACATTTTCTCAAACTTCCTGTAGTTACCTTGCCTAACAAGTACCACTTTCTCACTCCAAACTATAGAGTTAATGGTCTCAACCCAGTTCTTCACAGTCGGGGGAGTCTGTGCCTGCCACTTCTGTGCAATTAATTTTCTCGCCTGGAACAGGCATCTCAAAACCACTTCAGTGGTGCCAGTCGGGACTCTACCTTCCTCTAAACTCCCCAATAGGCATGTCTTGGCTACTGGTTCTAATGTGGTCTTAACAATTGTATTTATCCTGTCTATTATCTCCACCCAGTATCTAAATAACTTCAGGCTTTTCCATACCATATGGATGAAATCTCCTGTTGCCTTACACCTGGGACACTCGTCGTTTTGTCTCCACTCAAGTTTAAACAATCTTTTAGGGGTATAATAGACTCTGTATATTAGAAATAAGTGAGATATTTTCTGTGAAGGAGAGATCGAGACGAGTGCTCCCCGTTTCAAGATCTTGTCCCATTCTTTCGTAGTCATTACCCCTACACCTCTCTCCCACCTCGCTCTACTCTTGGAAGGCCCTACTCTACTTATTATTCTAGCCGCCAACCTAGCATACATTTCGGAGATTAGTCCTTTAGATGTATCTGGCTTAATTATTTTTAGGAGAGTGGGAATCTGGGACCATTCAGTTATCTGTGACCTAAACTGGACTTGGATGGTGTGTCTAATTTGAAGATATTTAAAAAACTATTTGATATATTTAATTCCCTCTTCAAGTCTAGGAAAGTTTTCATAAGATTGCCCTTATATAGTTGGAATAATCTGTTTATGCCCTGTCTCTCCCATTCTTTAGACCTCTCTATATTCTTTACTTCCGCTAGATTTCTATTGTTCCATAGAGGGGTATATTCAGTTACTCCTCTATATCCCATTAGTACCTTTGTTTTCCACCATACTTTACTGACTCGTTTTATCGTCGGAGGTCTATAAATAAATTAATCGACCTCTAATACCTCCACTAGTATGCTATGTGGGGCCCCCATTATCATCATTCTATCACTGGATTTTCCCCCTCCTATGACTCCACAACCTGCTAGGTGTTGCAGCTGGGATGCCAAAAAGTATGACCTCGGGTGCGGCACCACCATACCTCCTTCTTTAATCGGTAAATGCATAGTTTGCAGGCTAATCCTAGGTTTTTCCAAATTAGTTCCCTAAAAAGGATTATATTTTTTTGAATCACTTTTGACCAATCCAAATCGGGGAGTTGTGGAGCAGGAATAGTATCTGTGGTAGTCATATCATCATTATTAGATTGCATCATCCTGCCACAGATAAAGGGAGTCGGCCCCAGATGTCCCCTTTTTGCTTTAATTTAAGTAGTAATGGGACTAAGTTATTATTGACATACTGATTTATATCGCTCGTGATCCAAACACCCAGATATTTCAGTTTTGACTCTATTGTTAGGTGGAGAGTTCCCGACGATATCTGGTCAACAAGTGGGTTGACTGGTAGCAGGGCAGATTTCTCCCAATTGATAACCAGACCAGAAAATCGTCCGAACTCTCTTACCATTTGTATCACTGCATTTAGCGAAGTTTCAACATCTCCAACAAAGAACAGTACGTCATCCGCAAACAGTGCTATCCTGTCCTCTTCTGTCTGTCTTGGGAACCCCTGAATACCTAGCATAGATCTGGTCATAATTGCTAGTGGTTCCAACGCAAGAGCAAACAATAAAGGGGACAAAGGACAACCCTGTCTCGTCCCTCTCTCCAATCGAAATAATTCTGAGTATTCATTGTTGATTTTAATTTTTGCTTTTGGTTCGCTGTAAAGTATTTTCACCCATCTAATAAAAGAGGGGCCAAATCCAAATCTTTCCAACACCCTCCAAAGGTAATCCCATTCTAGGCTATCAAAAGCCTTAGCGGCATCTAAGGTTAATATGGCCCTGGAGCCCATATTGTCTGTTGGAATCTGCATGTTTAAAAAGACTCTTCTGATATTGATGCTTGTTGACCTATTGGGGATAAAACCTGACTGGTCAGGGTGTATAAGATTATGAATACATCTATTTAAACGTATTGCTAGTACTTTAGCCAGAATTTTTACATCTGTACATAATAAGGAAATTTAGGCGATAAGAAGAGACATCCAATTGATCTTTCCCCTCCTTATGTATTACAATAATAGTGGCTTCTGACATTGAGGTGGGAAGTCTCCCATTGACCATTGCCCATCCCAATGTCTTCAGCAATTCTGGGAGCAGGACCTCTCCGTACCGTTTATATATTTCTATTGGGAGCCCATCTAGACCTGGCGATTTTTGATTGGACATCTCGGCCACTGCTCACTGCAATTCCTCAAGTGTCACTGGTGCCTCTATGTTCATTTTGTCCTTCTCTGGCAAAGTTGGAATTGTTATTCCCTGAAGAAAGCCATCCATTTTTTCACTCTCATCTCCCCTATTGGACTAGTAAAGGGATTTATAATATTCACCAAATGTTTGTTTTATCTCTATCCCTTCTGTGGAGATCTCGCCACTTAGTGTCTTAACCACAGAGACAGTGGAGGAGGGGGTATTAGATCTAATCAGCAGGGATAGCATACGACCCACTTTCTCCCCTTCTCCAAACTGGCACTGTCTCTGGAATATTCGTCTATTCTCTGACCTTTTTATGATAGCCACTCTATAAATTTGTTGTTTATCTAGCCATTCCTTTTGCCTACTTGGCGTTGTGTCTTCGACATATCCCCTTTCTGCCCACATCACCTCGTTCCTGATATCTCTTTCCCACTCTCTCGATTTTCCCTTAGTTCTTGACACTTTTTAAATCAAGAGACCTCTAAGATAGGCCTTTAAGGAGTCCCAGACCACTCCAGTTGATGCCGTACCTGCATTGATTTGTATAAATTCATGCGGTCTGGTTACCACCTCTCCAGGGTTGCCAATCAATTCCAGCCAACAAGGGCTGATTTTCCATTCTGTTGGATAGGTTTTACCCCCTGTGTTTATTGTTAGCACAAGTGAGGAGTGGTCTGACACTCCTCTTGGACCATACTCTGTTTCCTACCAACAATGTTGCTTCCCTATTACCTAGGGCCATGTTGATTCTGCAGAGAGTGAGATAGGAACTTGAAAAGCAGGAATATTGTCGTTCCTGCGGATAACTCATATGCCACATATTGCTCAACCCCATTTCCTCCAGAAATCGAGACAACCGATTTTCACCTACTGCATTAGACCTATTTCCAGACGAAATCTATCTAGGCTCCTATCGAGGACTTTGTTGAAGTCTCCCACCGCTTTACCGGAGTTCCCACTTTGTCCAGTGTGAACTCCACTAATTTATGTAAAACCTCCAGCTTAAATGGGGGAGGAATATAAATATTTGCCAGGTCATATGGTTAAGTCTTAATCAAGCAAAACAAAAAAATATACCGGCCCTGTTCATCAATGCAACTCTTTCTACAGGAGAACATCACTCCTCTTCCAATCAATATGCTCACTCCCCTTGAATAAGAGGAGTGGACCGAATGGTATTGGGCTTGGAATTTCTGAATAATAAGTTGTGACACTGTGGCCCTGGTTAAATGGGTCTCCTGCAGACAGAGTAGTCCGGACCCGCTCTCATCTAATGCAGACAGGACCGTGGCTCTCTTAGTTGGGTCCCCTAGGCCTCAGACATTCCAAGAATTTATACAAAATGTCTTATTTTGCATGGAACAGAAATCAAAAATAAATCAACAATAAAACAAAACAAATAGATAATCCATCTAGCAGTCCCGTTCTCTCCCCTCCACCCTAAATCCTTTCTCCAATCTAAGTGTTCTTCCCCTTTCCCGTATCTCACCCATCTCTCAATTTGTGCTGACTGCAGTGTTAATATTTGTGGTGTGTGTTTCTCCCCCCCCCCCCTTTACCCTTATCCCCCCCTCCAGCCACCTCCCTCCCTCCCCCTTCCTGCCCAACTGGGCTTACCCCAAGAGCTTCACCTGTGACCGTTCCATACCTCGCCCACGATTCCCTCCTCACATTCCAAGCCAGTTCTATTGACAATTTTTGTGCAAAATATAACCAATGTGGGAGCTTCATTTGCTCACTAGCTCCCATTCTAACATACATCTATAACATTCAATCCAACTGCATTGCTCCTCCTCCACTCCATCAAATTTGATCAACCAACAATATTACAGTGGTATTATAGTGATAAAAAATAAATATATTTACAGGACCAAAAAAAAGGAAAAAAGGGGGGAGGGGGGAAGAAAAAAAAAGGGGGGGGGGATTTTTCCCTCCTCCTTTATAAAATTAAAAAGAAAAACAAACCAAAAAAAAAAAAGGAAAAATAAGAAAAATGAGACTCCTTCAAGTTTACCCCCCCTCTATATAATACAAAAATAAAGCAGTTTCATGTCTATTACATCAGCTTTCTAACAGAATACAATACCTTGTCACAAATTCCACGAGGACTAAGAATTAAGAAATTTCCCACCTCAGAATTATTCGATGACCATTTTAAAAAAAAATTGACTGATACCCTCAATATATGTTCTTTCAAGCTTATGAACATCCTTATTTCATCAAAGAAAAAAGTAGTTGAAATTTTACAAGCGGAGATATCTTCGATACAAAAAGATCTGACCGCCTTACAAACCCATGCGGGATTTATAAATTTGGATGGACGTCTAAACAAGAAACTGGATAAAATGGAAAAGTCCGTCATAGACAACAAGATAGGCAGGATGACCTGGGACAGAATAGACTGTGACTATGACTATGTATGGAGAAAACCACAATCCTTTTCAGGTCGATCACGGAGAAATCGAGGAAAACAAGTCAGTTTCTCTGACCAAGAGAGCGAGCAAGCAGATGATACTTTTGCCAATACAGCATTAAGATTCCTTGCCTGACAAATCAATGGGATCCAGAGGATCAGCACGGCCAGGTAATGACCGCAGCCCGGGAAACCCTCATGGATTAGGTCAAACAAAGAAAAAGA
Organism: Aquarana catesbeiana; assembly: GCF_042186555.1. NCBI lineage: Eukaryota > Metazoa > Chordata > Amphibia > Anura > Ranidae > Aquarana > Aquarana catesbeiana. The sequence continues at coordinate 488,185,193 of NC_133327.1, forward strand.
AATCCTCCATAAAAAAACCAGGAGAGGAGGCAGGAGAGACAAAGGCTCAAAAGGACACCCACTACTCCTCTGCGGGGCAAAACAAAGAGATAATCCGGAACGTTGTTAACATTTCCAACAGAACTCTAAAGGATGAAGAGATTAGTCTACTAGCAAGGGCATTGAATTTTTGCCCGGATAAACATTTTGAACATTTTGGAACTCTATTGGACGTTAACAAATTTTCCCGCAGTTTGACACTTAAGAGACATTATTTTGAATCTCCCATAGATACAGAGGAGGTTCCCTTGGGCGACTTCGAGGCAGGTGAGTCCTCTCCCCCTTCACCTAAAATGTTTGCAGAGGTCTGTGCATTACATGATTTAATTGACTTGGCAGAGGAATCCAATCCATCCCCCACCAATCCTGTTGGTGCCCAAAATAATGTATAGTTTAAAATTAGATCAGATTTTTACCCAGTAGCATCAAGGGGGAAGGATTTGGACCTTTTCCAGAAATTGGTGGAGGGTGATTTGACCGTCTGGCTCGCAGTTGCCGCAGGGCACCAGTTAATTACAATTTGACCCATGCTGAGAGGCTGGCTCTCAAAATGTTAGCAGCAGATAAAAGTATAGTCATCAGGAATGCGGACAAAGGGGGCATGGTAGTGGTACTAGTTTCAGAGACATACAGGCAAGAAGCATTACGCCAATTATCGGATACACAGACTTATCAATTACTTACATCCAACCCCACACCTTCTTTCAAAACGGCTCTATCTACCCTTCTGGACGGAGCTGTTCACGCTGGCCTTTTCTCTCAAAAAGAGAAAGATTTATTTATTCCTGAATGTCCTGTTATAATGCCGGTTTTCCACCATTTACCCAAAGTACATAAGGGACTAAACCCTCTTATGGGTAGACCCATTGTTGCTGGCATTGGTTCCCTGAATGAGTGTTTGGGTAAATGGGTGGACAGCCAGTTACAACCTCTAGTTTTAAGCCTCCCGGGATATCTTAGAGATACCAAACAACTGCTTAACAAACTGCAAGACTTTCAGTGGCGTGACAATTAAAGGTGGATTAGCTGTGATGTAGCTAGCCTATATTCCAGTATTCCACATCATTTAGGTCTACAGGCATTTCATGATTTCGTTTCATGGTTCTTGAAGAAGTCCGGCAGATTCTCACTGTTGCTCCAGGAGTTTATTTTACAATCTCTTGATTATTTGTTAACACATAATTTTTTCATGTTCGATGGGAGCTATTATCTCCAGAGATATGCGGGGCCTCCATGGGGGCGAAATTTTCGCCCTCACTTGCCAACCTTCACATGGGTTGGTGGGAGAGGTCCCGCATCTTTGGACATGATAGCCCCCGTCATTTGGACACAGTGTTTTTCTGTCGCTATATCGATGACCTCCTGTTTGTCACGTCTTACGAAAATGCTGATCTAGATACATGGCTTTCACACTTTCTTTTTTTTTTTAAACTGCATTTTTTATTCATCTTTAACTGCTTGCTGACCGCCGGCCATCAATTGACGGCCAGGCGGCGCAGCTCTCGTGGCGGGTGGGCGGGCGTCATATGACGACCTCGCTTTCCCAGGCCACCAGGGGGGCGCACGCGCCGCCGATCGCGCGCGCCCGCCGTGTCACTAAGCACCCGATGCGCGTGCCCGGTGACCGCGATGTCCACCAGGCACCCGCGATTACCGGTAACACAGCAGGACCGTGGATCTGTGTGTATAAACGCACAGATCCATGGTCCTGTCAGAGGAGAGGAGACCGATGGTGTGTTCCCAGTACAGAGGAACACCGATTGGTCTCCTTCCCTAGTGAGTCCCCACCCCCTACAGTTAGAATCACTCCCTAGCAAACACAGTTAACCCCTCGATCACCACCTAGTGTTAACCCCTTCCCTGCCTGTCACGTTTATACAGTAATCAATGCATTTTTATAGCACGGATCGCTGTATAAATGTGGTCCCAAATATGTGTCAAAAGTGTCCGATATGTCCGCCGCAATATCGCAGTCACGATAAAAATCGCAGATCGCCGCCATTACTAGTAAAAAAATTTTTAAAAATTAAAATGTTATAAATCTATCCCCTTTTTGTAGACGCTATAACTTTTGCGCAAACCAATATATATACGCTTATTGCGATTTTTTTACCAAAAATATGTACAAGAATACATATCGGCCTAAACTGAGAAAAAATTTGTTTTAAAGAAAAAAAAAATTGGATATTTATTATCGCAAAAGGTAAAAATTATTGTGTTTTTTTTTTTGTAAACTTGTCACTCTTCTTTTGTTTATAGCGCAAAAAATAAAAACCGCAGAGGTGATCAAATGCCACTAAAAGAAAGCTCTATTTGTGGGGGAAAAAATGATAACAATTTCAATTGGGTACATTGTTGTATGACCGCGCAATTGTCATTCAAAATGTGACAGCGCTGAAAGCTGAAAAATGGCTTGGGCAGGAAGGGGGCGAAAATGCACTGTATTGAAGTGGTTAACACAGAAAGGATACATTATAAGCAAAGTACATAGTTGTGCACATTTAACAATTCGTCAGTGACATATATAGTCTTTTCCCATACATCTATTCAATATGAGAGGTTTTGTATTCAGTTTCCAAGCAAATTGAAAAATTTTACATTTATTCACTAAACAACCCTAACCATCTAAACACTTGCACATATATCAATTAATAATAAAGTAATAAAGATTTTAATTTTTAAAGATGCCATAGTTCTTGTTTCTTAGGTAATATAGGTAAATAGGATTTTTAGTCCCCATCTCATTTGGGTATATTCAGTTCTTATGACCACACAACAGGATTTCAGCCCATCATTTAAGGATGTCACATGTATCCGTAAGTTCCGTCCATTCTCCCCATATTTTCATAAATTTACCAGCGCACCCCCTGGCTTCGTATGTGAGTTTATATGTCGGTAATACCTGGTTAATCAGAGTTTTCCATTGATTAATGGAGATTTGTGTGGGATGTATCCAATGTAAAACCACCGTTTTTCTGGCATAATATAATAGGAAGCGCAGGAATTGTTTTTGATATGAACCCAGCTCCACATCCTCAAAAACTGCCAATATACACCATATTGGTCTGCAAATATTAGGTAAATTAAAGTTATTCGCAATAAATTGGGTTACTTGTGACCAAGACGGTCGTATTTTTTCACAGCTCCAGAGCATGTGGAGTAGGTCTCCTGTGTTCCTATGACACTCATGGCAGATGGGACTGGCTAGCTTCCGCATACAGAAAAGCCACAGAGGAGTGTAGTAAATTCTATGAAAGATACGTAATTGTATCATTCTGTCCCTAGCAGAAATTGCAGTGACAAAGTACGTATTAAGGAGTTCTTCCCAGTTATGATCCGATATATCTGGTATATCTGCTATCCAATGGTTTTTAAGAGCTTGTAGTCGAGTGGATTTGTGTTGCCCCAACGTCTTATAATAGGTGGAGATCAGCCCTGTGTGTGCTGGTTGTATTAATGCTCCTTCTAAGGCAGAGTTTTGAAAGAAAACATTTCTAAGACCTAGTTGAGCCATGGATGCATGTTTTAGTTGGAGATCCTTAAAACTCCATGTGTTAGGCATCCCAAGTTCCTGCCGTAGTGTTGGAAAAGATTTAAATTGACCATGATCATATAACTGATGTATATATTTTAGGCCGATTGTCGCCCAGAGACAGGCATCAGGTAGATCATGAAAATGAGGAAATGTAGGGTTAAACCATATAGGATGATTTGGAGATATAGAAGCTGAGTCATCTGGGACTAAGGGGAGACATTCTTTGAATATCTTAAGAGAGACCTTTATTATATCTGTACACTCATCAACTCTAACCGTTTTCCTAAATATTACGTTATTTAAAGCTTCATAAGAGGAAAGCAGAGCCGCCTCTGCTGCAGTAGCAGCATTTTCCAGCTGTGGAAAAAGCCACCAGTGTATGTAGACCAATTGGGATGCATAATAGTAAAGTCTCATATTTGGCAGAGCTAGTCCACCCTGAGTTGTAGGTAATTGTAACATAGATAAAGCTATTCTAGGGTGCTTAGGAAACCATAGAAATGTTGACAGTAGAGAATCGATTTCTTGAAAAAAAATTTTTGGGTACATACACAGGGCTGATTGCCAGAACATACAAGAATTTAGGCAAAAATACCATTTTAAATAGATTTACTCTACCCATTAGTGTGAATGGCAAATTTGCCCAACTGGTTATTTTGTTTTTAAAGGATTCTATGCACAGTAAGAGATTATTTATAATGTAGTTGGAAATCGGTAATTGTATGGTGATTCCTAGATATGTAAACTTTGGAGTGACTTGTAATGGACAGTCCAAGGGAAGATCACATGGGAGGGTGGGATCCTCAGGGAAAACACTAGATTTGGTCCAGTTCACCTTGACACCGGAAAAGGTTCCAAATTTACTAATTAGGTGGAGCATTATAGGGATTGTGATTTGTGGGTTAGATAGATAAAGTAACATATCATCCGCATAAAGTGATATGCGTTCTTCTAGTGAACTGATCCACATACCTTGCAGATCCAAGGAGGATCTAAGAAGTCTGGCCAGGGGTTCTATAGTGCGCGCTAATAATAGTGGTGAGAGTGGGCACCCCTGCCTGGTGCCTCTGTGAATTGTGAATGGTTTGGATACTATTCCATTAATCCTAATGTGAGCTATGGGACGGTTATATAGTATTCTGATCCAGGTAAGAAAGTTCTTTCCAAACCTGAATTTTTCCAGTATATATAGTAGATAAGGCCATTCAACTGAATCGAATGCCTTGTGGGCATCAAGGGATACAACCGCTCTAGGGACCATCGACGTATTAGGGGACTGAAGGTTTGTAAACAATCTACGTATATTACTGTATGTATATCCCCCGGTAAAAAAACAGTTTGATCTGAACTTATCAATGTAGTAATTACTGAATTTATGCGTGAGGCTAAAATTTTTTATATAATCTTCAGATCTGTATTAATTAGGGAAATTGGCCTATACGATTCGCAGTAGAGAAGGTCCTTATTGGGCTTAGGAATCAGTACAATTAAAGCCTCCTTCATAGATGGAGGTAGACTTTTATGTGTAAAGATAGTGGAGTAAAGCTTATGCAATCGCGGTACCATGACCTCTCGGTGCTCTAGATACCACTCAATGGGAAAGCCATCCGGTCCCAGGGTTTTATGTTTGGCAAAGTTTTTAAGTGCAAGATCTATCTCTTCTATGGAAATAGGTGCTTCTATGGACAAGTGTTGTTCCTCCGACAGGGCAGGAAAATTTATAGAGTCTACATACTCATATAATTTCGGGGGAGTACAGTGAGCTTGGGATTTATAAAGGTCTGAGTAGAATTGCATAAAGGCTTCCATAATCCCCTCCTGGGATGTGTGAAGGGTGGCTGAACTATCGTAGACACAGAAAATAGTGATGGGATCAGGTATTGGTTTGGCTAAGAAAGCTAGTAGCCTTCCATTTTTCTCTCCTGTGTCAAAAATCCTTTGTCGCTGATATAATAAGCGTTTCTGAGTCTTTGACACAAGCTCCAACTCATACGTCCTTCTGGCATCCTGCAATAAGCTATAGTAAGTTGGCGACATAACATTCCTCAGCCTCCTTTAATTTGGATGCCAGAGTAAGCACCCGTTCCCCATTAGCTTTTTGAAGGTCAGAAACGCCCGTCATATAAGCTCCTCTTAGTACCGCCTTAAAGGCATCCCAGGTAGTTAACTCCGACACTTCTTGGGTATTCTCCTGCCAAAATTTGGTTATAGTTTCCCTACAGGCGTACAAGACCATCGGTTCCAACATCCAGTAAGGACTCATTCGCCCAATCTGGCCACCTGGTGGTCTAGACACTCGCACGGTAAGCTCTAGGGGAGAATGATCAGAGATTGCCCTGGGTAAGTAAGCCACCTCCTGTACCTTTTGTAAAGTGTCTCGGTATAAAAAAAACATATCCAGTCGAGACAGAGATTTATAGGACTCAGATGAACAAGAGAACTCCCTCTTATCTGGGTGTTTCCAGCGCCATATATCAGTTAAATCATAGGCAGTTGCCCAGCTACTTAAGGCGTGGGACTGTGGTCTAACACATCTGAGCCTATCCATCTCCGCGTCCATGACCCTATTAAAGTCTCCCCCTATAATAAGGTGACCTTGTACCATGGGTAAAACTGCAGACATACAATCCTCTAGTCTTTGTAATTCAAAAGGTGGCGGAATATAGACATTTAGTACGGGATATAATACTTCCTTATGCTTAAAGACCAGAGCAACATAACATCCCTGTGGGTCAGTCTTAACCTCCACCACCTGAATCGGTAGAGACTTAAGAACTAATATAGAGACTCCCCTAGAATAGGTGGAGTATGTTGCATGAAAAGCATGGGCAATATGGGGTCTTTTCAAGGCCATGACCCTAGATCCCAAAAGATGAGTCTCTTGAAGCAGCATGATATGCGATCCTGTGCGTTTGAGGTAATCAAAGAGCAAAGATCTCTTAATCCTTGAATTTAGGCCTCTAACGTTCCATGTAAGACATTTAAGACTCATCTCTAGGGAAAAAGGACAATGACTCAGAGAATGCCATGCTACACTTTCCGGACCTTCCAAATGCCCCCACTATACCTGTATCCACCATGGCGTACTTTAACCTTTCCATAAATTGACCATAAGAACAGCGACTCATTGTTAGTACCAGTTTGAAGCATATATGTGCAGTGTGAAAACAACAAAAACTAAAAACAACAAAAAAAGAAAAAAAAGAAATACAAGTAAGTACAACCCCCCTCCCTGCTTATTGCCCCAAACCTCAACAAGCTTTATCCCAATAACCATGGAAATAACCTGAGGGATGACCAAAAATATCCCGTAACTAAGGTGGTAGTAGTTCCATAGTGTCAATTGAAAAAACTTAGTAGTACAAAAAAAAGTGTTGTAGATGTCATATCGAGCAATGTTAGCACCTACATAGGTTAATGCCAAGTGTTGTGCATCCTGCTAAGGATCCTTATTTAATACTTCCTTCACTCAAGTAGGATCCAACCTGGGCATAGACCTAATGTATTGTCTTATCAGCCACTGACCCGCTTCAGGGGCAGAGGTCTCATCCTCATAAATATATCTCTTAAGGGGTGTATTACCCCATAGCAATACATAGGCAGAAAAATCAGAGCCTAAGTTACATAGTTAGTAAGGTTGAATAAAGACACCAGTCCATCCAGTTCAACCTGAGTGAGTGTGAGTCTACAACCCTGACCCTTTTTCCCTAACCCTGAACATCGCACACTCACATCAATCCCTGCCCTCAATCCAAGGTCCCCATTCATATACTAGGGCCAATTTTGGACAGAAGCCAATTAACCTACCAGCATGTCTTTGGAGTGTGGGAGGAAAGCGGGGTACCCGGAGGAAACCCACGCAGGCACAGGGAGAACATGCAAACTCCAGGCAGGTAGTGTCGTGGTTGGGATTTGAACCAGCGACCCTTGTTTACTGCTAGGTGAGAGTGCTAACCACTGCACCACTGTGCCGCCCATGCTGCTCTCCTGTGTCTTCCAGATATGTCAGTTATGTCCCGGAGAATTATGAGAGTAAAGAAACATAAAAAAGGGTGAGTAGATCCAATTAACTTTGCGACAACTGTTAGACCCGGTTCACACAGGGGCGACTGGTCAGGCGACTTAGCCGCCTGACAAGTCGTGTCCCATTCTGTACTACAGAACCGTTCTAATAGGAGCGACGCAAGTCGCTCCGACTTAGAAAAAGGTTCCTGTAGTATTTTTGGGGCGACTTCAGGCGACTTGCATTGACTTCTATACAGAAGTCGTTTTGCAAGTCGCCGCTGAAGTCGTGTGCAGGTCGCCTCAATGAGTCGACCTGCAAGTCGTGCCGCCCCTGTGTGAACCGGCAGTTACCATAAGGATGAAACCAGGCATAATAACTGCCAAACTAAAGTTCATTGAGAATGGTATAAAGATTTATCCCAGTCCATCGAGCCAATCAGAGGCCTCTGAAGGAGATAGAAAAAATTGAGCCTTGCCATCATTTATGATCCTCAGCTTGGCAGGGTAGAGCATGCTGTAGCTAAGCTGTTTATCTCGCAGGCGACGCTTCACCGCTGTAAAGCAGCTCTTTGTTTCTGGGTGGCAGCGGAAAAGCCTGGAAAGATGGAGATTCTGTTACCATTGTACTTGATGTCAGAGAGATTACGGGCTGCACGCATTATGGATTCTTTATCTCTGAAATTGAGAATTTTCCCCAGAAGAGGGCGTGTAGGGGCACCAGATGGAGGAGGGCACATGGGCATGTGCGCTCGTTCGATTGCGAACAGAGAAGATAAAGTCTCTGGCCCCACTAGCGACTTTAGCCATTTTTCCAGAAATAATTCCAGATCTTTTCCTTCAGTTCCTTCTGGAAAGCCAACAAAACGCAGGTTGTTTCTGTGAATGCGGTCTTCTAAATCTCCTAGTTTCACAGCACGTTCCTTTAAATCTTGTTGCTGCATATGCAGACTAGCAGGCATGGGTTGCATAGAGTCTTCCACGTCGCTAATGCGTTGTTCTGCATTAGAGATCCTGGAGCGAATATTTTGCATGTCATGCTTAACAATGGAAAGGTCCAGTCTGACTGATTCAATCTATATTGTCAGCGTGGATTGGCACTGATGTATAGCTTCCATAAGGTGCTTTAGAGTGAGCTCCTCTTCTCCCTCATTATCTGCTCTATCTTCCTCCACAGTCACAGCAAGCTGTGAGGGACCTCCATGCTCACTGTCTTCCTCCCATCTGCCTGCCTCCTCCCAGGGGTCTGCTTCCTCCACTTCTGGGGCCGCTGCTGACAAACGTGGGCTCTGTGGGGAGTCAGCGAAGTGTTCCCTGATAGTGGTAGGCAGTTTATTTTTTTAGTGGTGGTGGCATGCTTTTTTGTGGGAGCAGGTGATACATTGTTGAGAGCAGACTCTGCCCATCCAAGCCATACTATTAGAGGTGTACCATATGGACAATTCCTCAGGTTGAAGCGTCTATGTAGTACACCTGAGGGTTTTCAATATGAAGCCAGTGATATGATTCAACACTTTAGAGACAGGGGTTATTCCGATAAACTGGTTAACAGAGCCTTTGTTGCAGCCAGTGCTGTCCCCAGGGACTCACTACTTCAGGATAAGAACAAGAAGATAAACAAGCATAGAAACCATAAACTCTCATCGTCTCCCAACATTATTCCAGTTTTTTCCATACTGTATAGTTTGTAATTTACCAAAATAAAAAATATAGTCTCCCAATTTTGCACAATGATCCCATTTACAACAAAATTCTCTCAAGAGGCATTAAGTCTGTTTCCTGTAGAGCACCTACGTTAGGTGGTTCCCTTTCACCCAGTCTGTGTTCCACTGAACAGTCGGAGTCTAATTGGTTGCACTTCAGGGGAAACTTCAGATGTGGCAAAAAGGGTTGTAACTATTGTCGCCATATAAAAAAGGGTAAATGTGTCCAGTCCTGTATTAATGGTCAGTCCTTCAATATTTCTTCCTTTTTATTAATTGCAATACCCAATTTTTGGTATATTTGATCACCTGTGAGATCTGTCACATTCAATATGTGGGACGTACCACACGTCGATTAAAAGATCGACTGCATGATCATCTGTATGACATAGAGAAAAACAGGTCAACTAATGTAGCCAAACATTGGAATCTTATACATCATAAAGATGTTACTAGCCTCTACATACAAGGCATTGAGAGAATTGTCACCCCCAAAAGAGGGGGGGACAGATTCCAGATACTTTGCAAGCGCGAAGTATATTGGATATTCTCTTTAAATCCAAGAATTCCATCAGGCTTAAACTCTGAGTGGGGCACGTCCCACTATTATGATTAACATCAAGATTTAACTATTAGGATTTGATTTGACTATTTTTCTGTTTTACTTTTTTTTTTTTAACATTCAAAGTTTATTGAACATCAACAGCTGCATAGAATTGGTTACATACTTGGATTGAAGATACATGTATTTGTCAGTAGTTATTTTGTTAATATGATTAGCGATGGACATTGTGGTAATCATTGATGGTTATACTTTTTTTTTTTGTAATTCCTTTATTTTCCAAAAATAAGGTGTTACAGTTCAGTGAACAAAACAAAAACACCGTACAGCTTATATGTATATAATAAAAAACAGGAATATAGATAAGTCATTAACATAGTCATGTGCCAGTTCGACAGTGTAGAGCAATATTTCCCTTGATTACACGATCTGTGATACATGTATGAGACAGAGAAAAATGGATCATGCAAAATAACTGTCTGAATGCCCAACCGAGGAAGTTTCCTGAAAGTGACCCTATTTAATCATTTAGATCATATAACTATCATGACCAAACAGTAAATGAGATACTCACCGCTGACCAGGGATGAGTGCTCCCTAGAGAGCCAGCAGAGTCCAGCCGTGGGATACTACCAAAGTACGATGCAAACCATGATATACAACATATCTGACTAAACCTTCCCAAAGCCAGAAAATTATAGAGGGGGAATAAAACAAAAAGAAAAAGGGAGGGAAGATGTGGGGAAGAAACCGATAAGAGGCAGAAGAAAGGTGTATGAGAAAGAAACAAGGGAAGAAAAAGGAAGAGAAGAGAGAAAGATAGAAACAGAGAAACAAAGAACGGCGGCGAAGCCCCCCGACGAGGCGGCGCCCCCAGACCGGGGGTCATTCAGTCTATGCCACCTCATGAAGATATACCTCGGAGTAGATAAAGTGCTGCCAGGGGCGCCACGTCTCCCGAAAGGCCTCCTCCCTACCGTACAAAGTGGCAGTAAGATCTTCCATATCACGCAACTCATTGACCTTGGCATACCACTGGGTTTTCGTTGGTGGGGTCTCCGATCTCCAAGATAAGGGGATGCAAGCCTTAGCTGCATTCAGTAACTGTATAGTAAGGGAGGCTTTATATTTTTTTATTGGTCGACTAGAAAGGTGCAGCAGACACGCCCCAGGGTCCCCTTCCAAGGTGGCACCCGTCAGATGTTCGATCGTGCGTGTCACCTCCTGCCAGTAGGTTTTAATTTTGGAGCAGTCCCAAAAAATGTGGAACATCGTTCCTTCCCCCGTCCCACAACGCCAGCACAGACTTGGGACCTGCGGGAAAAACCGGTGCAGAGTGGATGGTACTCTTTACCATCTAGTCACGATTTTGTAACAGGTCTCCTGGACCTTGGTGGCCAGAGAGGATTTTTGGGCGAAATGTAAAATTTTCTCTCTCTGTGATTCATCGAACCGAACTCCTAGATCGTCCTCCCATTTCGAGAGGAAAGGGGGGATAAACCCCTCAGTCAGAGAAATCAGGGAGAAATAGACTAGGGACAGAGAGTGGCGTATGGGTTCCCTGCGGTGGCATATTTGTTCCAACTCTGTAAGCGGGCGTGAACTGCCCAAAGTCCGTGCGCATCGGCGTAAGTAGTTATGCAGTTGGAGTCCACTCAAGAAGTCCAGTGGCGGCTTGGAGCCTTCCGATCCGGCAGCCGCACTAAGCTGGCCATTTGGTCCAAGAAAGTCGTGAAGGTGTGGCCAATTCCCCTCTGCCGACAGGGACCTATAAATTGGACCCCGGCAGCCAGGTGGGAAGTCTGGGTTACTCAGGATCGGCACCATGGGGGAGGGAATGGGCGATACCGAGGATTTGTGAAAGGTTTCTCTAGCGACCTGTAATGTGGTTCCTAGGGTAGGGTGATCAACAAGGGCTTTCGGTATGGGGGTGGCGATCCAGGGCCAGCTCTTGGCTGTGCCGTCGGAATCCTCCAACTCCATTGTTACCCATTGTTTTGCCTCCGCATGACAGTGCCAGTCAATTACCCTGGTAAGATGTGTTGCCCTATAGTAGGCTTTCATGTCTGGAAGTCCAACCCCCCCCCCCCCCCCTGTGTTTTGCCATATGGAGTAATTGCAATTTAGTGCATGGCTTTCGGTGTGACCAGACAAACTCTCAAAAAATTGCGTCAACTCGCTTAAAGAAAGGGGATGGGAGGCGGATGGGAAGGGCTTGTAGCAAGTAGAGCACCCTTGGCAGTGCGGTCATCTTGATGGCATTACAACGTCCAAACCAAGTTAAAGTGAGGGAATGCCAATGATGTAAATCCGTTTTGAGACTATGAAGCAATGGGGTAAAATTTGCTTGATAGAGATTAGCGGGGTCAGGGGTAATAGCAACTCCTAGGTAGGGAATAGTGTTGGTTGCCCAGTGGAATTGGTATTCTGAGCGCAGTTGACGTATTGTGTCCGAGCCTAGCGTAATATTAAGGAGGGAGGATTTGGTCATATTTATTTGAAAAAGGGATAAAGGCCCCATATTCCTGAAGGGAATGAAGCAATATAGGGAGCGAGGCAAGTGGGTCTGTCAGGAAGAAAATTAGGTAATCCGCAAAGGCGGCGACCTTGTGGTCCCCGGAGGATTTGCGGTAGCCAATAATATTTGGGTTTGCCCGTATCCTACATAGCAGAGGTTCTAGGGTGAGTATAAAAATCAACGGTGACAGAGGACAGCCCTGTCGGGTACCGTTTCGGATACTGAAATAACCCGACCTTGTCTCATTAACCTTAACCGCAGCTGTCGGATAGGAGTAGAGTGATAATATCCAGCTGAGCATCGATGCGTGGAGACCAATATGTTCTAAGGTAGCCCTTATAAAGGTCCAATCCACCCGGTCGAAGGCCTTCTCTGCGTCTGTTGACAGCAGGAGAAGGGGTCGCCGTGATGTCCTAGCGGCGTGGATAAGGTTAACTACCCTAATGGTGTTGTCACGGGGTTCTCGTTGTGGTACAAAGCCTGCTTGGTCTTTGTGGATCAGGCTCGGTATATGTGGAAGCAACCTGTTCGCCAGTATCTTGGCGAATAATTTCAAATCAGCATTCAGTAGAGCTATCGGCGGATAGCTCCCACAACGCAGTAAATCCTTCCCCTCTTTTGGGATGAGGGATATGTAGGCTCTAAGGGTGTCTATGGGGAAGGAATTGCCTTTCGTGATCGAGTTAAGTGCAGATACTAACGGTTTAGAGAGCGTCTCAAAGAAGGTCTTATAATAAGCTGGTGTAAGGCCATCAGGGCCTGGGGCTTTCCTAGGCTTTGAATTTGCCAATGCTATACCCAGTTCCTCCACCGTAATGGGTTCCTCCATCTCCTCCTGAGCACCGGTCGAGAGGGAAGGCATGCCCGAGGAGGCTAGGTATGTGCATGGGGTGAAACCCCCGGCGGAGTTAGGATCTTCGGGAGGAGGCCTGTCTAGGTTGTAAAGACCATTATAGAACGATTGAAACTCCTCCGCCATATCGGAGGATGTAAATACCTTCCGGCCGGATGAGGACAGGATGTGAGAAATGTAGATTTTGGTACGGGAGCCTCGTAGAGCTCTACCTAAAAGGGAACCAGGTTTATTGAAGAACTCGTACATGCCAATTTTTCTTTTGTTTTATGTAATAAGAGTGAGCGAAGTTCTTCGCGAGCTTTGAGTAGCTCCTGGTAGGTGGAGCAAGCTAGACTAGCCTTATGGGAGCACTCTAAGGTCCGAATCTGAAGGAGGAGTTCATCAGATCGATGAGTTCTCTCTCTTTTGAGACGGGCCCCTATACTGATTAGGATGCCCCTTACAACCTCTTATGTGCCTCCCACATCACTAAGGGATTGGAGACCGAGGCTTCGTTTAAGGAAAAGTATTCCTGTAACTTGGTCTGTACCTCCGCGCGAATCTCCTCAGACTGCAGCAGAGCCTCATTTAGCCTCCACGAGGGAGGGGGTTTTGTCATTGGTCCCAGTTGGAGCATCAGGTGTATTGGAGCTTGGTCCGAGAAGGAGATGACATCTATAGAAGAGGCCACCACCCTAGTTAGGTCCTTATGAGATAATAACAGATAGTCCAATCGCGAGTATGAGTGATGGACTTGCGAAAAGTAGGAATAGTCTCTGTCTTGAGGATGCAGTAGGTGCCACGGGTCTATCAGGCGCAGAGTGTGAAGGTCAGACTTCAGCCGTTTGAGGCGGGCATATGAAAGATGTGATGCGCCCCTTGAAGTATCTAGCAGAGGGTTCATCGCAAAGTTCATATCTCCCCCAAAAATGAGCATCCCTTCTGAAAACTCCAGTAGCTGTGGTAATAGCCTGCATAAAAATTGTGCATGGTCTACACTGGGGAAGTATACATTAGCGAAAGTAACCTGTACGTCAAAGATCTTTCCCTTGAGCAGGAGATAGCGGCCCTGTGGGTCTACCCGCTGCGCCTCAAACGTCCACGGTACAGACTTTGCCACCAGAATGCTAACCCCCTTAGATTTGGAGATGGGCGATATACTATGGTATGCCGTTGGGAATGATCTGTTAGTCAATTTAGGAATACGGTCACCATGGAAGTGAGTTTCCTGTAAAAAGGCAACTTGGGTTTTGCCTCTGCGTAAATCAGTGAAAAGTTGAGAGCGCTTTTCCGGGACATTAAGGCCACGTACATTGAGGGAGGTGACCTTTAGGAGACCCATTGCGTTGTCTATTAACCCGACAAACACCGCTAATAGGGTAAGGAGGGCAATCACTTTTAACCCACGTCCCCGCCCAGCCGGGGGAGAACACCACCGAAAGAGAAAGGAATAGAAAAACAGAGCGTGAAAGAGGGAGAGGCAGAGGGTTGGTGGAGGGAAGGGGAGGAGAAGGGGAAATTAAAGGGGAAAGCTAAGCTTGTAATAGAATTACTATGTGGACCCCCCGATTAACACAAAAAATATCAATCGGGGGGCCGCCCTAAATGGGGGTGGTCAGTGCAGCGAGGATCGCTGTTTGTCAAGTGCGTATATGACCTATAGGTACATACGAAAAATTTCCTGCAGTGAGGAGATGCACTAGGTATAGACATTGAGAACCATAGAAAATAAAAATAACCTTATAACCAGCTGCAAAAAGAAATAAAAAAAAGAGATAGAGATCAAGGCTCCAGTGTGTTTCTGGCAATCATATGAAACATAGTAATACCTGTTCTCTAGAGCCGCCCGGCGTTAATGCACTGCTGAGGTGACTTTTTAGACACAGGAGGGTCCCGCATAAACCGCGTGTACCTCTAGGCCATGCCCTAACAGGGTCCTCCGCATCTCATCTCCCAGTGCATCAAGACCGGGACACCAGTTTCCAAGCATATAGGAAATTTTCCAGGAACGGGTGAAAGAGAGCAAGGGCGCAAGCACCACATCAACATAGACATAACCCAAACATAACTTGAAGGAAAAGAGTGTAATACCACCATAAAACACGTATGAAACTTTGCAGTCTGTGATTGTATCCCTGGCGATTAGGCCCCACAGTAACAAGACCCATGCAGATCAACACACGACCCCTATCAGTACCTGGGGGGCAACCAACTGAGGTAGGGCCCGGCACCACCCCTCCATGCAGCTCCAAGACGGGGCCAGATGGTTATACATTTTAATGTAGTACATCAAGTCCTCACTATTCAGCCATTTGGTTACTTGTATCTGTATGTTAGTTCTAAACATTTCAACTCAATTTATAACATCATGTAGATTACGAACTTGTTCATAGATATTAATCGAATAATATAGGTAGATCTATACCAGTGAAGATATTCAATCAAAGTAAAAAAGATAGAGAGAAGAGAGAGAGAATAGATTAGTAATTAGGTTTAAGAAGGGGGACAGGGTAGGGGTATACCAATTGGATCTAGTGACAGGTGAAGGTATCTGTTCCTCACATGTGTAAGGATTGACTTATTAGGTTTCGCAGAATTCTTTATATGCGTCAGAGTAACGGAATTCGATCCAAGGAGACCATGTTTTGTGGAATTTGTCAACTGTATCTGAAGCTTGAGCCAGGGTGTCTTCCATTTTGCGGATCATTGAGACCCCTTTGCTAGCCATTGTGAGATGGTGGGTACCCGTGTGGTCCCCCAGAAGGTTGGGATTAACGTCTTTGCGGCGTTCAGCATCTGTTTAGTTAGTGAGTTCTTGTACTTTTTTAGGGGAAATGAGGAGATGTGTAGGAGGCAGCAGGCAGCATCCAACTCAATTTTTGTTTCGGTTATCAATTTTATCAGATCCCTAACCTTGCGCCAAAATGTGGCCAGCTTAGGGCAATGCCACCAGATGTGTAAGAGCGTGCCTGCATCACCTCCACATCTCCAACATGTTTTGGGGGTTTGAGCATACCAGGAGTGTAGTTTAGCAGGTGTGATATACCAGTCTGTAAGTAATTTATAGGACGTTTCCTGCATCTTGGTACTTATTAAACACTTATGTGCCAGAATACATGCCTTTGTCCACTGTTTTTCAGTGATCGTTCGGTTGAGCGCCGAGGACCAATGTTTTCTAAATCTATCTGCTCCTTCAGGAGTGTGATTTTGGAGCCATTTATATGCTATAGACGTGGCTTTTTGGAGTTGCTCACCTTGTGAGCAGATTGCTTCAAGGTCTGTCATAGGTCTGAAGAAGTGGCTTTGTCTAGTCGCACCGTTCACGTAGCTACGTATCTGGAAGTACGTCCAAATGGGCATATGGTGTATCTCGTTTTCCCTTTTCAGGACCATGTAGCCTAAAAATCTTTCTTTTTGGAAGCAGTCACCAGCTAGCAAAGTTTTATAAGTGTGAGGTTGTCGCAGTAGTCTGTTTTCCATTCCCGGGATAAATTATGAATTATCAGATAGTGGAGTAAGAGGGCTTAGTGGTGAGGTCAATGTGGATTTTGTAGTCGCGTTTGTTCAGGTATTCAATGTGTGCTCCATTAAAGGTTGTTGTTTCAGTGTGGTATTTTTTCTCAGCCCTGGATTCCATAGGGAAAAGAGGAGAGGATATGGGCTTAAACTTTCTTCCAATGCTACCCAGTCCTTAGTCCCCCTATGACAGTGCCAGTCAACCACCCTTGTAAAATGTGCCGCTTGGCAATATTTCTGGAAGTCCGGTAATCCCATCCCTCCCAATTCCTTCGGTCTGGTCAGAAGTGTAAATTTAATCCTGACTTTTTTGTGTGCCCAAAGGAAAGCCAGTAAGGCTGTTTGTAATTTTTTGAAAAATATCTGGGGTATTCTGACCGGCAGTGCCCTGAGGAGATAGAGAAGTCTGGGCAACATCACCATCTTTAAGATGGCGGCCCTCCCAAACCATGAAAAGTAGCCCGAGTGCCAAAGTTTTAAATCCTTTTCTATCTTTTGAAGTAAGGGGGGAAAATTTGCCTCATATATCTGTGACATTTTAGGAGTCAACCAAATCCCCAAATATCTTAAAGCTTTCCCTTCCCATTTAAAGGGGCAATTGGCTTGTGTTTTAACTAGATCAGTAGGGGAAACCATAATGGGCAAAGGCTTTCATAAGATTAGGGAGTGTGATATGTGCATTTGTTACAAAGAATAGGAGATCATCAGCATATGCTGCCGTTTTATATACCTTATCGTTGTCTTTATTAACCATTCGGATAAATGGTTCCAGGGAGAGAATAAATAATAGTGGGGACAAGGGGCACCCCTGTCTCGTACCATTCAGTATTTCTATTTTTTCTGACAACGATCCATTAACTAATTATGTGGGGTTCTTGTGAGCCAAAGATGGACTGATGCCTCTGTGAGGTGAAACAAATATAGATAAGCTGCAAACACTAACCACGTTTCATTGCGTGCATAAACCAAAAAGTATATAAATAAACGTGCCTGCGCTGAAAAAACATATATATCCCAATAGTTGGGAGGTGCATATATAGTGTAAACCTATACTACAATATTTCAATTAAAAAAAAAAAAAAAAATGCTAGTAATATATAAATTATAAAATAAATACAATCCTTATATAAAAATATCCCATAAAGTGCAACATGCAAGAAAACAAAACATATATGTGGTTATAAATATAAGATCAAAGTGCAAAATCAAGTGTCCACATTTAAAAAGTTCAATTCATTGATATTAACACATAAAGTGCAAGTAAGTAGTGTCCACAGAAAACAGTGTTCCTCATGCTCCTCCTTAATGGTGTTCACAATCCAGCATGCTTCAGTGCTCTCCTGTGACCCCCCACTTGTGCTTGCGCTCACCTCTGAGCGTGTGACACGGTAATTAAACGGTGTCTAAACACGCATTGGAGCCACCCCTTGGGCTCATACAGGGTATGCTGGTATAAACTCCACCACTCTCAGATGTCATCAGATAGTTTCACATACAAGAAAGAAAAAGCTCTATAGTGTGATACAGTAGGGATTTATTTAAAATATATTAAAACTTCCCTCCAGAAGGGTACTCACAATATGTAGGTGCGTGAGTGCACCAATCTTTCCAGAGAGTGTTTGTATAAAACAAGCGTTTGTATGGCGTGCGGTGTGTCGTTCCTCATCTACCTCTGTTGCTGACAGCTCCGTCCTACCCCTCCCCGACGCGTATTCGGCACAGGGATCACGTGCCTTCCTCTGGGGGATCTAATTGTTTTAACTAGATCAGTAGGGGATAGACTGACATTCATGGCTTCAGATTTTGTGAGGTTTATTTTAATGTTAGAAAGGAAACCATAATGGGCAAAGGCTTTCATAAGATTAGGGAGTGTGATATGTGCATTTGTTACAAAGAATAGGAGATCATCAGCATATGCTGCCGTTTTATATACCTTATCGTTGTCTTTATTAACCATTCGGATAAATGGTTCCAGGGAGAGAATAAATAATAGTGGGGACAAGGGACACCCCTGTCTCATACCATTCAGTATTTCTATTTTTTCTGACAACGATCCATTAACCCTTATCCTAGCTGAGGGTTTGTGGTACAAGGACTTGATCCACGTCATCATACGTGCGGGTAGACCTATGTGCGTACAGGTCCCGAACATAAAGGCCCAAGCCACCCTATCGAAAGCCTTCCCCGCGTCTGTGGACAGGAGAAGGCTCTCGATGTTCAGGGAATGTGATGCTTGTGTGAGTAGTAATGCCTTAATTATATTGTCTTTGGCCTCACGTCCCGGCATAAAGCCTACTTGTTCAGGACCTATTATGGTTGCTAGAAGTGGTCTGAGTCTATTCGCTAATATTTTGGCCAATAGTTTTATGTCTATATTCAGTAAAGAAATAGGTCTGTAGCTTGAGCATTCTGTGATGTCTTTATCAGGTTTAGGAATGACTGTTATGTGAGCAGAAAGTATGTCCTGTGGTGTGGTTCCTGTTCCTGTCAGGGAATTAAAGGCCTTTTGTAGGGGTTCTGTCAATATATCCGTAAAAGTTTTGTAATAGATGGATGTAAACCCATCAGGTCCTGGGCTCTTTCCTGGTTTTAAGGCTTTGATGGCTTGTTGTATTTCTGCTGAGGTAATTTGTTCATCCAATTGGGTGACATCTTCCTCCTCTAATTGAGGTAATCCACTCTGTGTCAAGTAGTCCTGTATTGCCTGTGAGCTGTCTCCTATAACGTCAGGTGGTCTGTGTTGTACTGGCAGATTATATAGCCTGGAGTAAAACGTGTAGAAGTGTTGCGCTATGTCTTCTGTTTTAACATCTAGGGATCCATTTGTCCCTTTGATGCCCATTATGTGGTTAGAGGTGTTGGGCTCATAGCACCAGCCTCATAGTATTTTTTTTTTTTTTTTAAAGAACAGGAGACGCTTTGTTTTAATTTCTAAAATCTGTTGTAGATTTTTCCTCGCCTCTAGGAGAGTTACAGCTGAGGATTCCGACAAGGACTGTTTATCTGTGGTCTCTAATTGAGTGATCAGTTTTGTCAGTCGCACAATCTCAGCCTCCGGTTTCCTTTTGCGTTGTGTCCCCATGCGTATCAGATCTCCTCTGATTGCGCATTTATGGGCTCCCCAAATTGTTAGGGGATTCGCTCCTGGGGTCTCGTTGTGTTGAAAAAATTCTTTGAGCTTAGTTGTGATTTTGGGTAGCAGTTCAGTGTCCGTCAGGAGTGACGCGTTTAGTCTCCAGGAGGCTGTATTGGGAGTGGGTGTGTTTCTTATTATTGTCATAGACGTGGGTGCATGGTCTGATATGGACGGGATTCCAATTTTTGCTTCAGTTACTCTAGATAGATCTCTTTGTGAAATAAATATGTGATCTATACGTGAATAACGGTTGTGTGGGATAGAATGATGCGTGTAGTCCTTATCCGTCGGGTGGAGAAATCCCCAGGTGTCAATTAAGTGTAAGGAGTGAAGTTGTAATTTGGTTTTTTTTAAGTATCTTATAAGTGATGCATGACTTTCCTGTGGAGGTGTCCACTAGTGGGATATTAAAATCTCCGCCTAAAATTAAGCATCCCGATGTAAAACCTGTCAGAGCATTTATCATTCTTTGGCCAAAGTTTACATGTGCTGAAGTAGACATTCGCAAGGGTGATGGGGGACCCTGCGTATGTACCCTTCAGAAAGACATACCTTCCTTCTGGATCCACTAGTTTGTCCGATAAATTGAAAGGTGCGTTTTTGCTGATCAGAATTGAAACCCCCTTTGATTTGGCATTATTGTTAGTGGCGTGTACAGCCTCTGTGAAATATGGGCTGGTCAGTTTCGGTATGTGATTGGTTTGGAAGTGCGTCTCCTGCAGAAAAACAAAGTGAGGCCTACCTTTCTTGAGTTCCCTTAAGATTGTGGATCTTTTTTCTGGTATGTTCAACCCCCTTACATTGTGCGAAATGATAGTGGGACTTCGCCCCAGTGATGAGTAGGCCATCTGGAAAACCCACGGGCACCGTACGTCTCAGTATGTCTGTGAACAAAACTTCAGATTGGTCAAAAATCAGTGTTCAATAATACAATGGTATATTGGAGGGGGAGGGGGGTGGTATTAGAGAAGGGACAGGAAGAGTTATAGGTAGTAAAGAAAGATTAAGAATATGGAGAGATATTTATACACTTCAGAGTATATTTGCAACTCCAAAGTAATTAGTTAGTGGTCCTGTGAACAAGAAAATATATCCTGCTCCACCAGTGCCACTCTGTGGTAGCGTGGTAGGACTGCTCTCTAGCGATTGAGAAAAAGGTTATCAGTATCTATCAGCCAGAGAGAAGAAGGAACCCGGCCTATAAACTCAAAATGATCCAGCCTGTGTACAGTGTATGCACCCAGGTTGGAGTGTAGACATAAGAACCCTATGAAAAAAAAAAATAAAATAAATTAAAAAAAAAAAAGAGAACAATGAAAAGGGAAAAAAGACATTGGACATTAACCATGTTGATATCCTGGTCAACTCTTTGGCATGTTGGGGTTACTGGGGTGTAGTGGCTATAAAGTATTTATGGTTCAGGGATCATCCCTTATCCTTCCCCATTGTATTAAAGCATAGTCCTGTAGTGTTTCCAGCTAGTTTATGCCTATAGTTCCAAAAGGTTGCATGTGGGGGGAAGTGAAGTGGGTGAACCTGGGTTTCTTTTGATCTTCTCCTGGAGGTTATGTTAATTCTGGTCGAATTAACCAGTTCCTGACTCCCAGGTAGATGGTGAGTACTTCCCCAACAACAGTCCGTAGACAACAATCATAGTGGGGGGTAAAAGTTCCTTCTCACCAGAAACGGTCTATTAGAAAGGCACTATCAGATCCTCATTTTTAATGTGTTCGGAGTCGATTCCAGTATTGTATCCCTATATGCCGAGGCTAAATTAGGCTTATGTGGTTGCGGGTAGTTGTTTACCAGGTTTGCAGATCCCCCTGATCTTCTGGGGCCCTGGAGGTAGACTGCCTGGATTTGGGAGTTCCTCCTTGAGAATTAGGGCCTCGATTGTGTCTCATTTTTTTGGATGACCTTTTATCTGGGGAAGAGAATGGGGATCTCTGTGTCCCTCCGTCAGTCCGTGGGAGAAGAAATTCTTGGTACCAATCTGGGAGTGCGATAGGTTCCATTTGCAGTGATTCAAAAAATTCAGGCAAATCTGTAGGAGTGCGCAGTACATGTTGTTTTCCGGCATGTGTCACGCTGAGGGCGAAGGGAAGGCGCCACGTGTATTTTAAGTCATGTGCCCTTAATTTTCTCCTGGCTTTATTCATTATGGCTTCTTTAAGTGGGAAGTTTTGCAAGCAGCAAATGATGTCCCTGGGAGGTGCGGTGTCAAGGCCTTTAGGTCTTAAGGCTCTATGAGCTCGAACAAAGTCAATTGCTGTGTCCTCTTGCCTTTCTAAAGGGCTATTAAAGACCCTCTGTAAGGCTGGGATTATTTGTGCTGTATTTACTGACTCAGGGATCCCCCTCACCCTAATATTACAACGTCTGCCCCTGTTGTCCAGGTCTTCCAAGTGTCTATCTATTTCGATAAGGTGGGAGGAATGATTTAGCGCCACGTTTTCAAGAATATGCAGCCTTTTGTCCCTTTGTTTTCCATTCGTTTCTACAGCAGCTAGTTTTTCAGTCAGTACAAGCAGGTTAGATTTAAGATCCGTAATGGCTGCTGAGAAAGTGGATTTTATATCCGCTGCAAAGCCTGACATATCCGCATAGGTTAGGGGTTGATTTGTATGGGTATAGCCCCTACCTGAGCCTCCTGTCATGGATAGTGAATCCTCGCTGGAGTCCTCCTCCCGCTGTGTCCGCGCCATTTTGTTCCCCGCCATGCTGCCGCTGGAGATCGCCTGGTTTCTGAAGAGATCAGTTATGTTCCTGGCAGATGTGGTGATAGTGGAGCGTTTCGATCGGGTCTGTGGGGTCTGGAGAAGCTTTCTGCCCATAGCTGGAACACTGGAAGCAGGGTATCTCGCTGCAGGCCGGGGTTTCCTCACGGAGCTCTGCTAGTGTGCGTCCGTCGCCATCAAGCGCCAAACCACGCCCTCTTTTTCTGTTTTACTTTTTACCTTTCATGTTTTAATTTTTCCATCCTTCAGTCGATCGTTCTTACGACAATCTTTACTTTTATTTTGGTACTTTATACATTTTTCTGAAATACAGACTTTTATCCACTTACATGCATTTACATACTTACCTTTCCTTCTTAGAATTATTTAAGAGAAATTGCGGGTCATTACATTAATTCAGGAGACTAGTTAGTACAGGCATGCTTAAAAATCCATGATGTGTATCTATGCAATGATTATTTATCATCAGTTTCCATAGGTTTCTCACATAGTTTTATCACATCATGTTGAATGGTACAGAGATATATTTGGATTGGAACATTGTTGCTACCTGTGTGTGTGTGTGTGTGTATATATATATATATATATATATATCTATAGCTATACCCGGATACTAACATTATGTCAGCTTATACTTCTTAATGGCCATAGTTCTTCTTTTCACCATTTACAGTATTACCAGCATTGTTGACTTAGTTACTGTAAAGTCATGTATCCACCTGTGCATCTTGCTTATTTACTGTATTTTTTATACATGCTTATTAACAAGAGAGGTAAAGGATGCACATTTGGCTACATTGTGACTACAGATCAGGCATCTGTGGTAGTTCTGTTCTCTTGGCTTCAATTGGGTCTGGACACCTACCACACCCACTTGAATCCTTTTTCATATATAGGCAATCATCCCTCGCCTTTTTAACATAATATTTTCTCTCCCCTTTCTCTCTTTAGAAACTTCAAATACATGTGATATACCCTGACATATAAAGCCTCATTAGGCTACCTTGTACTTAAAACGTGTATGTCAGTTTTCTTGAGTATGAATATTAGAGGGTTTGATCGCCTTAGTAGACACAATATTTACTATTATTTATGTGCAAATGTTTTTATTGTGTTTTCATATGTTTATACTTAATTTGTGTATGTTATATTATGTTGGTGGACATAATTTTCCTTTTTTTGTTCTTTATGATGATAATGTGTTCTACGCTTATCCATAGCTCAGGGTCACATTAAGAGTTTTCATTCCCCGCTTTTTATGTTAATTTTTATGTTTACATCCATTTATGTGTACAGGTATTTGTATATATTTTTTCTACACATTGAGGCCTCGACCTCCACTGTTCGATCTATCCATCTTAGAGGGCTCTTATCTTTATTGATTGCAGTTCCGTTTGTTCTATCTTCTTCCCCCTTTTTCACATTCATGGTTTAATTACCGCATACACAGCCAGATAGACTTGGAACAAGATCGTTACACCATTCATCACAGACAATGGGAGTGGGATCGCTCATGGATGATACCATGTCTGTGTAGATGTAAGGTTATAGCTACGAGATTTCCAAACTCTACTGATATCCAAGATTATCCCGCATACTTGTATATACACACATTCTTTTATTAGTGGGTTAAAGAGACTCTTCTTCGTCATCAATTGGAATTCCACTCCATGCTATTTATTAGCATTTTCATTTTTTAAAACTATCAATAATGAATGACTATCACTAATTTCTTGTTATTCACATTATTACCGTGAAATTGTTCACCAGTCATTTCATTTTTCATATATTATTCATATATTATATTTTATCTCTTTTTTCACATCATCATAAGGATGTATATTTACACATTTATACATCTGAATATGGATATTACTATGATTCACTTTTTTATTTATACTAGAGGTCGACCGATATGGGTTTTTCTCTGGCCGATGCCGATGCCGATATTTAGAAATCGCGGTGGCCGATGGCCGATATGTGATGCCGATTTTTTTGGGCCGATATATTTGGCCGATTTTTTTTTTCCCTTTCTTGTTTCCCTTCATCTCATAAAATCTAACAGTTAGACCCCTTTCACACTGGGGCGTTTTTCAGGCGCTTTTGGGCTAAAAATAGCACCTGTAAAGTGCCTGTAAAACGGCTCCCCTGCAGTCTCAGTGTGAGATCCCGAGTGCTTTCACACTGAGGCGATGCGCTGGCAGGATGTAAAAAAAAGTCCTGCAAACGGCATCTTTGGAGCGGTGTATACTGCTGCTCCACCACTCCTGCCCATTGAAATAAATGCGCACCGCTACCGAAGCGCCTGCAAAGCGTTTTGGCAGCGGTGCTTCAGGGGCGCATTTAACCCCTTCCTCGGCCGCTAGCTGGGTTATAAGCGCCCCGCTAGCAGCCGAATAGCGCCTCTAAAATGACGGTAAAGCGCCGCTAAAACTAGCAGCGTTTTACCATCAACGCCTGCCCGCTCCAGTGTGAAAGCAGCCTTAAGTAATACAGAAATTTTTTTTCATTTAAACATTAAACAAAACAAACCTCCAATCAGTTCACTTGTATGTATAATTTAGAAAAAAAACCTAAAAAAAAAAAAAAAAAAAAAAAAAAAACCCTATCTTAAATAATAAATACACAAAAACAGGTAATCAAAACTTTTGGACGAAAAAAAATGGGCTAACTTTACTGCTTATTTTTTTTTTTTTAATTCATTACTGTATTTTTTTTTTTTAAATTGCGTTTGAAAGACCGCTGCGCAAATACCGTGTGACATAAAATATTGCAACAATCACCATTTTATTCCCTAGGGTCTCTGCTAAAAAAATATATATAATGTTTGGGGGTTCTAAGTGATTTTCTAGCAGAAAATACAGGATTTTTACTTGTAAGCAACAAGTTTCAGAAAAGATTTAGTCTTTAAATGGTTAAACTGAAAACTTCTACACACGGAGTTCAGTCTATTGATAAAAAGAACCTGAAAGAGATACAAATGTATCTTCTTATCAGACTTGGCAGGCTGCCCAGAGGAGGGGAGAATCCTCTCCACAGATAACTTAGGGAAACTTGTATTAACTTCTATTACAGAAGTCATTTGCAAGTCACGGCTGAAGTTATAATCGGCCTTTTTTATCAGCACAATCGGCTGATGCCGATTAAGTAAAAAACGCCAAATATCGGCCGATATATCGGCCGGCCGATATATCGGTCGACCTCTAATTTATACACATTCACACAGACTCATCTGATCTTCTAGTGGGAACTTGTTTTATTATTATCATTATTGTTCCCGTACTATTGATCAGTTTTTCACATCTATTTTACTTCAGTTCATCACATGTTTATATACATACATACATAGTAACACTTTTTATCACTATTACTTTCCCCTTCTTTTTTTTTTTCTTTGCACATTCACTTTTATATTTGTCTACACACTATACAATCACTGAGTCGGTCTGAGATGGATTGATAGTTTGGTGACGCGTGTTTAGACCTCACATGATCAGCCTGACCTTTTTGAAAAGGGTGTTTTAGCCCATTAATTAATTGGTCAATTATCTAGTCAGGTGTGTTATTAAACAGTATATATTTGTCAATCTTTTTAGTGATTTTTAGCTATGAGTAAGCATGCTTGCTAGGGTGAAACGCGTTAGCCCGTGCTGCTTTTCTGTGGTTTGTACAGTATGATCCTGTGTTCACAATAAAAGGCATAAGAAAACATTTTCTTCATTGGAGTGCGGCTGTCCAGAGTTGTTCCATTACCTTCATTCCCATGTCTTATTACATGTCCATTATATTTTACAGTTCTACATGTCCTTCTTATTTTCCTCCAACCACTGCGCCACATCAGCCGGTGAATTGAAGAACATAGTTCCGCCCAGTGTTGTCACCCGTAAGCGGGCTGGGTACAATAAAGCATATGCAACCTTATATTTCTGTAAAGTACGCTTAATTGGTATAAATTCGGCTCTATGCTTCTGGAGGTCTGGGGAAATTTGAGGCAAGGGGGCGTGACCGGATGCAGAGGTGGACGAGTGTGAGAGAGTCAGTGTGTGAGGTGCCTCTCTCTCCCCTGCTCCTCTGCTTCTTACCGGTCTTGGGTGGAGGACGACTGGCGTGGAGTGGTTGGCAGCTTGCAGCAGTTGCTGTGCCTGTTCTTAGAGCTGTCAGGCCTCCCCCTTTGGTCCCCTCTTGGGGGGGCCTTTGCTTTGTGTGGAGGATCGGTCTTTGGATTGAGCGGAGCTGAGACCGGTGTCTCCTTCCCCGAACCTGAGAAGGCTGGAGCAGAGTGTCAGAGCAGGAGTCACGCTGGGCTCGGAGACGCTCGTAGTTTCGCGAGATTGCACGAGATTCTGCGGGACTGAGATCTTCCTATAGGGCTCAGGACTTACTGGTGCGGCTGATACGCTCAGCTGTCATGCCAAAGGATAATAGTGGATAGAACGAGAGAGCAACGGCTCTGAACCCTCCAATTCCTCCCCCTGCTCCAATAATAGCAGCGACCTCTGAGTATATTAATTATGTCCAGTAAGCATGGGATAGAGGAACAGCTCCCCCAGGATGGGGTTCAGGTGACACGTGCCACGAAGGAGAAGGGAAATCAGGCCGCCGCAGCTGCAGCAGCCAAACTAAAGTGTTACGCTCATGCACCGTCGCCTGCCAAAGGGGATAATCAACAGCCATCAATGCAAGTTAAATCCCAGGCAATTAGAAAGAGCCAAGGACAAGCATCTTCAAACCCTACCTCACAAGTGAGTGCCAAAACAGTGAGTACCAAGGGTTTGGGGGGGTGGGGGAACCAGGATCTGCATCTGTGGTGCCTGTTTTGGTGTTGGGGGTGACTACTATGGCTGGTTCTATATCGGTGGAGGAGGAACCTACACTAAGAGATGTACTAAATGCTATTACTGTCTGTAAAGACTCAATTACCAATCTTTATAGCCAGTTGGAGAGTATTAAGGGGGAAATATTCTAAATGAGCCACGAACTGAGCAAGATCGTGGTAAGGACTACCGCTTTAGAAGAGAGGCTAAGTACAGTTGAGGATGATTTATACCCACTAAAGAGAGAAATTGAAGAAACAAATGGACATTCAGGCGGCTAAACTTGATGAAATGGAAAATAGAAGCCGTAGAAACAACGTGAGAGTGATAGGCTTTCCGGAGCGAGGGCCCCAACCTCATAACATTCTTAGAGGGATGGTTTAGGGTAATTTTTGGACCTTCTACCTTTACACCATTGTTTGCGATTGAAAGAGCCCATCGAGTCCCTTTCAAGGCCCGGCAGGTGGGCGACCATCCTAGACCGCTACTCCTGAAACTCCTCAATTACAATGACAAGGTTACCCTCCTACGGAAGGCCAGAGAAGCAAGAGATATTAAATATAATGGGGTTAGGGTTTCACTGTATCCTAATGCCCTTATTTAATATGCTCTTAAAGCATACCCATTTCTCCTCCGTGTTCTTGGTTCCTAAGATTTTATCCCAATTTGTATATTCTAGCAAGGCTCGTAGTTTAGGGAGGTTAGCTCTTTTGAAATTCAGTGTCTTTGTATTCCCTTTATGTTTCCTATCAGTGTGATTTATACTGAAACGAATTGACCTGTGATCGCTGTTTCCTAAATTGCCCCGTATTTCCACATCCGTGATCAGGTCTGTATTGTTGGTAATCAGTAGGTCCTATAAGACATTTTGAAACTGGCGCACCTTAGCTCAATGGGCGGCTCCTTCCACCCAGTCTATGTTTGGATAATTAAAGTCCCCTATTATGATGACACGTCTCATCCTTGCTACTAATCCAAATTGTGTTAGGAGGTCCGCCTCCACCTCCTCCCTCTGGTTAGGGGGCCTATAGCATACTCCCAGTATTACTTTCCCCTTAGTTTCCTCCCTTTGTAGCTCTACCCACAAGGATTCCATCTCCTCCCTTGCTACCTTAGTGACAGCAACAGATTCCAAATGCAAATAGCACACTTAAAATTAACTCTGCACCTTTTATCTGCTCTTTGTAAATGGGATAATGAGGGAATAACACACACCTGGCCATGGAACAGCTGAGCAGCCAGTTGTCCCAGTACTTTTGGTGGGAGGCACATATACAAACTGTTGTAATTCCTACACCGTTCACCTGATTTTGATGTAAATGCCCTCAAATGAAAGCTGAAAGTCTGCAGTTAAAGCACATCTTGTTTGTTTCATTTCAAATCCATTGTGGCGGTATATAGAGCCAAAAAGATTAGAATTGTGTCGATGTCCCAATATTTATGGACCTGACTGTAGGACTTGTTACTATACTTACCTCAGGTTTAGGTGCTTTAGTCAACCTACCACTAATGCCCCCAATACTTCCCTCTGAAATATGTTCCGTTCTGACTATCTCTACCTCTGGACCCCCCCCCGGTCGCCTAGTTTAAAAGCCCCTCTAACTTTTCAGCCATCTTTACTCCCAGCAGATCTGCACCCTCATTTAGGTGCAGTCCGTCCCTTCTATAGAGCTGGTGACCGACTAAGAAGTCGACCCAGTTCTCCAGGAACCCTATCCCCTCCTTATTACACCAGCTCCTCAGCCACTTGTTTACTTCCCTAATCTTCCTCTGCCTTTCTGGTGTGGCTCAAGATACCGGTAGTATTTCTGAGAATACTACCTTGGAGGTCCTTTTCCTCAATTTAACTCCTAAGTCCCTAACATCGTTTTTTAGGACACTCCAACCTCCTCTGACTTTGTCATTGGTGCCAACGTGCACCATGACAGCCAGGTCTTCCCCAGCCCCTCCCAGTAATCTGTCCACCAGATCCGTGATGTGTCGCGCCCGGTAGACAACATACAGTTTGGCGTTTCAGGTCTTTGTGACAGATTGCCCTCTCTGTCCTTCTAAGAACTGGGTTCCCTATCACCAGAATCTGTCTTTCCTTTCCCTTGGCCTTTCTCCCACCCTCACTGGAGGAGTTATTCCTCTGGCAGCTAGGGAAGTCATTCAGCTCAAGCAGTGCTGGTCCCTGACAATGTCACTCAATGGGACGTACTTACTGGGATGTTCCAGCCCAGGACTGGCCTCCCTGACTCTTTCCCCTCTATCCTTCCTGACTGTCGCGCATCTACTCTGCTTTGGGGCCTGCCCCTCTTTATCTCCACCTGCCTCTGTGCTGGCCCCTGCCAGGTACGATCCCAACTCTCCGTTAGTGTGGAGGTTCTTCTTAGTGTTGACAATTGCGTCCCTAGAATTAGAACCTGGGCTACCAGGGAAACAATGTGCCTATATTTTGCACAGCAGTATTCGCCCTCGATCACATGATCAAAGGAACGCATACATGCCGCAAGATGTACACCGAGTCGTATCTCCACACCTCTGGGAATCGTACCTACTAATTTTATGGGGATTGAGGATTATACCCTGTCCAAATTAACTAACAACTAGCTTCCTGACACTGGTACTCAACAATACAATACACGTGCACTCACAGCCCACGTGCACTCGTGTACTCACAACACTCAGGTACTCACAACACTCAGGTACTCACAACACTCAGGTACTCACAACACTCAGGTACTCACAACACTCAGGTACACACAATACTCAGGTACTCACAATACACTGTCAGTCAGGTTTTGTAGTTTGAGTCTCTGTCCCTCTGCACAGTCTGCCCTTGTAATCTGACACTATCAGTCAGTAACCTTCAGTGCCACTGCTTCACTAATTAGTCTCCCACCCTCTCTCCTGCGGTCTGCACTTCACTTACCCGCCCTCTCTCCCTGTCAGCCTTCCACCTCCTGGTCCCACTGGATGTCCTCCCACCTCCTCTGTCCGCGTCTGTGGGGTGATTACTGTCCTCAGTACACCCACTTCCACACCACGATGTCTCAATCTGCCTCCACTGTAGGTCCCCGGGTCACCCGCTGCCACTCGGTCGTGAGGGGGTCTGGTCCGGTCCTTTGCTCTCTGCTCACACACTCCCTCTCACATCATGCTGTCCCAGCACTGACTTCCGTGCCAAAAAGCTCTGCAACAGCGCCATCCAGTGGCCTCCTTCTATACACATTTTTTTGCTCTGTGTACTTCCCCTGACAGAATGGGGATCTGCCTTGTTTTCTGCCTCTCTCTGGAGCTATCGCGGGTGGCAGGCAGACATCTGGTCTGCCGGACCCCCTGATTGGCTCCCCCTTCATGCAGTGGACACGCGCGCATGCCCAAAGTATCTATTGCACGAAATGACGTACAGGTACTTTTTTTAGCGCAATAGAGCCACCCTGCCGCAGTATATATGCGATGGGTGGTCTTTAAGTGGTTAAAAATCCTTTTTTTTTTTTAATTATTGGTCTAATGTATTATTCTACTTTTCTGAGGAACTGAATTTTGGGTTTTCACTAGTTGTAAGCAATAATCGTCAAAATCAAAAGAAAGAAATGCTTGAAATATATCACTCTGTTTGTAACGCATCTATATAAAATATATGCGTTTCACTTTTTGAATTGAATTACTGAAATAAATTAACTTTTTGATGATATTCTAATGAGATGCACCTGTATATTATACATCACATCAGTCCCTGCCCTCAAGGATCTTACAATATAAGGTCCCTAACTCTCACATTCATACATGGAAAGTATTCACAGCTCTTCATTTTTTCCACATTTTGTTATGTTACAGCCTTATTCCAGAATATATTAAATTCATTATTTCCCTCAAAATTCTACAAACAATACCCCATAGTGACAATGTGAAAGAAGTTTGAAATCTTTGCAAATTAAAAATAAAAAACGAAAAAAAAAAACACATGTACATAAGTATTTACAGCCTTTGCTCAATACTTTGTTGAAGCACCTTTGGCACCAATTACAGCCTCAAGTGTTTTTGAGTATGATGCTACAAGCTTGGCACACCTATTTTTGGGCAGTTTCCCCCATTCTTCTTTGCAGGACCTCTCAAGCTCCATCAGGTTGGAGCATCGGTGCACAGCCATTTTCAGAGCGCTCCAGAGATTTTCATACGGGTTTAAGTCTGGGCTCTGTCTGGGCCACTCAAGGACATACACAGAGTTGTCCCGTAGCCACTTCTTTGTTATCTTGGCTGTGTGCTTAGGGTCGTTGTCCTGTTGAAAGATGAACCTTCGCCCCGGTCTGAGGTCCAGAGCACTCTGAAGCAGGCACAGATGTCTCTGTACATTGCTGCATTCATCTTTCCCTCAATCCTGACTAATCTCCCAGTTCCTGCCACTGAAAAACATCCCCACAGCATGATGCTGCCTACACCATGCTTCACTGTAGGGATGGTATTGACGATAAACAGTGCCTGGTTTCCTCCAGACATTCAGGCCAAAGAAGTTCAATCTTTGTTTTATCAGACCAGAGGATTTTGTTTCTCATTGTCTGAGAGTCCTTCAGGTGCCTTTTGGCAAACTCCAGGCAGGCTGTCATGTGCTTTTTACTGAGGAGTGGCTTCCATCTTGCCACTCTACCATACAGGCCTGATTGGTGGAGTGCTGCAGAGATGGTTGTTCTTCTGGAAGGTTCTCCTCTCTTCACAGAGAAATGTTGGAGCTCTGTTAGAGTGACCATCAGGTTCTTAGTCACCTCCTTAAATAAGGCCCTTCTCCCCCGATTGCTCAGTTTGGCTGGACGGCCCGCTCCAGGAAGAGTCCTGGGGGTTCCAGACTTCTTCCATTTATGGATGATGGAGGCCACTGTGCTCATAGGGACCTTCAATGCTGCATAGACAGGTGTGTGCCTTTCCAAATCATGTCCAATCAACTGAATTTACCACAGGTGGACTCCAATCAAGTTGTAGAAACATCTCAATGGATGGATTAATGGATTAATCCATTTTGAAATAAGGCTGTAACATAACAAAATGTGGAAAAAGTGAAGCGCTGTGAATTTGGAGTGTGGGAGGAAACTGGAGTACCCAGAGGAAACCCATGCAAGCACAGGGAAAACATGCAAACTCCGGGCAGGTAGTGCCATGGTTGAGATTCAAACCGACTACACTAGTGCCTTAGCCACTGTGCTGCCCTATTGATTCCATTAACCATTTCAGGTTTCCTAAAGCAGAAGTTTGAGGTATATACAGTGGGTAAAATAATTATTTGATCCTTTGCAGATTTTGTAAGTTTGCCCACTTACAAAGAAATAAAGGGTCTCTATTTTTCATAAGTGTATTTTAAATGATAGAGACAGAATATCAACCAAAAATACAGAAAAAACGTGATACAAATGTTATAAATTGAGTTGCAGTTCAGTTAGTAAAATAAGTATTTGATTCCCAAGCAAAACATGACCTAGTACTTGGTGGATAAACCCTTGTTGGCAAGCACAGAGGTAAGACGTTTCTTGTAGTTGGTTACCAGATTTGCACACATCTCAGGAGGGATTTTGGGCCACTCTTCTTTACAGATCTTCCCTAAATCCTTAGGGTTTCTTGGCTGTCTCTTAGAAACTCAAAGTTTTTAGCTCCTTCCATAACCTTTCTATAGGATTAAGGTCTTGAGACTGACTAGGCCACTCCATGACCTTAATGTGCTTCCTCTTGAGCCGGTCCTTTATTGCCTTGGTGGTATGTTTAGGTCATTGTGATGCTGGAAGACCCATCTTCAGTGTTCTGGCTGAGGCAAGAAGATTCTCATCCAAGATTTTACAATACATGGTACCATCCATTGGCCCCTCAATGCTGAAAATTCAGCCTGTACCTTTAGCAGACTGTAGGGGTGGTTTTCTTAGGCCCCATACACACTATTAGATGTTCTGCAGATTTTTGTCTTCAGATTTACCAAAATCATATAATATGAGGTCAAACCTTAAGAGTTTCAATTTGTATGCAATCAGGCAGGCCCTTGCACTGCATGGTTTTGGTAAATATGAAGACAAAAATCTGCAGAAAATCTAATAGTGTGTATGGGGCTTAAGGGTCATAGTCAGCATTTTCGATATCGTACGTTACGGGACACAGAGCAACCATAATAATGACTCTAAGGGTTATACGCCACCTACTGGTGGATGGACACTGGCAGGTAGTCAAACAGGAAGTCCACCCCTATAAAACCCCTCCTACACAGGAAAGACCTCAGTTTTCAGTAGAATGGTCACTGATGTAAAAGATGTGCTCTTGGAGCATACTTGGAGGTCTGGACGGTTCTATTGTGAATCATGGATTTCATTTGGATCCATTCGAAAAAGGTGTCAGCCAAAATGGATGGTACCTGAGCCCCATTGGAAGGAGAGAAGATTTCTCAAGGTTTTGCCTGTAATGCAGCCTTATGGTGCTTGACCCTGCATAATGGAGCCCTGTGCAGTGTCTGTTCTGACCAAGGTGCTTTCCTGCAGGGTGCTATACAGGTCCAGGGGAGTGAACCCCACATTAAGGGGGACCCAGTCCCTGAAGGTGTTTTATGACAAAGCTCGCCGTGATGGGTGAAGATTAGAGCTGCATGTTTCTGGCTAAAATGAGAATCACGATTTTTTTGCTTAGAA
Source organism: Aquarana catesbeiana (assembly GCF_042186555.1). Classification (NCBI taxonomy): domain Eukaryota; kingdom Metazoa; phylum Chordata; class Amphibia; order Anura; family Ranidae; genus Aquarana; species Aquarana catesbeiana. The sequence goes on from NC_133327.1 coordinate 488,219,229, forward strand.
GATAGATCACGATTCTCGCAGCATAACATCATCTTTCACATTAAAACAAAAAAAATTAGGCTAACTTTACTGTTTCATTTTTTTTTTTTTTTTTTTATTCATTGAAGTGTATTTTTTCCCAAAGAATTGTGTTTAAAAGAGCGCTGGGCAAATACCATGTGACATAAAATATTGCAGCAATTGACATATTATTCCCTAGGGTCTCTGTTAAATATATAATCAAGTTGTGGGTTCCAAGTAATTTTCTAGCAAAAAATATTAATTTTAACTTAAGAAACAAGTGTCAGAAAAAGATTTAGACTTTAAGTGGTTAAACTTCATTGCATTTACACATTGTTTAAAAACTTGGCAGACTGCCTGGATTTTTTTTTTTCACACAGAAGTTTATCCCTTTGATCTAAGAAGGAAGAGTTAGTTACAATGTTTTATGTTAAAACCTGGCAGACTGCCCGGATGTTTTCTTTTGACAGCTGAGTGAGCAGATAAGTCTCTCCACTTGTTATATGAAAGAATCGGCAAACTCTGCAATAGAGATCTCAGGGGGGTTGAATCGAGATCGCAATTTTTTAACGATTAATTGTGCAGCTCTAATGAAGATTGAACTCCTCTTATGTTCAGAGTCCTGCAGCAGGAATGGTAAGTCTGCATTTTTGCAGTTTCTCTGGTGCACTTTAAAGTGTTGGGTCTCCAGAATACTGTGCATTTGGCACAAAAATAGTATGGAGCCTGGTGCAGTTGAACAGGTGCATACTTGCAAATTTCAGAATAACGTGCATTTGGTCTGCAGAAGCTTACTTATAGGCTGAAGCAGGAAAAGTCTGCATGACATGCATATGTGTTAAAAACCAGTATGGGGCCAAGTGTAGTTGGGCGGGTGCAGCATAGTATACATGCTTGTTCCCTAAACGCATGCTTGAATAAACACATGTTTTGCATAGATGTTGCCTGCATACATACATGTGACATAAGCACATGTTTGTAAGAACATGGGCATCTGTACGCTTGAAGGAGTTGTGTCTCCAGAATAGCATGCATTGGGTCTGCAGGAGCTTAGTTTTTGGGCTCCCTTTTTACACTTGTGCAACTTGAAAGTCACTCATTTTGGCTACAACTTTGGTGCAATTTTGCAGCGACATGAAGCAGTGCATGTGTAATCTTGAGGTCTATGGACCTCAAGTCGTGCCAAGGTCGGACCGGAGTGGTGCAAGGGGCTGCTTTGAGGTCACTGCGACTTGAAGACGCACGGATGTGAAAGATACTCATTGGAAATCATGGGGTGCGACATGTCAGGCGACCTTGCAGTCCCAAGTCGCAGGATGGGTTGCACAGGTGTGGAAGAGGCCTTAGGCTGTTGAAGCAGCATAGAGGCTGCATTGGATGCCTATGTACTTGGCTAATCCTGATTATAACTAGTATGGGCCCAGGTGCAGTCGAGCATGTGCAGCATAGTATATATGCTTGCATAGTTGCATAGGCACATGTTTGCAGAGGGCCCCGCCCCGTGGCCCTCGCGCCCGACCAGTGGGCAGTGCCCCTTCCGCCCAGCATGCAGCCCCCCAAGGCTGGGCGCGTTTGCGTGGATGTAGGTGTTTTTACGAATATGTTTGTATAGACCTGTGGGCATAAGTGTGTATGCATGTTGCATAGATATGTGTTTGCGTGGATGCATGTTTGCATAAACACATGGTGCATAGACACATGTTTGCTTAGATGCGTGTTGCGTAATATATGTTGCATAAAATCGTTTCATAGACGCACGCTTGCTTATTCCGTAAATGCATGTCTCCATGGGCACATATTGTGTAAGTGCGTGTTTGCATGGGCACGTGCTTTCATGTTTTGCCTAAACGCATATTTGCTTAAGCACATACCTACATGCTTCCATAAACGCATGCGTCCATAAATGCATATTGCTAAAACGCATGCTGGCATGTTTTCATTTGTACTGCATACGTATATGCTTAGTTTGAACTGCATACATATGTGCTTATTTACATTATACTGTATGCATATGTGCTTATTTGCCTAGGACTACAAAATATATGTTTTTTGCCTAGGACTATATACAGAGGCGTAACTAGAACCTTCAGGGCCCCGGTGCAAGAAACCATGATGGGCCCCCCTTCCATCCGAGACTCGGGCTTCCAATTTTGGGAGGGTGTCCATGGACATTCTCCCAAAACCGTGCTTCCCGAATGACCCCTGGGACATGCATCTAGCGCAAACACAGCGGCCCTTTACCATGTGATCAGCTAATCACATGTAAACAGACTTGCCAGTTATCCGCAGCCCTTTCCTCCCACGCTGTGTCTGTGTTAGGAAAGGACTGCCGTTAACTGTCAAGAATGTCAGTAAATTGTTTACACTGATAATCAGTGCCCCAATCATCAGTGCCATCTATCAGTGCCCATCAATGCCACCTATCAGTGCCCATCACTTCCACCTACAAGTGTTACCTATCGGTGCTCATTAATGCCGCCTATTAGTGCCCATTAATTCTGCCTATCAGCACCACCTATCAGTGCTCATTAATGCCGCCTAACAGCGCCCATCAGTGCCACCTATCAGTACTCTTCAATTCTGCCCATCAAAGCCCATCAATACTGCCTGAGTTCTGCCTATCAGTGTTCCTCAGTGCCCATCAGTACCACCTATCAATGCCACCTAGCAGTGCAGCCTATCAGTGCACATTAGTGCCTCCTATCAGTGCTCATCAATGTGGCCTATCAGTGTCCATCAGTGACTTCTATCAGTGTCCATCAGTGCCTTCTATCAGTGACCATCAGTGCCTCCCATCAGTGCTCATCGGTGTCCACAAATTCCTCCTATCAGTGCCCATTAGTGCCTTCTATCAGTGCCCATTAGTGCCTTCTATCAGTGCTCATCAGTGCCTTCTATCAGTGCCCATCAGTGCCTTCTATCAGTGCCCATCAGTGCCTTCTATCAGTGCCCATCAGTGTCTTCTATCAGTGCCCATCAGTGCCTTCTATCAGTGCCCATCAGTGCCTTCTATCAGTGCCCATCAGTGCCTCAGTATACCTCAATAATAACCTTTGGGCAGCAAGCGGTTGGTCTAGATTTTCCTTCAATACATTTTGCAGTAGGAAGCTGTATCTAGGTCGAAGCACATTCCTTATGTACATACAGTCCTACTCCAGGTCTTGGTAGAGGATCATTCTCTCTGTCTGGAACTTGAAGATCCCGGCATTGGTTTGCCAGAGGGCTCTGTTCCTGGGGTGTTGCACAGCTAAAGATTGGTTGTTGATGGTTCGGAATCTAGAAAGGTTGACTTCTTCCTTTCAGGTATTGGAAGATAACCACTGATGCCAGTTTTTCCGTTTGGTTTGAGGGTGGCTACAGTTCAGTGGTCTTGGTCTCCACAGGAGAGTATATCTCCCATAAATATCTTGGAACTTTTGGCCAGTACGCCTTGCTCTGGATTATGGTACAAACCAGTTGTAGGTTCTGTCTGGAAAAGCCTCTACAGGGCATATATATCAACCACCAGGGTGGCAACAGGAGTCATGCGGCTCAGGAAGGTGAACCACATTCTGTTTGGGACAGAACAAGTGCTGTCTCTATCGTCAGTGCATATTCCAGGTATAGAATAGTGGCAGGGGGAACTCTGCAGGTGAATCTACTAAATTCCAAGTTCTACAACAAGTTGGGACAGGTTTTGTCAGGATGAGGGTCCCACTGGGAATAGGGGTAGATGCACTAATAATGCATTAGGGACCAGTTCTCTCTTATTTGACGCTTTCATTCTGTTTTGACTTCTGCCACATCTTTTGCGAAGAATCCGTAAGGGGGTAACACTGATAATAATGTTAGCCGAATTAGCCCAGGAGGGCTCGGTACACTGACATAGTGAGTCTTGTGGGGGTCGCTCCTGGGACACTCCCAGTCCAGCGAGACCTAATGATCTTGAGTCCTGTATCTTTTTCTTTCTCCAATCGGTAGGGGAAAGGAGATTGGCCTTAAGAGTACCCCTAAGGGTCAGGGTTCGTCCATATACATTTTTTTTTCTCCAGGTGCTGTTTCTCAATCCTTGATTCATACTTCATACAGCGTGTAACGTAGACAATCTCACCTGTCAGGACATTCTTGTGTCCATGGGACTTGAATTTGATCTTGACTGTCCTTGCAGAGGCCACTTTTTGAACCAATTGGGAGATTCTGTTAGTCCCTTATCTTGGAAGGTGGCTTCTTTGGTTGCTATCACTTCACTATGTGGAGTGTCCGAGTTGGCGGCCCTTTCATGCAAGGAGCCATTTTTGGTCTCGCATCATGTTAAAGTGATGTTGCATCTTCATCCATTTTTTTTTTTTGCCTGGAGTGGTGTCTAGTTTTCACTTGAATCAAGACAATGTCTTGCCTTCCTTTCTGATCCTCAGTTGGCAGGCATTAGATCACTGCATACTCTGGAGATAGTTCTGGTGGTCAGAATGGCTTGTTTTGTTGTTACAGGTCAGGAATCCTGGTTTATGCTGCCAGTAGAGCCCAGGATGGGCAGGAGGCATCCAAGTTACCCATTTTCATTTGGATTTGCTAGTTAATTATTCAATCCTATGGCTTGAAAGGGCATGGTCCCCCACCCCTTTCTTTGGTAAAAGCGCTCGCTACCAAGTGTGTGGGGGCAGCTTGGGCCATCCACCATCAGGTGTCAGTGGCTCAGGATTCAAGGCCATTACATGGTCTTTTGTTCATACAGTCATAGAATTTTACCAGATAGATATCAAATCCACGGAGGATACTGCTTTGGCCACAGTATGTTTTGGGTGGCAGGAGTCCTTCTCAGGTGGCAGTTTCTGTGATTGTGTCTCCCTCCCCTCAAGTGCATTGCTTTAGGACATCCCATATAGTCATTTTTATTGTTGCTCTGTGTCCCGTGATGTACGATAAAGAAAATAGGATTTTTTCGTCATACTTACCTGTAAAATCCTTTTCTTGGAGTACATCACGGGACACAGAGGTCCCGCCCATCTTTTTTGGGATATTCATTGCTTTGCTACAAAACTGAGGTCCTTCCTGTTTATGAGGGTTTACATAGGGGTGAACTTCCTGTTTGACTATCTGCCAGTGTCCATCCACCAATAGGTGGTGTATAACCCATATAGTCATTATTATGGTTGCTCTGTGTCCCGTGATATACTCCAAGAAAAGGATTTTACAGGTAAGTATGATGAAAAAATCGTATTTTTCTTAAAAAGCACTCCATTTTGGTCTCCTCTTACCACAGCACTTTCTTCCAATCCTTCTCTCAATCATTCAGATGTTCATTCGCAAACTTCAGATGTTCATTCGCAAACTTCAGATGGGCCTGTACATGTGCCTTCTTGAGGAGAGGGACCTTGCGGGCACTGCAGGATTTCCATGGGGGCATATTGTGTTTCAAAAAAGGGGCCATTGCAGTAAGTAGCATTGGACAGCAAATAAATATAAACAAGGCCTTTTTGGATCTTTTCCTTGGATTTATCCTTGGCCTTGTTTATATCTATTTGCCCTCCAATGCTACTTCCTGCAATGGCCAGTCATAGGTGGGGATAGTGGACCCTTTTTTGCAACAATGTTATATTGATCAGGCAACGCACTGACACCTTTGCAACCATTGTGCGATTTGCTGGGTGCTCAGTGTGCACCTGTACCTTTAGGAAGGGGTAGCCTGCCTTCAGTCCATCTGCCCTCCACCTACTCATCAGAATACTTGTGCTTCCACTGGGGAGTCACTCATTAGTTAGTGATAGGAACTACAGATACCAGGGTGCTTTGACGGGGCCTGTAGCTTACGCATGTATTTGCAGATGTGTGCAGACTAAACCCCTGTTTTTAATGCATAATGTTAGACAGGTTGATTTGGTTGTCCGCGGGCTGGTCGGTAAGTAGGCTTGGATGTATCCTTGGCCTTGTTTATAGGCATAATGTGTTACCAATGGTTTGTTTGGTCCCAACAGTCTTGAGATCATTCACAAGCTCCTCCCGTGTAGTTCTGGGCTGATCCCTCAATTTTCTCGTGATCATCCTTACCCCATGAGGCAAAGTCTTTCGTAGAGCTCCAGACCGAGGGCGATTCATGGTTATTTTGTATTTCTTCCATTTGCGAATAATCACTCCCAGCAGTTGTCTCCTTTTCACCAAGTTTATTGTTGATGATCTTGTAGCCCATTCCAGCCTTGTGCAGGTCTACAAACTTGTCTTTTGACAGCACTTTAGTCTTGCCCATGATGGTGAGGTTTGAATATAAGAAAGAGATTCCGTGGATAGGTGTCTTTTATACACCTAACGAGCCGTCATTAGGAGCAACTTTTTAAATTGACAGGACTAATCTGTGTACCACATGAGCACATACTGTAGCCAGTCTGTGGGAGCCAGAATTATTGTTGGTTGCTAGGGGATCAAATAATTATTTTACTCACTGTACTGCAACTCAATTTATAACATTTGTATCGTGTTTTTTCTGGATTTTGGGTTGATATTCTGTCTCTATCATTTAAAATACACCTATAATAACAATTATAGACCCTTAATTTCTTTGTTATTGGGCAACCTTACAAAATCAGCAAAGGATCAAATAATTATTTTTGCCACTGTAAAAAAAAAACCTCGAGCCCGATTTCACACTATAACAGGCTGCGGATCGCACAGGAGCGCTGTGCGTCCCTGTTCTCCGTTTCAGGGACGATTTTATGCCTGAATTTGGCCCTGAAACAGAGCAAAAGACGCACAGCGTTCTTGTGCAGTGCGCTCCGCAGCCCCCCCGGAGATATGTGAACCGGCTCCATAGGGAGCCGGTCACATTCTCCTACTATGCGAATTAGATGTGGGGAAACACACATCTAATTCACATAGGTGTGAACCCGGGCTCATACTCTCTTCCATGCTGCAGCATGACTGCTGATCACTCTGTTCTTGGTCTGCTTGGAGCAGAGAGTAGTGACTATCAGTCAGCACTCTCCACTCTGCCCCTCCAATACTCCCTGGAGCACCAGGCTGGAGAGGAGGCAGCACAGTTGGCTTCGGCTCTCAGCTGAGGGCATGCAGTGTGTTTATATCATTCAATCTTTAAGTTATGTTAAAATAATTGCTTCTTTCTTTGAAAAATGAATTACATGACTTGAGACTGTGTCTGCAACCATTTTCTTATTTTTATTTGTGTGTATTAGGGTTGTCCCAATACCACTTTTTTAGGACCGAGTACAAGTACTGATACTTTTTTTCAAGTACTCGCCGATACCAATTACCGATACTTTTTTTTTATGTCACGTGACAGTGTTTTTTTTTTTTTAACAATGCTTTCTTTTTTTTCTTTTTTTTAGGGGGGGGGGGTGAACATTTTTATTATTTTTTACAATAATATTTTTTTTTTTATTATTTATTGCAATATGTGTTTTTTTTTTTTTGTTTTTAATCAGCCCTGTTGGGGGGCTTTGGTGAGACATCGTAATCACAGGAGGTACAATGTTTCAGTTATGTGAATTGACAGAGTCAGCTGACTCTGTCCATACACAAAGGAAGGAGGAGGACATAGAGAGAGAGACAGCAGAACGGAGGGGGACAGCAGAACGGAGAGGGACAGAGGAAGAGAGAGGGACAGGGGAACGGTGGAACGGAGGAGGACAGCAGAACGGAGAGGGACAGAGTAACCGAGTGATCGCGTATGGGGGAGTTACAAGCACCGATCACCTTTGTATGTCACTAAAGCAGCTGAAAGCCGCGGGGGGGAGAAGCTTGTAACTCCCCCACGCGCTGATCACTTCTGACTCTCAAGGTATCGGGGGGAAGCATCGGGAGCATTTGCCCGAGTACAAGTACTTGGGCAAATGCTCGGTATCGGTAGCGATACTAGTATCAGTATCGGGACAACCCTAGTGTGTATATACACACACATACCCACTACTAGTCAAAAACCTGCTGATTCTTGACATTCATGTGTTTTGTAGATGTTTGTTACTGGACCATACTCTAATGTAATGGGAGCATTCGGTCCATATGTTTGTATGGGTTGTATGATGTTTGCAAAATACAAAAAACTGTGAAAAACACAATAAGAAACATTTGATTTAAAAAAAAAAAGAAGAAAGACCTAAACTTTTACGGGTTATAATGGTCTGTCTGTTTTCCTTTCTTAATTGCCTTTTTCTTGCCATTTTGAGAGCAATATACTACTTTCTGAAGTACAATACTGTCCAAATATTGCTTAAGTGGGTGTAGTAACACACTTTTATACAGACAGAGAGCTTGTAAACAATCAAATGTTGGGACACCTGTAGCAATTGCTAGCATAAACTTTCAGGCTGGGTTCATACTAGCTGTGGCCACAGCTCGCAGCAGGGAGTCTGGTGCGTCCCTGTTCTCCGTTTCAGGTGCAAATCAAGTTCAGATGTTTGCCTGAATTCGAACCTGAAACGGAGCCAAAGACACACAGCACCCTTTTCCAGTGCGGACTGCGGCCGCCCCAGAACAACTGTGGGTTGTTAACCCATTGCTACTTCACTAAAAAGGCCTTTTCTTTTTCATACATCATGGGACACAGAGTCAGGCTAATATTCATTATCTTCTGGGTTATACTCCATCTCCAGGTGAATGGACACTGGTAGACCAAGGGTCTTCAGACAGGAAGTGATCCCCTATATAACCCCTCCCACACAGGAAGCACTTCAGTTTTTTACCAGTGTCTGCAAGGTGGATGGCACGGTTGTTTGAGCTCTCTGAGTTCCAGGTCTCTAGTCCCACAAACAGTTCTTAAATGAACCAAGGGATTGACCAATCGGATCCATTTGACACAGGCTTTGTATGCTTGGATAAATAGTACCCGAGCCTCGCAAAGAAGACTCAGGATCCTGTGAGGTTTTGCTTGTAATGCAGCCTCTGGGCGCTGGACCCTGCGAAGTGGAATCCTGGACATTACAGCGCTAAGGCATTCCTGCAGGTTGCTGTACAGGTCCAAGGGAGTGAACCCTAAACAGGAAAGGGGTACCCAGTCCTTAAAGGTCCTCAAGTGACAGGAACCCGCTGTGAAGGGTGAAGATTGGGCTCTTTGTGTCTAAGCTGCCCTGTGCCTGGACAGGTAAGTGAAACCATTTCACCTTGGTTCACCAGGGCGCACATGCGTTCGCAAGAGTGCCGCTATGCTTAGCAGTTTGTTTGGCGACCGTGGCGCACGCGGCTTCACCAAACATGCGCAGTATCCTTTTATCTGGGAGCACGAGGATTCGCGTCATACGCGAATACAGCCACTCTCGTTTGCCAGGACCACGCACGTGTCTGCACATGCACAGAACGTTCCGGGGCACACCCAGCTTATTTAAGCTGTGTAGGTCAAGCATGCGGTGCTTCCAGAAGGCAGCTGTGGGACACAGAGCAGGCTCTGAATGGACACTTGCAGCTGTTCATTTTTCTTTATCGTACATCACGGGCAAAAGAGCCACAGTAATTACTGTATGGGTTATATGGCACCTTCAGGTGATGGACACTGGCACACCCTAGACAGGAAGTTCAATTCCCCATATAACCCCTCCCCTTACTGGGAGTACCTCAGTTTTTTTGCCAGTGTCTTAGATGTTGGTCACGGGTAAAGATGTGCTGTGCTGAGCTCCACTGGAATACTCCTTACTGGGGCAAGCCATGCATCCGGATCCATTCAAAGTGTCTTTTCCAGACCGAATTGAATGGTACCCAGGCCTCGTGTCCGAAGAAACAAGGTTTTACCTGTAACGCTTCTCTTTTTAGAGAGCTGGACCCCGGGATCCAGTATTTATTTTTTTCAGCCATATTCCTGACGGGATGCTTTTTACAGGCACAGGTTTGTGGATCCCTCGAAAAAAGGGTGCCCGGTCCCTGAAGGTTTTTTAACGGAGCTCACAGTGAGAGGTGAAGATTGGGTCTGTTACCACAGAATCCTGCAGCTGGATAAGGTAAGGGAGATTCCTAAGGAATGTTTCTAATTCTTGTGGGTATTTCTCCTTTAACCACTTAACAACCGGCCCATAGCCAAATGACGGCTACAGGGCGGTTGTTTAACTCTGGGAGGGCGTCCAGGGACTTCCTCCCAGAATTCGGCTCTCGCGCGCCCCCTAGGGCGCGCACTCGAGAGCATCCGTGACCGCCGGGTCCAGAGGACCAGGCGCATCACGGATCCCGGTAAATGGCGGCTGATCGCGGCCGTTTACCATGTGATCGCGCCGTCAAATGACGTCGCGATCACATGTAAACAAACCGGCGTCATCTGATGACGCCGGTTCCTCTCCTCCCCTCCTGTGTGCCGATCGGTACACTGTGAGCGGAGAGGGGGATGGATGGATGGCTGCAGCGTTGTGGGCTGCATCTGTAGTGCCCACAGCGCTGCACAGAGACATCCAGCCATCCATCCATCCATGCTCAGCCATCCCTCACTGCTCTGCAATGCCCCACAATACTCTGCCTTACCCTGCAATGCCCCGAAATACCCCGCAATACTCTGCCATACCCTGCAATGCCCCGAAATACCCCGCAATACTCTGCCATACCCTGCAATGCCCCGAAATACCCCGCAATACTCTGCCATACCCTGCAATGCCCCGAAATACCCCGCAATACTCTGCCATACCCTGCAATACCCCGAAATACTCTGCCATACCCTGCAATACCCCGAAATACCCCGCAATACTCTGCCATACCCTGAAATACCCCGCAATACTCTGCCATACCCTGCAATGCCCCAAAATACCCCGCAATACTCTGCCATACCCTGCAATACCCCGCAATACTCTGCAATACCCCACAATACTCTGCCATACCCTGCAATACCCCACAATACTCTGCAATACCCCAAAATACCCTGCAATACACTGCAATTCCCCCGAAATACCCCGCAATACTCTGCCATACCCTGCAATACCCCAAAATATCCCGCAATACTCTGCAATACCCCACAATACCCAGCCATACTCTGCAATACTCAGTGATACCCAGCCATACTCTACAATACTCTGCCATACCCAGCCATGCTCTGCGATACCCCGCAAAAATCTGCAATACTCTGCCATAACCCGCAATACTCTGCCATACCCAGCCATACTCTGCAATACCTCGCAATACCCAGCCATACTCTGCCATACCCAGTCATACTCGGCGATACTCTGCAATACCCAGCCATACTCGGCCATGCTCAGCCATACTCGGCCATGCTCAGCCATACTTGGCCATGCTCAGCCATACCCAGCCTCTGTATGTGGCCAGGCTGTGGAAGTCTCACACATGTGGTATCACCGTACTCAGGAGGAGTAGGAGAATCTATTTTGGGGTGTCATTTTTGGTATGTACATGCTATGTGTTAGAAATATTGTATAAATGGACAACTTTGTGTTAAAAAAAAAAAAAAGCGTTTTAACCACTTCCCGCCTTCCGTCATACGACGTCCTTGACTTTGTGCAGGGATATCTGAATGATGGGTGCAGCTGCAGGCATCATTCAGATATCAGCTTTTTCAGCCGGCGATTCCCTACACCATAAGAATGATCATAGCGTGATCATAGCGGCTGTTACACTCCTTGATCGTTCTTACAGGAGGCGAGAGGGGACGTCCCCCCCTCCCGCCGCCCTCCGGTGCTTCTACCGACTCACTGCTACGATCGAAGCCAGGATCTTTTTTTTTTTTTATTTCAGGCACAGCCTAGAGGTAAGATGTGGGGTCTTATTGACCCCATATCTCACTGTAAAGAGGACCTGTCATGCCATATTCCTATTACAAGGGATGTTTACATTCCTTGTAATAGGAATAAAAGTGATCAAAAAAATTTTGGGGGGAAAAAAGTGTCAAACTAAAATAAATAAAGTAAAATGAACAATAAAAAAAAAAAAAAAAATTTTAAAGCGCCCCTGTCTGTGTGCTCGCATGCAGAAGCGAACGCATACGTAAGTCCCGCCCACATATGAAAACGGTGTTCAAACCACACATGTGAGGTATCGCTGCGATCGGTAGAGCGAGAGCAATAATTTTGGCTCTAGACCTCCTCTGTAACTCAAAATTTTTAACCAGTAAAAAATTTTAAAGCGTCGCCTATGGGGATTTTTAAGTAGCGAAGTTTGGCGCCATTCCACAAGCGTGTGCAATTTTGAAAGGTGACATGTTAGATATCTATTTACTCGGTGTAACTTCATCTTTCATATTATGCAAAAACATTGGGCTAACCTTACTGTTTTGGGTTTTTTTTTTTTAAGCAAAAAACTGTTTTTTTTCCAAAAAAAATGCGTTCGAAAAATTGCTGCACAAATATCGTGCCAGATAAAAAGTTGCAATGACCGCTATTGTATTCTCTAGGGTCTCTGCTAAAAAAAACATATATAATGTTTTGGGGTTCTATGTAATTTTCTAGCAAATAAATGATGATTTTTACATGTAGGAGAGAAATGTCAGAATTGGCTTGGGTGCTCCAGAACGCCTGAAGGTGCTCCCCTGCATGTTGGGCCTCTGTATGTGGCCAGGCTGTGTAAAAGTCTCACACATGTGGTATCGCCATACTCGGGAGTAATTGTAGAATGTGTTTTGGGGTGTAATTTCTGGTATGCATATGCTGTGTGTGAGAAATAACCTGCTAATATGACAATTTTGTGAAAAAAAAAAAGAAAAAAAAAAACTTGATTTTGCAAAGAATTGTGGGAAAAAAATGACAACTTCAAAAAACTCACCATGCATCTTTCTAAATACCTTGAAATGTCTTCTTTCCAAAAAGGGGTCATTTGGGGGGTATTTGTACTTTTCTGGCATGTTAGGGCCTCAAGAAATGAGATAGGCCATCAGTACTTCAGGTGTGATCAATTTTCAGATATTGGCACCATAGCTTGTGGACGCTATAACTTTCACAAAGACCAAATAATATACACTAATTTGGGTTATTTTTACCAAAGATATGTAGCGGTATAAATTTTGGCCAAAATATATGAAGAAAAATTACTAATTTTCAAAATTTTATAACAGAAACTAAGAAAAATTTATTTTTTTACAGATTTTTCGGTCTTTTTTCTTTTATAGCGCAGAAAATAAAGAACCCAGCGGTGATTAAATACCACCAAAAGAAAGCTCTATTTGTGTGAAAAAAAGGACAAAAATTCCATATAGATACAGTGTTGCATGACTGAGTAATTGTCATTCAAAATGTGAGAGCACCAAAAGCTGAAAATTGGTCTGGTTATTAAGGGGGTTTAAGTGCCCAGTGGTTAAAGTGGATGTAAACCCAATGTCATCCTTTCTAAACTACTGCCATGGGGGTTATCTATAAGATATCTTTACCTGTCAAATGTCTCCCCTCTGTCTGTTGTTAGACCCGAAAAACTGCATATTCTGTGGGTGGGTCTGTTGTCTGGAGCTCAGTGGGTGGAATCGTGATGTCAGTAGACTCCCCGCCCACCTCTACACTCCTTGTCAATATGCATTTTCTCCTGTTTATTTCTAACACTGAACTTCTGCTGAACATCTGCTATGATCTCTAACATCCAGTGAAAAGACAGGAAAGTAACCACATGACTTCAGCCTGCCAAATCATGCTGAGGTGTGGAACAGCCAATCCTTGCAGAGCTGCTGAAGAAAGGAGTAGGGGAGGGAATTAAAAAATAATGCCTGTGTCTTAGGCTGTCACTCACAGCAAGGGGGGGTATTTGACAAAGTTTTTCTCAGTTTGTCAAGATTTTTCTCACTGAACAATAAAAGAGGATTGCTCAGAGATGGATTAACTCTGTGAGGCAAGACTGGGCTCAAATGATAGGAGATCTTATAATCTACAGTATGATATAAAAAAAAATAAATAAAAATTTCGGGTTTACATCCACTTTAAAGTTAATGTTGTCATGCCTATAGTCACCACCGGGGGCTGTCAAGAGCACGTACCTGATTCCATGTTTGTCAGTCTCACCTCTGTGTCAAGCTGCATGCTTCCTCCAGCCCAAGCCCCAGGTAATACCCAGGGAAGGTTTTTTTTTTTTCCTTTTGGGAATGTTCCCCCACCTGGACAGCTTCACCCCAGGGCTCAGAGGGAGCGTGGCTCAGTCGGCAGTGTCCCGCGCCGCTCCTGCTGCCGCCGCTATTACGGCAGTCTTCCATTTGGCGGCTCTCCTCCACCCCAGCCCTCCTCCACATACAATCCGGCGGATGGGAGCCCGCTCGCGCGGGAAAGCTGTATCTTTGAAAAAGATGAGGGGGGCGGTAGGTGGTCGGAGGAAAAGGGTGGCGGGGCTTGTTGGCGTGCTTCAGCGCCCACAACGCGGACTGTGTAGCTGTAAAGTGCACCTTTTTTCAGGTGGATACATCTAAAGGAGGGACACAGAGCAGACAGGTCGCATGTGAGTGTTTGTTGACACAGGCATTCCCAGGACACATTTACTTTGCATCAGGCTGAGCTTAATAGAAGCTGTAGTTGCTGGACTAATGCTCAGCAGTGGGTGCGTTTCTTGGCTGTACCTCTGCATTTGTGCTCAGCACTATAACCAGAGGGAATGGTACAAATACCGCAAAAAATAAGGGCACAAAAGGGTCACCCTCAGGCCCTAAGGACCCCCACTCTGCAACACCATCCCCCCCTGAAAGATCTAGGGAGGCTGGTCAGAGTGAGCCATTGGGGTCATCAGGGGCTGCAATTGCTTCCGACACTTCAGCCCCTGTCTATGTAACCGAGGAGGTTTTTTCCTCAACTATCAGTGGATTCAAGGAAAAGTTAGCGACTTTAATCGCATCTTCATAGAGTGGAAGAAAGTGCATTAGGTCCCCTCTACCACCCAGGATCCTCAAACAGAGGAACTGTGTGAGGGGGAAAATGAATCCCCTCAGGGGACCATGGAGAGACTGACTCTTCTTCTGAGGGATCAAGTGGGGAAGGACCTTCTTCAGATTCACATGCTGAGAAGTTGCTGTTGCATTCTCTCACTGAAATGGTCCGCTCCACATTTAAGCTACCCCAAACTGAGTCGGATGAAGAGCCCAATTCTTGTTTGGGTTCACGAAAGCCTCCTCAAGCCTTGAGTGCCTTTCCAGTACATTCATTGCTGGAAAAGCTTATTTATTCTGAGTGGGGTCACCCAGATAAGCATTTTTTCCCTCCTAAAAAGTTTTCAACACTTTATCCTATGTAGGAAAAATTCACTAAGATGTGGAGTATACCAGCAATTGATGCTGCTATATCCTCTGTGAATAAAAGTTTGACTTGTCCGGTTGACAATGTGCAAATGCTTACAGATCCAACTGATAAGAGATTGGAATTCCTGTTAAAAGATATTTTTTCCTTGGCAGGTTCAGTGGCTCAACCTGCAGTGGCGGCAATTGGGGTATGTCAATCTTTAAGAGACCATTTGAAACAGGTGCTCAAGGTTTTCCCTGAACAGCAGGCCCAGGAGTTAGCTGAGCTGCCAGCAGCTTTGTGTTTTGCAATTGACACAATCAGAGATTCTATTCTTCAAACCTCTCGCCTTACGCTTGGGTTGAGGCATATGCGTAGAATCTTATGGTTGAAAAGTTGGTCAGCCGAAGCGCCATGCAAAAAGCTCTTGGCTGGTTTTCCTTTCCGTGGTGAAAAGCTGTGACAAATATATCCAAAAAATATCAAGTGGGAAAAGTACCATTTTGCCAGTTAAGGAAAGGAGTAAATGTCCCTCATTGAACAGGCTCTTTCTCCAGTGCCAGAGGCATCAGCCTCCAGGCAGTCGTGACAGCCTCCACCATCAGGTTCAAGAGGTAAACTTTGGGGTCAACCCCAGGGAGGAAACCCACAAGACAAAACGCTAAAGCCTCTTTATGAAGGGGTGCCCCAGCTCGTTCGAGTGGGGGAAGACTTCTGCAGTCCTCAAGGGTCTGGCAGGAAGAATTTCGAGACAGATGGGTGGTTTCCACAACAGGCTCTAGATTACGAACTAGAGTTTCGAGAATTCCTGTCTCCTTGTTTCCTCAGGTCAAATGTCCCCAAAGATTCAGAGAAAAAGAAGTCTCTCTTTCTAGCGTTAGACCGACTTTTATCACAAAAAGTGATCATGATGGTCCCCATGGAAGAGCAGGGGTTGGGGTTTTGTTCAAACCCTTTCATGGTGCCAAAACCAAATGGAGATGTCAGGCCCATTCTAGATCTGAAAGATCTAAACCGTTTCCTGAAAATTTGCTCTTTTCGCATGGAATCAATCCGATCAGTAGTCTCTGTCCTACAAGGAGGAGAACTTCTGGCATCAATTGACATCAAGGATTATTTCTGCATGTACCTATTTTCCCTGCTCACCAGAAATATCTGCGTTTCGAAGTAGAAAAACTTCATTTTCAGTTTGTAGCCTTGCCTTTCGGTCTAGCTACTGCACCTCGGGTCTTTACAAAACTTCTGGCCCTTCTTCTGGCCAGATTAAGGACTCAAGGTCTAATGATAATAGCATACTTAGACGACCTGCTCTTGATAGACCGGTCGGTAGCCCGCCTGGACCAAATCATGGTCACCACAGTCAACTACCTAGAATACCTAGGTTGGGTCCTCAACCTAGAGAAATCTTCTTTAAAACCAGTAAGAAGATTTGAGTACTTGGGCCTGATTATAGATACAGCCCAAAAGAGGGTGTTCTTACCCCAGGCAAAAATCAGCGCCATAAAGGAGCTGGTTCAGGTGGTCAAGGCAGAGAAGGGTCCTTCTATCTGCCTTTGTATGAGGTTGTTGGGGAAGATGGTGGCTTCATTCGAAGCAGTTCCCTATGCTCAGTTTAATTCGAGACTGCTGCAAAACAGTATCCTGCCGGCTTGGAACAAGAAGCTCCAAGCACTAGATTTTCCAATACGTTTGTCGCCAAAAGTGCGTCAGAGCCTCAGTTGGTGGAGGATACCCAAGAATCTGCAGAAGGGGAAATCCTTCTTACCAGTTCTTACCAGTTACCTGGAAGGTGGTAACAACAGATGCCAGCCTTGGGGAGCAGTCCTGGAAGAGACGTCAGTCCAAGGGAAATGGTTCAGAACCGAAAGGACTTTGCCCATCAACGTCTTAGAGATTCGGGCAGCGTACCTAGCCATAAGGGCATGGACATTCAGGTTGCGGAATTCTCCTGTCAGGAATCAATCTGACAATGCCACGGCAGTGGCTTATATCAATCACCAGGGGGGCACCAGAAGTCAGGCAGGCCAAGGAGAGGTAAACCTGATCCTAACCTGGGCAGAAAAGCATGTGCCGTGCATATCGGCATTCTTCATTCCAGGAGTAGAGAACTGGCAGGCGGACTACTTAGTCACCAGCAGTTGTTCCCGGGGGAATGATCCCTTTACCCCGACATCTTCCTGGGTATATGCCAAAGATGGGGGATCCCGGACGTAGACCTGTTTGCGTTCAGGTTCAACAACAAAGTGGACAACTTTGTGTCAAGAACAAGAGCTCCACGCGCATGCGAAACAGATGCGTTGGTGGCCCCATGGGATCAGTTCTCACTGATTTATGCATTCCCTCCTATTCTGCTGCTACCTCAACCTCTTCGCAGGATCAAGTGGGCAAAGAAGTCAATAGTTCTTGTGGCCCCAGCGTGGCCCAGAAGATCTTGATATGCAGAAACGGTAAAGATGGCGGTAGGGGCCCCATGGGGCCCCTTACCACCACGTCCAGACCTGCTATTGCAGGGACCAGTGTTCCATCCTACTTTACAAATGCTAAATTTAATGGTTTGGCTATTGAAACCCACAATCTGAATAATCGTAGGCTTTCAGGCTCAGTAATATCCAGGGCTTTTTTTTCTCAAACAATAGGTGCTGGAACTTAACCACGGCCCCACAAAACCCCTTCCCTTACACACACCCTGCAAATCACATCAAATAGTGGGTGTGTTCAGTCAAATTTCACAAAAACAGTACGAGGGACTTAAAGGGGCATTAAATACCAAAATTGCATTACATTTTTTGCAGAGCAGAGCTGTCACTTGTAAACCCAAAAACCAGACTTTTGTGTTTACAAGTGATTGTGGTGAGCAGGCACCAAAGGGTCTGAGCCAGAGGTGGTGGAACTGAGTTCCACCAAGTTCCCCCTGAAAAAAAGCCCTGGTAATATCTGCTTTGATTAATGCAGGGAAGCCACCTTCCAGAGTCATTTATTATAGAAACTGGAAGGCATATGTTTCCTGGTGTGAATCCAGGGGTTGGCATCCTAGAAAGTATGTCATAGGTAGGATCCTTGCCTTTCTGCAGATGGGGTTAGAGATGAAACTGGCCTTGAGTACTATCAAGGGCCAAGTCTCGGCCTTATCGGTATTGTTTCAATGTCCGCTTGCTTCGCATTCTTTGGTCCGAAGCTTTATACAGGGTGTAACGCGGCTTAATCCACCGGTTAGAGCACCCCTGAACCCTTGGGACTTGAATTTAGTTCTATCGGTGTTACAGAAACAGCCTTTGAGCTGATACGACATATTCCTTTAGTCCTTTTGACAAGGAAGCTAGATTTTCTGGTAGCCATTTCTTCTGCAAGAAGGGTATCAGAGTTGGCGGATTTTTCTTGTAAAGGGCCGTATTTAATCATTCACAAGGATAGAGTCGTATTGCGTCCTCATGCTAGCTTTCTGCCAGAGGTGGTTTCATGTTTTCACCTAAACCTGGATATTGTTTTACCTTCATTTTTTCCAGAACCCTGTTCTAAGGAAGAAGAGTCACTACATTCTTTGGATGTAGTGAGAGCAGTCAAAATCTATTTGTAGACGACTGCTCAGGTTCACAAAACAGATGATTTGTTTGCGTTGCCTGAAGGTCCTAGGAAAGGACAGGCAGTGTCGAAATCCACTATTGTTAAAATGGATTCGGCAAGTAATTATCCAAGCTTATGGTTTGAAGAGGAAAGTTCCACCATTTCAAGTCAAAGCGCACTCCACCATGGCTGTTAGTGCTTCGTGGGCAGTGCATCACCAAGCCTCCATGGCTCAAATCTGCAAGGCCGCAACTTGTACTTCAGTCCATACATTCACTAGATTCTATCAGGTGGATGTAAGAAGGCATGAAGATATGGCCTTTGGGCGCAGTGTACTGCAGGCAGCAGTATAGGTCCTCAGGTCTGATTGCACCCTACTTTTGTTTGTGTCCCCTCCCCTCAGGTGGCATTGCTCTGGGACATCCCATACAGTAATTACTGTGGCTCTGTGTCCCGTGATGTACGATAAAGAAAATAGGATTTTATAACTTACAGCTTACCTGTAAAATTCTTTTCTTGGAGTACAAAACGGTACACAGAAGTCCCTCCCCTCTTCTAATACACGTATATTGCTTTGCTACAAAGGTGAGGTACTCCCAGTAAAGGGAGGGGTTATATGGGGAATTGAAATTCCTGTCTAGGGTGTGCCAGTGTCCATCACCTGAAGGTGCCATATAACCCATACAGTAATTACTGTGTCCCGTGATGTACTCCAAGAAAAGGATTTTACAGGTAAGCTGTTATAAAAATCCTATTTTTCCTTACCCGGGTCACGTGAGTCACCAAGTTTTGCTTTGCAGGCTAAAGGCGCTTAGCAGGATTGTTACATAGGTGCTTGGCGAGCCCTATTAAAGGGTCATCCTTCTCAGATGTTTTAATACTACACCCAAGTACTCTCTTTTTGTGGCTAGTAAATGTCTTCAAAAAAGAGGAGCAAGACTAACACTACAGGGAAGGGCACACCGATGTCATCAGTAATTCCTGTAGAACCTAGTCGTATCCCTAGTGTTGTATCCCCTAAAAGGCTCCAAAGCCTCCATCCCACAGGGTAGCAGGAAGCGTAACAGAGCCTCCTAGTCTGGAACAGGAATGGGTTGGGAGTGGGGAAGAGCTTAAAGCTCAGGACTCTGTGCAGGGCCCAGCAGATGAGTCTGCTTCCGAACAATCTGGACAAGAAGATATCCAGTTGATGTCTGCCTCTCAGTCGCAGAGGCTTTTGATTGTGACTCTGCAAAAATGGTTCTTTCTGCATTTAAGTTGCCTCTTGCAGAGGTGACTGAGCCCCCCTGGTCCTCTTTGGGATCACTGAGGCCTATTCAGGCCGCACAGGCTTTCACCCTACTCCCCCTGTTTGAACAGGCGGTGTATGCTGATTGGGAACATCCTGACAGGATTTTTGTTCCTCCTAAGAGGTTTGCCCTTTTATATCCCATGGATGTTTGTTAAAAAATGGAGCATGCCAGCAATAGTCTCTTCCTTAAACAAGAACGTAGAGTCAGTATTAAAGACTTCCTTTTCTTTGGCCAGTTCAGCTATTCAGCCAGCTGTTGCAGCAATTGGTATATGCCAGTCCGTAACAATCAGGTCAAACGACCTGATAGGCCTAACCAGGAGGATGATCTGCAAGTAAGTAAGACAGATATTTCTCGAGTGCTGTGTTTTGCTAATGACACCCCTTAAAGGATTCAATACAGCAGGTTTCTCGTTTGGCTCTCTCTCGTCTGTGCATATGCGCAGACTCTTGTGGCTTAAGAACTGGTCAGCCGAGCTTCCTTGTAAAAAGTTATTGGCAGGTTTCCCTTTTCATGGGGAACGTTTATTTGGTGATCATTTGGGCAAATATATCCAAAAGATTTCCGGAGGGAAGAGTTCTCTACTTCCTGTGAAGAAAAGCACAAGACGTCCCTCAGGGACTGCTTTCTCCAATGTCTCAGCCTCAAGGCAGTTCCGCCGCCAACAGGACACTAGGGCCAGGGGCAAGCCGCAGGGCCAGGGCCAGAAGAAGCCCTGGCTCCAAGATTCTTCTAAAACCAGCACCAAGCCCTCCTTTTGAGGGCACGCCCCCACTTCATCAAGTGGGGGGGAAGGCTGCTGCACTTTGCGGACATTTGGAGAACACTAATTCAGGACGAGTGGGTCACCTCAATTATATCTTGCGGTTACCAGCTGGAGTTGCGGGGGGTTCCCCCTTAGAGGTTTTTAGGATCCAGCATTCCCTCGGATCCTCCAAAATGAAGCTTACTGATTCAGGCACTACATCATCTAGTGCATCAAGGTGTAATTGTAGAGGTCCCGGTATCCGAAAGGGGCACAGAGTTTTTCTCAAACCTGTTTACGGTTCAAAAACCAAACTGGGACACAAGGCCCATTTTGGACATAAGATCCCTGAACGAGTATCTACTGATTCAGTCCTTTCAGGTGGAGTGTGTCCGCTCAGTAGTAGCCTCACTCCAGAGGGGAGACTTTCTAGCCTCCATCGATATAAAAGATGCGTATTTACACATACCTATCTTTCAGCCTCATCAGAGTGTCCTATGTTTTGCAGTAGAGGAACGTCATTTTCAGTTTGTGGCTCTACCCTGCAGGCTGGCTACAGCTCCCCAGGTGTTCACAAAGGTCCCAGCGCCAGTACTGGCCCTTTTAAGGGCCCAAGGGATCCTAGTGCTCGGGTATCTGGACGACCTCCTACTCAGAGATCACTCATTACAAGCTCTAGAACAGAGCATAATATGCACAGTGTGGTATTTGTAAAGCTTAGGCTGGATCATAAATACAGAAAAGTCACTCTTGAAACCAACTCAAAGTCTAAAGTATTTAGGTCTGATCCTAGATACGGTTCAAGCAAGAGTATTCTTGCCACCTGTAAGGATCCGTGCCCTGAAGGTTCAGGTGCGTCAAATAAGGGCCACCAGACAACCCTCCATTTGGCTCTGTATGAGTCTTCTAGAGAGGATGGTATCCTCCTTCGAGGCAGTGCCCTATGCCCAGTTCCATTCCAGGCCATTACAACAAGACATCTTGTTGGCCTGGATCAGAAGAGGAAAAGCTCTGGACTATCCAATGTGCTTATCTCCTTGGGCACGCTTAAGCCTAAACTGGTGGTTGCAGTCAGAACCTTCGAAAGGCAAAATCCTTTCTCCCGGTAACTTGATGCCAGTCTCCCAGGCTGCGGAACGACCCTAGAAGGGCTCACATCTCAGGGGAAATGATCAGGGACAGAACAGATCCTGCCCATCAACATCCTGGAATTATGGGCAGTACATCTGGCCCTACGGTCCTGGACGGTGGGGCTTCAGGACTGCCCTGTCAGGGTTCAGTCCAACAATGCCACAGCAGTGGCCTATATAAACCGCCAAGGTGGTACCAGGAGTCGTTCAGCTCTGAAGGAGGTGAACCACATACTAGCCTGGGCAGAGGGACATGTGCCGATTATATCGGCATTTCATATCCCGGGAGTAGAGAACTGGAAGGTAGATTGTCTCAGCCGCCAGCAGATCTGCCCGGGGGAATGGTCCCTACACCCAGGGGTGTTCCAGGAAATTTGCCAGCGTTGGGGATGGCCAGAGGTCGACCTATTGGCATCCAGGTTCAACAACAAGCTACAGCAATTTGTGTCCCGAACAAGGGATCCTCTGGCAATCGGAACAGATGCTCTGATAGTTCCATGGAGACAGTATTCCCTGGTTTATGCTTTCCCTCCGATCCCTCTCCTACCACATTTGTTGCGCAGGGTTCAGAAAGAGGGGGTTCCAGTCATTCTGGTGGTCCAGAAGGCCCTGGTTTCCGAAGATTGTGAGACTGACAACAGACGGGCAAGTCGCTGCAATCTACTGTCTCAAGGGCCTATATTCCACCCCAATTTACAGTCTCTAAATTTGACGGTATAGCTATTGAAGCCAGGGTGTTAAAGGACTGTGGCATCTCGGGATCAGTAGTGTCTACCCTAGTTAATGCTAGAAAAGCTGTCACTAGGAAAATTTATCATAAGGTCTGGAAGACTTATATTGCTTGGTGTGAAGCCAGAAAATGGCATCCTTGAAAATACCTGATTGGGAGAATTCTCTCTTTTCTACAGTCAGCTGTGGAAATCAAATTGGCTTTGAGTACAATCAGAGGTCAAGTTTCGGCCTTATCAGTATTCTTCCAAGGGCCTTTCGCCTTCCATTCACTGGTCTTAGCCTTTATACAGGGGGCAACTCGCTTCCCACCATTAGATCACCTATGTGTCCTTGGGACTTGAACTTGGTGTGTTATAGTAACAACCATTTGAACCTATCAAGGAAATTCTATTAGTCTTGCTGTCACGCAAGCTAGCCTTCCTGATGGCTATCACCTCGGCTAGAAGGGTGTCGGAGTTGGCGGCCCTTTCACGCAGGGAACCGTACTTGATCCTTCTCCATGGCAGGGTCGTCTTACGACCTGTTCCATCCTTTTTGCCAAAGGTGGTGTCGGCCTTTCATTTAAGGCTGGATTCACACCTATGCATTTTTACTGCTTTTTGCATTTTGCAGATTTGCACTACAGAACGTATTCCTTAGGAAACCATGTTAAATGGACTGTAACGCAAATCTGCAAAATGCAATAAGCACTAAAAATGCATAGGTGTGAATCAGGCCTAAATCAGGACATTATTTTGCCTTCTTTTTTCTCGGAAGAGAGACGACTGCATTCTTTGGACATTGTCCGGGCAGTCAAGGTTTATTTGTCTAGATCTGCGGAGGTCCGAGGACCAGGCTCCTTTTTTGTTTTACCAAAAGGACCCAAGAAGTGGCAGGTAGCTTCCAAGGCTTCCATTGCCAATTGGGTCCGTCAATTAATCATTCAGGCCTACGGTCTGAAACATAAAGCTCCTCACTTTAGAGTGAGAGCTTATTCTACCAGGGGTGTAGGAACCGCTTGGGCTTTTTGCCATCAGGTATCTGTGGCTCAGATTTGTAAGGCTGCTACCTGGCCTTCAGTACATACGTTCACAAAATTTTATCAAGTGGATGTTCGAGCAGCTGAGGATTCGGCTTTCGACCGCAGTGTACTGTGGGCTGCCGTATAAGTTCTGATGGCTATTGCTTGGCAGGGTGTCTCGCTCACTTCAAGGCTATTGATGTCCCAGTAGGTAATGAATATTAGGTGGTTCTTTGTGCAGCTAGAATCTTAATTCCTAGGCACTGGCAGTCTATAAAACCTCCAAAGGTGAGAGAATGGATAGTGGAGATGTGTTATTTGAGAAGGATGGAGGAAATGACTGCCCAACAACAGGATAGATATGAGGAGTTTAGGGTCAAATGGAGCCAGTGGGTTTTATATATGGACACATGGAATAAGAACTGATTTGTTTTCAATTTAATTTGATATGAAAATATAAATAAAAATGGACTAAATAAAAAGAGTAGTGAGAAAATAACTCAGAATGATAAGCCACCCACGTTAATGTTAAAAATTGATATATATATATAAACTACGTGTAAACCAAAAAAGAAGAATTACCGCACTACCTAAAAAACAAAAACACAAACAATGTAAAGAAGGAAGGCTGCAGCTAAAAAATGTGAGATATGCACAAATACAGTAAATGGTGGAAAAAACGTGAACTGCGCTAAAAAAACAAATATAAATGTAAAATATATAGAAATAATGTATAAAAAG